>NC_133907.1:12033298-12344662 GCF_964199755.1 Larus michahellis | reverse complement strand
CAGTGGGAAAGAGAAAGTAAGATTTATTGAGGAGCAGCTAACATGAGAGTGGAGCCTGTCAAAGGCTGAAGGAAACTAAAAAATAATAATAAATAAATAAAGGCAGCAATTTTGCATTCTTCTTGCTAGTAGTTAATCAGCCTTTGCACTCTCGAGGCTGGTCATCTCTGCTGAACACCTTGAGAAGCAACCCCGAGCCCTGGTTCCAGCTGCAGAAGCGAGAGCAGATGAGCAGTGCTTGGCTTCCAGCACCAAACCTCTGGCTGTTCATCAACACCTCTGCATCGTCTGTGGAGAGAGACGGCCGGGCAGCACACAGCCTGGCAGACAGACCTCCCTGCTTCTTTCCCACAAAGCAATCTCTGCTCCCTCCCTTTCCGCAAAGCAACACAACCTTCAGAAGAAGAGCTGTGAAAATGCCACCTGTCGGGGCCCTGGGAGACGCTTCTCCTCTGGATCCCCCAGAACAAAGTGCATCAAACCATCTTAAAATGGAAGAAAGACTGAACGCACAACTCTGTTCCCTGATAATCCTCCCAAATTCTTCTGAAGAGCCTCGTTCACGGCACAGAGAGTTCCCAGGACTCGCTCTCTTCAAGGACTAGTTACCTGTACAAACATACCATTTGCTTTTGCATCTCTTTGAGCTACCCTCAAAACACGGGCGTAATAATTGGATACCCTTACCTCCACTGGCCTGTGCGGCATGGGTCATATATGTAAACATCAAACTCAAATAACAACCCCCAAATTTAATTTATTTCTACCTAAACAAGTTCTTTTATCATAAAGCAATAAATTTGTCTTGGTGCTAGCAATTTGTTGCGGGTGACATAACACTGCAAATTGATTAATCGCTACTGTACACGACAAAATGAGAAAAGCAAGGAATTATTATGAATAGCGTCCATCTGATACAGTAGGGATTCATTATTCAAAAGTGTTAGCTAGTGGTTAGCTATCCCCTTGTTGCAGATTACATTCATTTGCAGAATCCTACATCACGCTTACACAAATCAACAAACATGCATTTATTAAGACATGGAATGAAAGCTATTAAAATGTGAAAAATTGCCTTTTTCTTTAAAAAAATGAGTCAAGTTTGGTGGTAGCTTTTTTTTTTTTTTTTTTTTTTTTTGGTGGGGGATATTTCTATGTGGCTGAAGCAAAGAAGCTTTATTTCTGTGTTTGCATCCAGAACCAGCCACACCAAGCTAAGTACATTGGTATCAGCTGTTAGTGTTTTACCGTGAGCCTTCATATCACGGGCTGGAGGAGTTGGTGTATCAGAAGTGTTGGGCTAAAATTATAAATGTAGTAAAATACACTTTCTTTGGCCTTTCAAAGCACATTTTAATTTTTAGCATTGTATTTGTATCAACAGATTGCAATTATGTCTGAGGACCTTGTTCTGTTTGAGGTGCACTACAAAAGGGTGGGCAGAAGAAGAGCTCTTCCTTCTGATAAAGCACAAAAATAGTATTTAGGGCCAAGACGTTCCATGTTTCCCAGGCTGAGCAGTGGACGTCATGTTAAGTACGAAATTACTCTGAAAGAAAAGAATTCAGGTGCAAACTACAGAAAAAGCATGGTCTAGACCTCCTCTTTGCATAGTTGTCCTGCTATCTGAGGATCATCAATCTCTTCTGAGACAGGGAGTAAAGTTTGGTGCGTCCATCTCCACTGCACACGGGTGATGTATCTCAGCTTGTCATCACCATCAGGTAGTCCATGTTCTCTGTGTAAGCAGGTCTTACAATAACACAGAAAAAAAGATTCGTTTAACTTTTAAGGAAGGGCATGAAGAAAATACCGTCTTCTCTTCTGTTCCTGTTTTGGGAGCTGTTGCACTCCCGCTTTGTGAAGCTTCTACAGATAATAGGATTAAGGGCATCAAACAGCAAATTTTCCCTGCCTCCTTCCCTCCCTCTGCACCTCCTGTCGGTGCAAAGTGCTTTTCCTTCTCTTTGGAAAATTGCTTCTATCACGCATTGCTTGCGGGAAGAAACGCACTAATTGTGGAAGCAGCTGCTCAGCAACTGCTCAGTCCGAACTCAGGTCTCTTGTCTTTTAGCTTTGCTCTGAAACGCCACATGTTAAATTGCTTCAATGGCTACTTGCAGTGAATCATCACTAAAATATCACCAAAAGGAGATTTTTTTAAATGTTGCTAGAGTTGTAAAGTGAAGTTAGTCATTCCACTTGGGTGTTCCGTATAAGAGAAGAAAATGGTACTGAAAAATGAAAAGCGGCATGCAAAATGGGTGTGTTCGGTCCGTGGTACATAAAATTAGTGCATTCTGGTATCGATTATTGGTTACTCTTTTAGGTCTGGTTTCATTAACATGCTGTGATTAGATTAGTTGAGATAGACATGAGGTATAACCATGAATCTTGCTCTGAGAAAAACATCCCTAAGCCTATTACTCAGCTCTCCTGAGAAACGTGGGCAACGGTTTCTCCTTGCTTCTGTCCCCTCACACCACGTAGACCTCAGCAACCATCTCTTTGCACACCAGAATCACTAAAGCCAGATCATTTCTCAGCACCTGGTCTTGATGCTGCTGCAAGCCTGGCTCGTGTTTCTAATGAGGATGCTGCTGGTTTCTCCTGGAGCGCTCTCAGCCGTCAGCCGTGCCAATCTGCCCTTTCCGGGCTGTTTTCAGTGCTCTCATTTCACGGGGACCGGCTGACTTGTTTAAAACAAGCAGGCGGCGTGCTTCCCGGTGTAACGCCTGGTGAGCAGAGCAGCGATGCTCACCCGACCGTCTTCCCTGGCGCCTGCCGCTCTTAAAACACAGAGGGGAAAAAAATGCTGTTGAGTGAGGGCTTATGCTCGGCTCAGGGGTGATGGTCGAGGAGAAGAAACGTGGGAACCTCTTCACGCCAGCCCTGCCTGAGCCACCCCATTAAACATGCCCAGCAGGGTCAGTGGAGGATGTCAGGGATGTTGTGGGATGCAGCAAGACGGGGAAGTCCAGCTCTCCCCCCGTGTCACCTCCCATTCTCACTGTGAACCAGAGAAGGACACCAAACCCTGCTGTGCACCCGGAGCCAGCCAGCTTGTATCCCGGAGGACAACAGCGGTGAACCTGGTTACAGCTGAAATCCATGTCCCGGGGGAAATCCCGGCTTCCCTGGTGGTTAAATTGGATCGTGAGGTTGTGACTGAGTCTGACAAGGTTGTAGGGGGCAAGAAGACGGGATATTCTGCTGATCCCTTCAGGGGCAGCTACAGTACAAAATAATTGACATTAAATTCCAGATCAGCTATGTTTCTAATCTAATTCTGGACTCAGACTTGATTCAGCAAAGTGGTTTAAGCACTTTTAAGGTGCCGTCAAAATCACTGTTCTGCCTAGAACCGCAACAGAGTCGATTCCTGCAGCAAATTAGCTCCTGGCTATTCATCTCTGTGCTAGGTGAGCCACTTCCATCAGCCGCCTACAGCTTTAATGAGAGGAATGGGGAGAAGAAAAAGAAAGATTTCTGTCTGGGCAGTCCTTCTTTGCCCTGGGAGTATTTCTGTGCTGCTGTGCAGTGAAAAGTTAATCTTTCTTGACGGGTGATGCATGTGGATAGTACTTCATACATTTGATACTGAATGCTTGATATAGCTCAGTGATCCCATATAAACACCACAGAAGCAGAGGGGACCCTGGGCAAGGAAAAGATCTGTCTTAAATCCCGGTGTCTGTCACATCACAACATCCTTCCGTAATGACATGCAAACTTCAGAGAGGCTGCAGCATCTCTGTCTTGTCCGGGAGACACTTGGCTGTTAATGACTAACTTCCCAGTGACAGCATTTCTTTTTGTAGCTTGCTTCCCTTTGGAGTTTTGCAAAAGCGTCCGCAAAATAAATAGATAAATGAAATCAATCCGTCAAGGGCGGGCGACTTGTGTAGGTGGACAGCAGGAATCTGTTCCCCAGCCAATTGGATCCGTTTGGGATTTATTTTTTTTTCCCCCTGGAGTGGCAACATCTTCCCTCCTTCTCTCTCGATCCCCTCACGCGGAGGGGGCTTTGCAGGGGTGACTTACTGCTGAAAAGACAGAAGGGTGACTTTATACAGTATAAAAATAGGTTTGAAAATCAGTCACAAGACAGCTATAAAGCAGTGGGTTTGATTGTTGCTTCGAGCATTTGAATACCCACGAAGTAAGAAGCTGCTGAGTGTGCTCTGCCGACGTCCTCGCCGCGCGCTGGGGCAGTCGGGGAGCCGTGCTGGAGTCGGGGCAGCAAATCATCCAGATACCGGCTGGGGAGTTGACCAGTGGGTCTGGAGTACAAGAGAAATGTTTATGGAGGGAGAAAGTTCTCTCCGGATAGTACGATTGCAGGAAAAAAACAGCTCAGACAAATCTCTTTATCTCTCGGTTTATCCGTTGTCATTAACAGATCTTTAATGGCTGTTTTGGGACTAACTTCTGAATCTACATTCAGGACAAAATCCTGTGAAATGGCTATTAATGGTTCCTGGGTTAGAGACAAGCGTGGGCTCCCTTACAAAGCTCCTGGATGCAGTCACACCTCTAATTCTCCCTGGTTCCCTAATTAAAGAGTAGCAAAACCTTAATCTTCCCTAGAAATGCTTTGTCAGTAGGCAGTGGCGGTCTGCCTGCAGAATTAAGTACATCAGAGATTTCATCTCCTTACAAATGTTGACCTCCAGCAAGGCATCATAAACTACACCAGCAAAAAAAAAAAAAATTTAAATTTTGCAAGTAACCTGTCTCTGTCAGCCGAGGAATTCAGCGGGGTGGATGTGGGGTATCTCAGGCTGCTTATGGCCATCACATGGGCTCCCCCGAAATGTAGTCTGAAAGTGTTTGGTTACAGACAAAAAGTCTGCAAGGGCTTCACGACAACCATCTGCAAATATCACCCTGCAGCTTTGCCTCTGTTCCCACGCAGTTTTTTTTCCTTTTTTTTTTTGCATTGCAGAAATTCCCCCTGTAAATTGCCAATTATGCAATGGAGGGGTTGGGAAGAGAAAAAGAGCAGGCAGATATTTGTATGGGTACAGCAATAGGAACAGGAATAGGAAAAGTAGCAATAAGAATAGGAATAGGAAAAGGAATGGGAATAGGAATAGGAATAGGAATAGGAATAGGAATAGGAGTAGGAGTAGGAGTAGGAGTAGGAGTAGGAGTAGGAAGAGGAAGAGGAATAGGAATAGGTATGTGTTTGTTCCAAGGTCATCTGAAGGGCACTGGCAGACCTGGGAAAAGCCAGTGCTTTCTTCATTATGTGCCTTTCTAAAACACAGGTGAGTGTGAGGTAAATGGCATACGGTCCGCCCACCACTTCCCAAGCATTGCGGTGCTCTGCCACTGAACCGCACAGCTCTCGACAGGTCGTGTCCTCAGCAGAGGTAATCAAATGGGGGTATCCTCACGTTTCGATGGAAATGAGTAAGAGGAGGGATGGATGGAGGTGAATATGCATCGCGCCCTTTGTCAATGCATCATTTCACTCTTAGCAGAAGAAAAGGGAGCCAGGCTTTTATTTACCTACCGGCTGAGCAAAGGCCAACAATCCTCACTCAGTCAAATTACTTAAGTCCAGCAAATGCTGCAAAACCTGAACCAAAAAGGATTTTAAAGCTGGTGAGAGATGGTCATGGGGTGGGCTATGCAGCTTTTATAAAACAGTTGCGTCAAGCTTGGGAAGGGAAAGAATCTAAGGTCTTTAACCCAGCAAGGGATGAGGATGCCAGCGGCGCCAGAGAGCATTAAATGTCCATTTGCAACATATTTTCAGTGCGAATCAGTCACCAAACTTCTTCAAACACCTCTGAAAACCCCTGTCCAACATGGCTGATGTGAGCACCATTTTGTTCTTCCTATGCCTGACGTGGATGGGTGGGAAATACAAATGGGACGTTTCCTGGCAGGGACAGAAGAGAGCGGTTGCGGAGGAGCTGAGGACTCCTCCAGGCTGCCACTGAGCTGCTGTATGACGAGGGCACATTATTTCACATCTCTGAGCTGTAGAAGATCTGGTTCCCCACTCCCGAGCCCCACTGTACGCCGGGAGTAAAATGCTTCAAAGCCAGGAAGGCAAATTCCCTGTTCACAGGCGTAAGTGGCTGCCTAGGGTGGAAGGCTGTGATGGTTCCCCTAGGACGCAGGGGTCTTGGGCTATAAAAGAGGGCATTTCTCGTCCCTGGAAGGTGCTGAAAGCCCGTCCATGAAGCTGTTGGAAATCACTGGATGAAAACCAGCTGTGGAAGCCCAAAGCGCATTTGTTTATTTTGAAACGAAGATCTCTCCTATTGAAAAAAATAAAATAAAATGTGCAGGGGAATCAGTGGGTGAGAGGGGGAAAATTAGAGCTGACTACAAGGTAGCAATAGAAATGGCTTTTGAAAAGCTTTTTTTTTTTTTTTTCTATCTAAACCAGGGACGAAGGAAGGAGGAGACGTAACTTGGATTGGCGTCAAAACCCTCTTATCTCACACATTTTCACTCTCCACTGCACAGATTACTCTAGTTCACCTTTAATTTGCCTTTCGATAGTTGTAGGCTGATACCAAACACTCCTGAAAGCTGACACTTGGCAAATAGCGCATTGCACTCCCATCTCAAGCGTATGACATGAGAGAAGGATCTGAGGCCATCGGAGCTAGGAAAGATATTGCTGGTGTGATCCTAGGACACTTTAACATGACTTGATTTTGCTATTCCTGTGCGTCCCAAATGCGTAAGTGTGACAGAGGGACATCTATTTTAAAAAATGCCAAAGCCAAGTGTCGATGATACACGCTGGACGTCTCATACCAGAAACATCTCCCTCCACCTTCTCTTCCTTTCTGGCAAAATCTCAACGACCGAGCTGCTTTCCCTGCCCATAGGTTCATCCAAACAGGCAGATGATTTATCCATCACTCTCCTCACCCCAGAAAGTTTCTCCACAGTCTCCTCTTTGTCACTGACACCCTGAGAGGCCCCGACCTTCGCAGTATTCGATAGCGAGCCTCCATGCAGGCATACTTAAGGGTTCAGATAGGTTGTATTGCTGCTGCCTGAGCTGTCAAGAGGACAAACAGCAGCAAGACAGATGCACGGCATTAAATAATTGGGGACTAAGTGGATTACTTCATAGCACTGGAAAAACACCTTGCTGTTGATAGACATCCACAGAGCAGGAGGCGGGATGAGGTGCACTTTGTGCGTGAATAACCAGCAAAGGTTTGAACCCGACTGCACTCTACAAAGCGCTCAGTTCTTGCTCTGTGTGTTTCATCTAAATCTTGCTTGTTCAGTTCCAAACCTACCGCTTCTTGTCCTACCACCAGCCAACCCAGATGTTACTTTCACCCTCCTTCAAAGTGAAGCCCATTACCTTCAACCGTGGTCTGCTTATGATAGGAAAATAGCTGTCGACATGGACGTTCTCGTGATGCATGGTCTTGTTTATAGATAGGATTTTGGGGGGGGCAAAAGTTCATGTTTAGAAAAACAGCTCTGGAATTTTGTGACTAAAACAAAAGGAAACAAAAGAAAAAAAATTCAAGCCATTCCACGAGAACAGAGCAAAACTCCACCCCTGCCTCTGATTTTTCTGGTTTTTTTTGATCTGCAAAGTTCAATAAAATGGGGCTTTGAAGCCTGGTTTCCAACCCTAACAAGGAGTAAATGCTCTGGCTGATGGTGATGGATACTGTCCCTGCAGCCGGCACACTGTACAGGTACGATGCAGCCAGCGTTTGCATCGCACTACAGTGGCGTAAATCTCAAACACATCACAGAGTAGCATCCGCTGTCTTGTAAAAGTGGTGTTGAAACAGCTTCCTTTTTTTTTTTTTAATTTAACATTTGTTACTCACTGATAGGTACTGGAGGACAAAATTGATTCGCCCTTGTTGGACTAGGGTGATTAAAGATGAACCTTCAGCTGATCTGGGCAATAATCTAGGCTAAACACGTGCTCACATAAGGGAAGGGGAAAACTGCCATAAGGACTTTGCCACCAGCTCACGTTGCTGCTCATAACCGCGTTTCCGTTCCCTGCTGTCCAGGTTTGTTTTCCTGTGTATTTCTAAATGAGCATCTTAGCCAACGTGATCACAACGTTAAACATCTGGCAAAATTTACCATGAAATGAAGTCCAATGGAGTGCTTGGGAATGGGGGGGTTGGTCTGGGGAGCAAGGCTCGTCCTCTGGCTGCCGGGGACCTCCACAGCCTGGGGGACATCCACGCCCCAGCAGTAACAGAGTGACCAGGAGATATTTCACTGCTCTGTGTGGGCATTGCTTTAAGAAAACCGAGACAAAAGAAGATGCAATATATTAGCTTTTGTCTTGATCTACACTGAAGCCAGCCCTCTTGCATCTGTTGCCTCTCTGGCTGGGCGAGTGGCCCAAAAGGCCACCTGGCTGCTCCCTCTCCAAATGGATAAGGGCTGAGCTGTGATCACCTTTCCTGCAGCAGGAGCACTGTGTTTGGTGCTGATTTCAAAAACAAAACAAAACAAAACAAAAACCCTATGGAAATTGCATGTCAGACAGACAGACAATACAAGCCTCGCTTCCTTGGAAAAATGGGATGAAATTTAGTTAGAAAAAAGCTATTGCTTTTCTATCTTGTTCCTCTTTCTCCAGCCCTCGGATAAGAGAGTTTTCAGTTTGATATTCTAATCCTAGGACACAAGGCATGAACCTGCACTGCCCATAAGATCTGCGAATCATCCCTGATTACATTCTTCTTGCTATTGTATCTCTGCTTTTTTTCATAGTAGTTAATGATAAAATAATTACACATAAGAAACCAAACAAAATCAGTTGTTAGGACAGGCTTTGCAACCCATGGACCCCAAAGCTCTTTTTAAAAGAAAAAAGGTGGTTTGTTCCCTTATGAGACAGATTATCACGGCTCTCCAAGACCTCCCCCTTCATCCGTGACAACATCACCCCCTCCCTGGCTTTTCCCATACCTCCTTTTTATGCATGTCAAACCCAGCCAGGGCTTTGCTTGCTCCTCGCAAGAAGGATCCTTTGTCCCACCCCGAGGTCACCCAGAACGTTCACCCCCATTTCTCCTCGCTCGTCAGGCCGGGGCTGCTCCTGCTCCCTGCCACTTGCGCTCCCCTCTCCCCCTGACATTGCCACGCACCACATCAAATAACTGTTGTTATAACTCTCCTCCTTCCCCAACTAAAATATACTTGATTGGGAGGGAGAGGGGGAACAGGGAAATAGCTGGGTTTATTTTAATAGTTTCCACTCTCAGTTCAGTTTTATAGTACAGTATATTTAACTTTAACGTATGGACAGCTGGATGCATTTAACAGCACAATGGAAAGAATTTAGCAAGTATACATTACAGGCCGTGTATTTGGAGCTGATCACCACATATTTCTTCATAATATTTAGATGCGCCTGTTACAGATTGTGTCGGGCTGATCAAAATATGTTTGTGTCAGGTAAGATTTGTCATAGACGAGCCTCTTTATTTCTTTACTTACTAAAACTCTTCCTACAGGAAGAAGCTCAGTTTAGCTGATATCAGCAAGTTTAGCCCGATGCTTACAATAGGGTTACTTGCCTTCTCTGCAGAAGCCGAAAAAAGCCGTAAATACGCAGAAACAGAGGGGCATATTCTGAGTGCAGACGGTGGGCACGTTACTCCCCTCGTGGTGTCACCTTCCCCAGCAAGCCAGCTGGAGAGTGAAGGATCACCAGAGGATCAGAATCTGTCCCATATCCCCCCCATACACCGTAATGATGGAAAACAGCTACCACCACGAGACAGAGCTATAAATCCTTCACATCTTTCCATCGGACCTGCATCCCTCTCCAAACTGGCTGGTTATCCTCTTGCACCCTCTTTTACAGCGCTCTGTATTTTTTCAGATTTTTTCGGTGACAGCCAGTGAAACTAGGCAGTAGTGTTCTATCTTTCTCTGAGAAATAATAATAAAGGAAATTTTCAGCAATATTTTAAAATTCATTTGCCTTTTATTAAAAACATACCCAAAGCCCAACACTCTGTTTGTCATTATAAAATAACCTCCTCCACTACTTTTATGCCTCGGTGCCTGAATGACATGATTTTATCAAATTTATCTTGTCGCATCTGTTTTTTTTTACTCAGTGCCTATTGCAGCAATGCAAACAGAAGGCAAATCAGCCAAGCAACTTGCTAGCGTATTTAGCCAGCTTTTATTCTGATGCTGGAAAATAATAACAGCTTTATCTTTCAGTAGACTTGGGTTTTTTCACTCTGTGTGTTTTAAAATGCTGTTTTTCCCTGCTCCTGTGGGGTCACATGATCAATACTGACAAAAATGTAAGGGATTGTATTTAAAAGGTATTCTTACAAAAATGTCAAAGAGAAGTCGGAGTCTAAGGAACAGTGATACTTACGACTTGGAGAGATTCCAACACGTAACACAGCTCAATCCCGCTTTCCAAGATGTGAATGAGCTTCAGTTATTTGGGAAACGATGATGATTTTAGACATGTTTGGGTAGATATGTTGCTTTGCCTCTAAGCATTAGGGGAGGGAGGAAAGAAGGAGAAAGATGCTCAAGGAGAAAAACCCCTTTGGAGGAAAGACCAAATTGTTGGAAACCTCAGAAGTGTTCGCATTAATGTCATGTCATTACACCGTATTGCTGCGCAGGTTAATATAATTGGGTTACTGTGTGTGAGCAATGATCCATAGCATGTTATGGCACTGAAACAAATGACATTTAACCAAGAGATTTGTAAGGCACCTTGTTATCTGCATGGTGAGCAATTGCAAGGGAGAGTCAGATTGCTAGACGAGCGACTGACAAATTAGTTGTTGGGTTTACTGGACAGCCTGGATTTATAACCGCACAATTCCAACATAATTTATTAGATCCATAAACAGGCAGATCCAGTGTTTTTACTTAGATTACACTCTTATTGCAGCCTCTGATCCTGTCCTGTTTGCAGTGCTGTTACGGGCTGATTGTTTTATCCATGTAACACTCAGCCCTTGGCTGGGGACAGGGTGAGCTTAGACCAATAAGCGGCACTTTTCTAGCAACAAAAAAGTCTACAGACCAGTTTATAAACAAATGATTTTCAGATGCATATGGTCCCGCTCACCAACTTTAGTCTCTCCGAGGAGGGAAGGACGTGAATAGAAGGGATTGGTAAAAGTTGCAAATTCAGTTCAGAAAAAGATCTTCTTCCTTTTATGTCTCCTGGTAGAACAGATGCCAAAGCCCCTTGTCTGTACGTTAAATAATGAAGACAAGCAAACTGAACGAGATCTAACAGATTGGAGGAGAGCTATCGGAGATGTCACCACCACATGCCCTTAGCAGCACCCGCGCACCTTGCCTTTCCTCTTCCCACCTTGCACAAATTGAAGTCTTTGCCCTTTCTTCAGCAGCTGTTTTGTGTCCTTGCAGCCATTCCCCATCACAAACCCCACTGTGTCCAACATTGCTGGTGGCACGTGGTGCCCAGAGCTGGATCCAGGCTCTCCTGGCCCTCAGGAGGTCGGCTCAGGGAAACAAGCGTGTCCCTCTGATTTTTTCCATTTGAGGAAATGATGAAATCTTGCCTGTGTTCAGAGCCTTGGCTCACACCAAAATTTTTACGAGGTGATAAAATGATCACCTTTAGGCTCGTGGCTGCTGACTTAGACCAAAACTACAAGTCTGAGACTACCACCCAAGAGAGTATTCTTGCTCCTAATCCAGCTGGCATCTTGAGATCACTTGTTCGCTTTCCAGGTTAGAGGCCAGTTTTGTTTGGGCTAGATAAACTCTGGAGAGATGCCCAAGTTTTTTGGATGTTCCCCCACAGCAAATCTGACCTCCACTTCTTTTGGAAGTTTGCCTCTCTGGATAGGATTTAAAAACTCCTCTCCTAGGTTGGTTGAGTCAAAAATAACGTGGGGTGGCTTGTGAGGCTGGCTCTGAGTTTTGGCCGTAAGCTAGTGAACGCTTTGAGTTAAGTAATGAAAATAAGAGAGGAGTCCAAACTCAACCAAAGCACTGGAAAGCCATGAACCATGAGTTAATTTGAAATCCCAAGTTGAGATGTGGCGCTGGATGAGCATCTCTCTGCATACACTTGGGCTGAGCCATGCTGCCAATAGTGAAGGACCCAGGACCGAGTTTGTAATTTGTAACTTGAGCAAACTGAATGGAAAACACTGGTATCATGAACAAGGTGCTGGAGAAGATGTGGCTGGGAGGGGAAAACAGGGCATGGTCTTGCTGGTACTAACTGGTGCAGTCCCAACCCCTCACCTGTAAGTCCCTCACTGAGCCTGGGCACTGCTTTGCTCTTCGCTTGCTCCGCAGCCTCAGCCGCTAACAGTCTTGCTGAACAAGTCCATCAGGGGTTCCCCTCATGTAAAGCTATTATTGTTAAAATAAACATGCATTTAGCTTCACCATATAATATTTCACAAGCCTGAGGCACAGCAGTTGGAACGCATCTCCCCCAGCCTTGAAACAGGAGGCAACACGAATCGACGCGTTGGAGCATTTTCAAGGTAAACAGCGAAGGATTTTGTTGACGCAGGCTTCGGTGTGGCTGTCAGTGACATCTCTATGCCTGAAACAGCACAGTGCAAGCCGATCCCAACTACCACTCTTTTAAACCTATCTAACAACCAGCTGCTGGAGGAGTTTGGTCTGGTTTAGTCAGATGTGCTGGATATTTCAGCCCATGCCTGAACCAGTGTTAAACCCCGACTGGACTGAAGTATTGTAAAAATAATCCCTGCCTATCCTTGCCTGATAATCTAACTCTGCCTTCCTGAGCAGTTTTTGATTAGTTGCTTTCTTGGAATAATTTGATTCATTTTTAATATTTTAAAATATTACAGGTCAAGTTCATGCCTGGTTTAGCATCCCTTCAATTAATCTACCAACGGGTAAAGCCAGCAAAAAACTTAGAACTAAAACAGAGAAAACCAGCATTCTTTCTTGTTCTCTTTGAAGCAGGTTCTATACAAAGATGCAATGGCAGATTTTATATAAAAGTGCCTAATTAAAGCAAGCCCCCAAACTATGCATTTTCATTTTGCAGCATTCAAGAAGAAAAAAACACCCCTACTAATAATTACTGGAAATGAAACTCAGCAGGGTGAGCAAAAGGAAACACGGATGGCAGTGGAGGCGGAGAGATGCTCAGCATATGGAGGGGTTAACTAAATCTGAGCCTGCGATAATGCTATCGTATTTGCCAGGGAGACTGGGGAGAAAATCCTAATGGACCTACTGGAAACTGTTAATGCATATTGGTTATGTGTACAAAAAGGACATGAAGCCAACAGAAGTGGCTAATGAAAAATGATGTGAGCATTCAGCAGTGAACATTATTCAGAGCCCTGATGGTGGTGGAGGGATGTGAATGACGCTGGTCAGGTGAAGAACTGGAAAGCCGGGTACGGTATCACCTTTCAAGCGGAGTGCTGCCAACACACTTAGGGAAACGTTGAATCATAGCTGGAAGATGAGATACAACTTTAGGGAGATGTAGAGTGGCATGTTCCTAGCATACACTTCACCCAGAGCAAACACTCATTTGTTTTACAGGTGAATAAATACCCATTCCTTGAGCAAACCCAGCCGTCTAGTAGCATGCAATGCTATTACTTAGGGTTTCATCACAAGCAAAAAATTGTGCCTGTTACCACTAATGGGAAAATCTCAGGGCTAGATGTAAGAAAGACAACTCCTTGTTGCTCTCAGACACTTGGATTATCCTGGCTTTGGGCACGGGCTCTCTTTGTGCAGTATCCAGCCCAGCGGGAGCTTGCTTTGGGATGGAAACCTTCATGTGTTACCACAGAAAAATATACACATGGTCTTGAATACTCCAGCTGTAGCTTTCTCATTATCGAAGGGAGATGAAAACATTACACGTATTTCTAGGAGACTCATATTGTAGGAGAAATGGCTTTAAAAAGTTTTTATTTCTACTGAGTTTTCCTATTTGTTTTCACTGACATTTGAGGAAAGAAAAATGCGGCTCCCTTTCCCCATCAACTCAGTGGGATATTGCAAATCTCAAAAATTTCAATTTAGGGATGGGCTTTCTTGCTCTCCAGTTCGTTGCCAGCGTCAGCAAAGGCATTAAAAGACCAATTTGTGTTCAAGATAAGAAAGAAAATTCTCCTTTCTGCTGCTGCCATGAGGCTGGGATGGAGATGTTAGGGAGACAGACGTGTCCAGCTGTGACCTCTCTGCAGAGGTGACCTCCTAAACTCATTTGTCTCATGGCCACGATCCTTCCTCATGTCACCACTTCCATGGAGAAACCGAAGAGGGAGCCAGAAAGTTCTCTGCTGTCCTTTCCTTGTGTTGGTGATGCTTTGGGATACATAACATTACTTTAGGTCTTTGCTGGTTTAGGCCTCATTTGAGGAAATTATGAACTATCTTTCTTGAGAAGGGATGATATTTCCCTTAATTTAAATAGCTTTGAGCAAACAAGTACCAATTTGGATGTACTTTCCCATTTAATATTTGTGTGATTTATGCTTCTAAGCAGCCCCTCTGCTCTCCTGTTTATAAGCTCTCAAAGCTCATTTTTTAAGTCCAGTTAATCACGCTGAAGCAAAACATAACTCAGGGAGATGATGCTGGCCAACTTTCATAACTTGGGCTACCGTATTGGATGTCAGCTCTGCCACTAAAAATATCTACCCTGGGACAGGTGTCTTCCCTGGCCAGCAAAATTTAATGCCACTTTTTAAAACCCTGGCCAGAAGAAGCCTTGGAAGGGAAGGAAGAATCCCTTTAGCATTTGTGCGGGGAAGGATTGGTATTCCCAGCCCAGGAATTGAAAGCTGCTTGTTTGAAGTATTGACGGACAAAGTGGCTGAACACAAAGCAAACAGCAGTGACTCAGAGCACTGTGCCTTTCCACCCTGGTCACAGTTTAGGTTGTGAAGTGGCAGGCTGAGTAATTTCTAATCTGTAAATGCCGTTATTTGCTGTATCACAAAAGAGACTCCACCTGCAGCTCCAGAAAACAGCGCAGTGATAGACGGGTGGGGCACATGGTTAAGGAAGGAGCAGGACAAATACTTTACGCCATGTCCCTTTCTCTGCACAAAAAGTCCTTTGACATCCTCCTGCCCCTCATGGAAAACCCCATCCCCCTGCCCTGGCTGCGCTCCTTGATGCTCCTTTAACCGGGTACCAACTCAGCAGAATCCAAACGTACCAGGCAAAACCACCCACCAGCAGCAGCCCTGGCGCCAGGGTGAGACCTGTATCTTCATTTCTTGAAGACTGCAGAAAGGAGGAAATGAACAGAGAAATGTGAGAGAAGGAGGTCGAGGGGTCTGCTAGCAATTGAGAAAATACCTGCAAGGGCTTTTTCTCTGACAGTTTGGCAGATGGACGTGGCACTGCCTGTACAGTCCGCCTGCAATAGGGATGCGTTCACTGTGTCCACCGCACTCGATGTTTTTGCAATAAATAAAAAATGGGCGTTTAACTGCATTGCCTAGTCCCAGTGAGCCAGGGAAGGGAGGGGAACTGAGGATTAGTGACGGCTAGCCAGGGGTTTCTCTTTCCTGGGAGAATTAAACTGCCCAACTCATGTGTGCCAGCAGCAGCATCCCGGCAGGGCAGAGGCTGCACGGGCCGCACAGGCGGTGGTTAACCCCGACGAGCACCACGGCTGCTGTTGCAGGATTGCTCTTGGGGAGCCTCTCTAAACCAGCAGCTGCTGCGGAGAGGTAGGGGAATTATAGATATGATTTCTCTCTGTGCTCTCGGTGCAAAGTCCTGCTCAATATCACATTGGTTTTCTAATATCACGTTGGTTTTCTGTATGGTTTTCCCTGCCCCCCCCCCAAGTGGGATGAGAAGCCTTCCCAGGTGGTGGGATATAAGTATCCCCAGACACTTGTCAGCCACGAGGGAGTGAACAAGTGGGTTCAGCAAACAGAAGCTCTCAGGTTTCTCACACCTCTCCAGAGACATCCCGGCCGCGCGCAGCAGCACTTCCCTCCACCTGCAGCTTCCAGGAGCCGCCTTGCCCGGCCTACGGGAGACAGCACGGAAACAGCCCAGCTCCAGGACAACCGCCTCATTTCCAATGACCCTTTTGCTCGTCTTTCTTGTCAGAAGTGTCCTTTGCTCCCTTCAGGTACAAAACCAAATCCAACTGGATTTTCCGGGACTTCACAACAAGTTCCCAAGCCCCGCACCCTCTGTTCACAACCCAGGGAATGACAGGGGAGCAAGAAGGAATAGCGCACGTACCTCCCATCACATCTTGCATGACTTTCGTATGCTTTGTGCCAAATTATTCATACTTCGGTCTTCCTCATCACAACACCAGGAAAAAAACCAACCACCCAACATGTAGCTCTAAGTCCTCCTTTTCCTCCAGGGCAGAGGAGAGAGGGAATAGCTCTGTACAACACCTGATAGTCTACAGAGGAGAAGTTTTTCCTCTGGTGGAGTCCTGGGGCCAAACACATCATCTGGAAGGATACAAAAGCTTTTACAGACTGTCATTTTCTAGCAAGTATAATTTCACACACATTTACCTAAGGACAATTCTGAAAAACAAGAAAAATTACAAGGAAGCAAATGATATTTCTGCCTTTAACCAGCACACCCAGATCTGGAGTCCCATCGCAACTGGTTGCCAGAAGGACCGTAGTGTTGCTGATTATTTATTTTGAGTGGCAAATGCCTGCAGAGCTGCGCAACCTTTGTTTTTGAGGTAGCAGCATGTGTTCTGCAAACCTTGACATCTGAATTTATTCCCTTTTCAGGCTTTTCATTTGGAATCTCGCTTTGTTACCGAGTTTCTACAGAAACACGCTGATGGGATAACTTTAACTGGTGCACTTAATCTTACCTGGTTAGTTTCATTTTTCTCCCATTCCTCCCCACCTCCTGAAGTTCAATATCTGAAGATAAAATAGAAGAAAAAAATTAACTGCTAAGCCATTAAAAGTTGAGCTTGCTGACAATGACACCTTTCGATAGAACCAGCTTCCTGCACAGAATGAGATGAAGCCAAGCCTTGGGTTTTTATTTGCCTTCCCTTGAAAAGCATCGTAGATGCTTTTCAGAAATGCAATAAAAAACCCCAGAAAAATAACTTTATAATCAGAATGGGTCTCTTTAAAAAGAGGCCATTTCAGACCGATGTAAGAAGTAAATTATAGACTGCGAAGTGCAGGAAAGACACCAATTCCTTTGTAGGGATGCAATTAATGGAAAAGGTTTATTCAGATTGCCACAAACCAATGGACAGGGTTTGATACGTAATTGACAATGCCGATAGCTCTGTTCAGCATAGGTATTCTACCATTTTTCTTCAATATTGAGACATCTAAACGTGAGTTTGATTCCACATGTGACTCCAAAGACATCTGGTTTTCCAGTGCCAGGTCTGTCCTATTTATGCTACACTTGTGACCACTTTGAAACTTAGCGTCCTCGTAAGTAGAATAGATAACATTTTATTCTTTATGACTAGATCACCTGGGTTTATGCGTGATGACAACAACCTCAACGAAAAGCAGATAATGAAGCCAGAATCATTGAGAGCTGCATTTTATTTATTTTGGGTTATCCAATCAGCACTAATTGTTACCTGTTTTAACAGAATGTGCTTTTGTAAGTATTTTAACCCAGGATCTTCACTTGATCCAAGGTGAAAGTCTTGTCCTAGACAACTACCCCAAATTAGGTCACGCAAAGGAATCCAGCGTCTGTGCGATAGTCCAGGTCACACTGCTATTTGTGGAATGGATACTAGTACAGCCTTTGTGAGTGCATGATATATGAACTGTATGTATTTCCTTGATAAATTGTTTTTAAATATTTCCTCCTTTTTATTAATTGAAGAGGAAACTCATGCATCAATGACATTTTTATGCTGGTTTACACATAAATTATTTCCCCGTGATGTTCATTTTTATTATTATTGCCGATATTATAGCAAATGCATTTTTTTTTTTTGCCTTGTAAACAAGATTTTGCTTACAGCTAAATGAAAAGAAGAGAAGTTAATCACGTTGAAATAATAGGTTTAAAAAGGTAATTCAGTAATGTTTGGCTGATGTTTAATCTTCCCCAATAGAAGCCATGCCAAGAGAAATGACAGAAATTCTGTTTTTGTAATTAAACAGTATTCATCACTGGCAGGGCAGCTGAAGGAGAGCTGAAATACTGCAGTGAGAGCCTACTCCTGGCATAGCCTTCCAAGCAGGGCCTTCAAGGTTTGCACAGTGACAGTGGTGGCTGCAAACCTTGAAAATGAAGGGCATCATCATAGCTTTCAGTGTAAGAACTTGACATTTTGACTCTCTTCACTGTGTTTCCGGGGGGAAGTAAAGTTTTTTCTGAGCCCATTAGAAAAGATGCCCACCATCAGACAATGTAACCTGTTTTTCTGTAGAATAGTCCCCAAAGGAAGTTGTATCTTCCTTGCTTTTGAGATTAGAACTGAGGCTTGCTGGTAGTGTGCAATCAAGCACCTCCATCTTTGAAGATCAAAAGGCCTAAACACTGAGGGTCTTAGCCTCATGAATTGTTCAAGATCACACAAAAAATATGTGTCAGAGATGGGTCCTGAAGCCACGTTTCCTAAATTAGCTTTTTTACCACTTCATCTCCATAGAAGAACCTTCTTTTCACACTGCTCCTCCTGCTAGTGTCCATCCTGGACTCTTGGGTCTACACCTTGCTCCCTACTGTGTGAACATGACTGTGCTTTCTCCTAGTCACAGCATGTTTTATCCCAAGCACTGTGTCACAGGAGGAGACGATTCAGTGAAGAAGCTCCTGCCTCTTGCTCTGGTTTCTGAGAGTTGACTATTGCAGCAAGAAAAGTCAAGTGTGCCAAGTTGTACCAGACTCTCAAGCTCTGCTGACCAGTGTGCTGCACAGAGCAGTGAAAGTGCTATCAGATTTAGGTGCTACAGCCAGAAAACATTTTTTTCACTTACAGGTTATTTGCCATTCAGGGACCCCTTTAAAATTCACTTGGAACTTTTGTGAAGAGCCTATAATTGATATCTCACCAGCCAGCTTTGAGGACAACCCTGAGATTTCACACCAAAACCACGACTCAGTCCTTTGCATCTTTTGCAGCCAAGTTCATACTCGTGCCCACGAAGCAGAAAAGAAAGCAGAACGCAATCTGCAGCATTCAGTTCCTTAAAAAGCTACCTGAAATTGCTCATCTGCCTTCCTTGTAGACAATCAACAGTTTCTCGTCTTTCCTGTATAATCCATTTCCAAATCTGGAATTGGAGTCATAACTTTGCCTAAAGTCCTAGCAGAGTCCAGCCTGTTCTCCCTGGTCTTCAGCACCAGGGGCTTCAACACATCCCTAGCCAACCTACTGACGTGCAATGGCGCTTGTGTTTATAAGACTGTTTTAAGCGCATCTTCTGGAGCTTTTCACTTGCCAAGTTGTTCATTATCAGGAACTATATTTCATATTTCCTGATCCACTTAATGAGTTTTTCAAAGTGGGCTCATATCCTAAATCCTCCTGACTGGAAGTGTGTCTGAGCTTGACCCTATTGTTCTGAGGGGAACCACCATCTGTTGGTGCTAGTCTTTTACCACACTGTTTTGGATACGGTGTGTTCTGATCTTGCCTGCCTGCTTGGTAAAATGGGTGATTATTCCTGTTATAGCTTAAGAGACAATCAGGTGACTTTTAATCAAACACTGCCACAGACCCACCTGAGGAGAGCCTAGATTAGCTGGAGGGGAATGGTTCTTGGGAAAAAAGTTAATTTGCTTTTGGGTGAGGAAGTCCTGTCAGAATCCCACTGGCGGTAATTGCATCAAAACAGCAATACCAAGCCCGAGTCTGATCCCTAGCCAATCCCTCTGAATCCATCATCTGTAATTTCAGGTCTGACCGCTCTTCCTTACTAGTTCTGAAAGAAATGCAGCTAGGGACGGGACCCAGGAGCCCAAATCCCACCGAGACCAGTGGAAAGATCAGAAGGCTTTGAAGCTGGTCCACCCCTAAGTCCCCTGCTGTAAGTCATCCGCACTCTTTCTTTCCATGCTTGAGTAACCATACAGTTCCCAGCCGCTCAGAAGCTCAGTAGTTTTTTTGCATTTGTCTTTAGGTTTGTTTTCTGCTTGGCAGCTGAACGGGCAATTTGCAGCTCCCCATGAAGAGCAAGCCCAGTGGGCAAATGGCATGTAGTGTGTGAGCTCTGAATGAAAGTTACATTTCCTTTTTTCCCCCCTCTGTAGTTGGAACCTCCAGCAAACTTCCCCCTGCAGCTCTGGAAAAAATAAACAATCCCTTTGCTGTTAGAAACCAGCATGATCAAGCTTTGATTTGTGATTTTCTAGGGAAGAGCCGCATCATCCTTCAGTGAGAAAATCTGCATGTTGGAGTCGCAGAAGCAGGTCAGTCTCAAACAGCGTCTAATTAGGCAGGTTTCTATTGTTGAGCCAAGCAGATGTATCCATCACTGAACATTAGATGTTGCATCATCCAGGTACAACAGCTCCTAGCTCCTTAAAAATGCAGAAATAGGAAATCTCCTGTGCTTATCGGCTGGTGCTTTGACCCATGCAGTAACGATCACTTCCAAGGTATCAGTAAGAAAATTAATCAAGTGGCTGTGGAAGAGCTACTTCCGTGGTTCCCCACCTTTGGGATCTGTGTTTAAAGCATTTCCTAATGGAAAGTCTCATACAATGCAACAACTTTGCTAAACAACAGGAGTCCACAGTGTGGCATGGGAAATGTAGTCTGCACAGGGCAAGGGAGTTTAATACATAGAAAATACTCTTTGCCTGACACATAACAAATCCTTTCCAAAACAAATACTTTTTTCCCAACCCAAATACTTTATTATATTCTTTTTTGGTGAAAAGTCTGATTTTTTTGTGGAAGACTTTTCTGCCGAAGACTTTTCTGCTTTTCTGTTTTCATAAAGATGAAAGTTTGCTTCTCCAATCAGCTCTCCTTAGAGGGTTCAATGGGACCAACTGGAGAGAGCATCCGCAGATACTGTCCTTACTTCAAACTGTTAGCATCAGACCAATAACCTGCTTGAGAATTACCTGAACTCTGCATAAAGGGATGTTTTTCTTAAACAGAGCGCTATGTATTGCTAAGTTTTTACAAGGTTATGAAGATGTTTTTACTGAGGAACATTTGCAAGTTTCAGATGGCTGGCAGATGTGTTAAAGAACATATGATTCAAATAGAAAACCTTTCTTTTTATTGCTGAAACACTAATAAGAGTGCACTTTAATATGCCTTAATGTGTTACTCCTTAATTGACAGCAGATGTTTCCTGAACAGCATTTTTTAAAAGATGTACCGCACTTCAAAACAAGAAGAAATAAAGCCTTATTGTACATACAAGAGCTTCCAAAAACAACGCCTCTCCTTGCCAATAATTGTTTATAAAAACAGCATTCCAGATTATTTGAAAATCAATATTAAGTCCCGTGGAATATGTCAGAGTAAATGTGATGTTATTTCAATAGAACCTTAACGTAGCCAGTGTTCAAGCTCTCCTTTTGCTTTGCCTCCAGTCTCCAAAATGGGAAACACCATCTACCCCCTGATGCTTGATCAGAAGAGAACGGTAAAAGCAGTCACCTCAACTGGATGCCAAGTGTCTATTTACCCAGCCAGACAGAGAAAACTTCCACAGAACCAACTACACCTCTGAAATCATACCTGACGAGCATGAAAACTGTTTTTCATGCTTACGTGTAAAACACTCCAAGCTTTGGAACCTCCTCATCCCCTGGCATGATCTCACCAAGACAGGAGAGGTCAGTCCTTTGACGTGTTGATTCCACAATGCTGGGCTACAAATGTCAAGGGATTGTCACCACTGTGAACATGATTGCAAGTACTTCTATCATCACAGGCCAGACAAAGAGAATGTTTTTCCTCGTTATCTTGCCAAAGTCTTGCTCTAGCTCTGAATCAAAACAGCTCTGTCAAGACGCCTCCAAGCAGCCAGAATCCCTCGCAGGGATGGAGTTTTCACTGTCCTCAGGAGTGTCCCAAGTTCTAAAAATTTGTAAATCTGTTTATTACAGGTGATGGGTGTGATTGCAAAGGGCTACAGAGGGCTCAAGTTCTATGAGATGAGAGGAGAAAGAAAAACAATGCAGCCTCTTTTCCTTCCAAAACTTCTTGTCAGCCTGGACCCATGCTTTGGAGTCAGAACTGGTCTCAGAAATGAAGTCCTGCCCAGTGCTGCTGTCAATGGTGTCACTGCAAACCCTTCGTCAGCTCCTGTATGAGTCAGGACAGGTCACAGTCACTCTGGGCATCGTCTCTGAGGATCTTAATCTCAAATCCTCTCAGGCATCAGCCAAAGACTGACATGCTCAGGTGCTAAAGGAGGAGTTAATCTGAAACCAACTTCATTTATTTCTCCTTCCCCTTCCTTTGATAGGTTAACATTTTTAGTTCCTTGGCCTTAATTTTGAGAATATTTCCACTGTGTGCGGTTCCGGGAGAGATCTAGCATTGAAAAGCACACACCTTTTTGCTCAAATCAAAGTGAGATGAGGGAGGGGAGGTGATGCCTCCAGAGCCCGGAGCTCCAGGCAGGTCCTGGGCTGGGGGTGGAGGTGGCTCTGCTGCAGGAGAACGGCCACGCATTTGGATCCACTGAACATTTTTTGCAGCCCTAACGCTTGCAAAGGCATTAAATAAATGAAAGAAATAAATAAAAGAAAAATAATCAGCAGCATGAGGCAAACGAGCAAAATAAGAAAAAATATGGAGTTTTATTATCTTCAATAATGGAGACAGATGAACATAATCAAATTATCAATGGGCAAAGATCAGATGAAGACCATCCTTTGTAAGCACAGAATCAGCCTTACCAACCTCAGGAGACCTGCTGATGTCCTGGGAAAATAAGACTTGCAGAATTTATCGCAATTCTCCCCAAAACCACCCGGGAGCAGCCCCGAGGCTCCCCATCCCTCCACCACGGTGTGCGCCGGGCCCTGAAGGCGGCTGTTTGATGTGTGTGTGATTGTAACACACTGGGCTCCCCAAAGCATGCTGCGAGCTGCGATTTGTGGTAACAAATGACAGAATCTTTAAATACAGCCAAGCTGTGGTCAGTGTTTATTTATTTTTATTATGTAAACAACCCATCGCTTTGGGTTATTACAGTTTAGCCTTAAAAGCACTTGATCATTTAAAATGACTTGATGTTATCAGACTTTTTTTTTAAACCTTGTTAAAATACTAAGTAATCGACAGTGCTTTTTGTTATCCTGCTTATAAAATACAAATCATTAGGGCAATAAATATTATTAGTTTAGAACTGATGCAAACCAAATGTTTTCTTCCTTAAAATACCCATAAAAGTGAAGTTTTATCTTCCATCTGGCAATGCCTCTTATGCCAAAATGTTCTGAGTGGAATTGCATTAATAAGAAGACATCAAGAGAAATATGTTACTTGTATCCTTTAATGTGCCTTTGTAAACTGAGATACACGTTGGCCTTCTATCAATAAGCATCTCTACCTGTGGGTTTTGAGAAGGATTAATAGAGAAGAACCATTATAGGATGAAAGGCCAAAGCATGCTGGGAGAAAAATGAAAATCAAACATCCACCGGTGCATACACTTCCTTCCAGGATAATATTTAGATTTTATTTTATTTTATTTAATTTAAATACATATATAAAAAATAAAACATTTAAGCCGGTCTTAGATAGCGCACATCTGCACTGCAATAAGGCCATTTTCAAAAGTACGGCTCTCAGTGGGATATTTATTTAATTCGTATTGGTTTTGGACCTCAGCCTATAATGAGAAAAGATACGGGCACATGCTGGAGCTGGTGGCTGAGACTTGGACATTTTTGAACATTAAAGTAGAAAAAGCCTTTGCATGTAGGAAGGGTTTAGTGAAAATTCAATAACTTTTGCTTCAGACACGGTGCTTCAGAGCACTAATAAAGACAAGAGAGAACTGACGCAGACACTGAATTCACGACTGAGCTGCCTGGAAAATGCCAACCAGTTCTGGCAGGCATTTTCCAGCCTTTCCCTCTTCAGACACTTTTCACCTTTCTGTTCAAATTTGATTTCGAAACCAATTTCCAGCCCCCTCACATTATTCATGTCTGAAGCGTACAGAGATGGTCGCTCTGTGGATGCGTCTGACTCCACACCTCCCCTTCTGTGCTGGTCAAAGACGTGTTTAAGGTGTTACCTCCCCAAACCCAGCTAACACTGCTGGTGCTGCCACCAGGGCTGCCTTCGCAGCCTCCCAAAGTACAGCCACAGCATCACGGCTTGCCCGTAGCGCACACACGGGCGGTTTTGCACCAGCTTCCTCAGTTTTGAGTGAGTTTCAGCACAGGGGGGAGGGCAGAAGGCTTTTCCCAGGAGGCCGGGAGGTCTTCAGGAACCGTGGGCAGCCTCTGGGGCAGCTGAGGGCTGGTCCATCCGTCCTGCTGCTGCGGGGATCAAAACTAGAAGTGAAACGGGGAAATGTTCCTCGGCCAGAGACTGTACATCTTTCCTTACCGCGCTGCTGTGAATCTTACCCATTTTGCTGCACCTTAGGGCCCAATTCAATGACTAAAATTGATTTTTTGGTACTTCAGTGGCCGTGTGTGGGAATCAGAGGTATTATTTTTTTATTGAATACAACCCTTAAAGCACTAGCTCACAAGCTCTCTTCAATACACTATAATAAAGTAATACCAACATTTCCCAGCTCTCCATAACTTCATTACTCTGCGGCTCTTTGGGACACTATCGTCTCTTACCCAGGCTGTTTTGTGGATGGTGGGTTTCACATCTGATGCTAAGTCTGAGGGCCTCTCCCTTTTCTCTCTCTGTGTCTGCATGAGCTGACACACACGCGTGTGCGCTGTCTTACATGTGCTGAGCATTATCTGTCGGACACCGCAGATTAAACAGCAGATCCGTGCGCCAGTCAGAAAAATGCACTTGACTTTCAAGGAATTGTTTTCATTAAAGCAGGATCGGGACCTGGCTGCAGACTCAGAAGTGTGAATGGAAACAATTTCCCTGTGCAGGAATCTCAGCTGACATGCAGCTGCCGAGCTCTGCGTTCCTTTCGGTTATGTTTTCCTCTGAAACCATAAATAGTCCCCAAAGCCAACACAAAACTCGCTCTGCAACGTTGCACGGAGATAACCTCCCATTTGCCAGCACCAGCCAAGGTGGCCACCAGCCTCTCCTGCCCTTTCCCAGCCTGGCTCGGCAGGAGGATGCCATGTGTCTTCTGCATCCCTGGCCGACTTTGCACATCTCCCTCACCTGGGGCAGAGGGTTTCCCATCTATATTTGTGTGATCCCAACCATGACGCTGCTTTGAGCTGCTGGAGCGCTCCAGCACGCCAGGCACACCGTCATAACGAAGAGCAATCGTGGGAGAACATGCTACGTGTCACGCCCGTGATACCCTTAAACGTACTTTTCTCTCTTTCCTGCCACATCCTTGAGGACCGCTGGGATTAACATCCAGAAAAGGTGCTGCAAATTTCTGTCTAAAATGAAAGTATTCGGCTAAGCCATAGAAAGTTACAGCTGGAAAGATGTTAGGATTATTTAGGGCTTGATTTTCCAACATGCTCAGCCCTTTCTTTCCTTCCCGGCACTATTGAAATCAATGGATATTTTTTGAAAATCAAAGCTGGGTTAATGACTAAGGGATTTTTTTTTTTAAAGATGGAGCAGTTGAAGCAGTGATTACTGGGGCAAGAGGAAATCTCCTGCAGGTATTAGTCTTACAGGACGGCATGCCAAAGGTTACTATGGCGCTCGCGATGTGGAACGATGATGAAATACTATGGGAAAAGCAAGTCCCCCAGCTACAATGTATGCATTTGGTGGTCATGGCTATGCACCGGTTGTGATCAATGGGTGTAAAGTCAGGGTCAGGGCTGCAGCAGCCGGAGATGCTGGTGCTTTGCAATCTAGCTGGGCCCCAACCAAGGGGCTGAGTTTCCACAATTCATTTATCATAAACCAGCAATTTGCAAATGTTAGCACTTTTCCCACACATCACGAGCCCTGATGGACTTTAATAAAAGAGAGAGAGAGAGAGAAAGGGAAGGGAGGGAGGGGGGAGAATGGAAAGAGAGAGAGAAGAAAACCTACATAATTAACTAAAGTTCTTAGACTGGCTTTAATTGGGAAAATGTTACCTTTTTGGAAGTAATTGCTGTACAGATTTTCATTTGTTTTCGAGGTTCCGGGTTTTTTTACACTGGTTTCACATCAGTTAATTAGCCAGTTGTCTCTGTTGGTGGGGTTTTGCCCCTCTCTCTTTTACCCTTATGGCTGCACAGGAATGATTTTCCAGTTTGCTTGACTCAGGCGGTCATTAAAATTTGAATACCTGCATTAATTTGGTTACTGCACCGCTTTTAAGCTGAAGTCTCCGAAAGAGAAGGGGTAATAAAGAAGAATAAATTGTAAACAAAGCTTGAAAACATATGAGAGTGAGAGTGTGCAAAACCCCAGGAGGTTCAAACACCTCCGAGCTCTGAGGAAGTCCTGCTCTGGGTCTGGCCTGTCTCCAGTCTATAAATAGGTAGATGTGGCTGAAAGAATGAAATCTATGGATAGAAGAAGGAACAAGAGTTGACACTTTTCACTAATATCAATGATAACGTCACTTTAACATGATTTTCCTGGCATCTTTTCTCTCTAGGCTCGTATTCTTCTTCCCAGAGTGGGCAATAACAGCGGTTTCGATGACAGGGATAAAACATTCAGAGCTGTGATTATCAGATTTTCTCCTAGTGTTTTAGGAGGAAGTTGTTCCTCTCATTGGGAGAAGAAATCAGAGGGTTTAGATTGCTTTGAACCGTTTATCCCATCTCATGCAGCTTTGCCAGCTCATCTACCTGTCTGCATCCCTATCCCACTGTCTAATGCTAATTACCAGATCAGCATGACCCTGTTCTGCGGTTCTCAGAGATTTCTCCTCTGCTGCTTTTCTCTCTTCTTGGCCAACCTCACAATACGTCAGCGGCTTTCCCTTCTCATCTGCCGTGTGCTCCAAAGAGCGCATCTATTGCTGATAGGAACAGCTGCCACTTTCTAACTCATAGATGCAACGCCAGCATCATCTATCAGAAACACGGGGAAGGGGCTGGAGGGGAAAAGCCCTTAAAATCTCAGATCCATCTATTCAGCTAATAAGAAGTTTCTCCTAAGAACGCTAAAGCCCTACCTGGGGCTGATGGTAACATCATAGCCAAGCTCTGTCTTTACGGCTGGCTAGGATGCCCTAAAGCTCTTGATGGCATAGTAAACTTGTACGTCTTGATGGCATTGTAAACATACAAGTTTACAATGCCATGCTTTAGGGCATCACTTGCTTCATGCATTATTCACCAAACTGCTCAGAAGAGCCCAGGTTTAACCCTCTTACCATCTCATAGGTGCTGGGCAGCACTTTTTGCAAGAAACTGAACCCTGGGATGTATAACTTTCCACTGCATTGAGATAAAATAGATTCTTAAAGAGAAATGCAGTTTATATTCCCATGTGAATAAACAAGAAAGAACAAAAGCAAAGTCCCTGTGAAAAACTTTGCAAAACATATTTCCTCCAGTGTCAACTGCTCTCCTCAACTTCTTCAAGGCCTGTGAAGATGAAGAGTGGGAGGTGCCTACAGGAAAAGGATCTAAGGTCTAGCATTAACTAGATAAATACATCAGAAGTAGCCTGTGGGTGAAGTGATGTAAGAAGAGCTGTTTTGGTGCACGTTTATTAGAATGTTAGAGCTGATTCTGCTTTGGAACAGAGACATCAAGTCAAGCAGCCTCCCAAGGACCTTTTCCCTGTGGTCCAAACCAATTATCTCTACACTAACATAAGTATTCACAACATCCAACACAAGGTATGCAACTCTCTACATTTTGTCTATGCTCCCTTGCTGATCGAGTCGACTGATTTCTGCTTTGAATCACCCTCTGGAAGGGCTCTGATCAGTAGACAATGGCCGCCAGGGAGAATTGATGGCCGGATTAGGGCAGCAGATCCACGAAATGACCTCGAGTCATAGTTAAAAAATGGCCCAAACCACAAAGGCAGCAGATGAAACCTCAAAAACTGGCAACGCTGATGCTTCCTTGGAAATTCTTGAAGCTGCAACTGTCTTGCAACCAAATCCCCCTTCCTGATTAGTGCCTGTGCTGGTAACAGTGCTCCTCACGTGGTACCATTAACACTGGGCTGAAGCATCTTCCCCACCTCCTTTCCAGCTCAGGCAATGGCCCGAGGTGGTGCTGGATGTGAAATGAACCCCTATCACATAGAAGCTGAGCAATGCATATCTCGTAGTGCATTTTGTTTCCTTTAACGCTTTTTTTTTTTTTCATGACCTGCTGCCAAAATCTCTTTGCTAATGTTTCTGCCACCATCGTCGCCATGCAAGAAAAGTGTCTTTGTTAACACATTTAGGGCCTGCTTTTAATTTCTACAGTATTCCCTTTAATAACAATGTCTAATTAAAACATCTGTTAAAAAGTCTGTAACATTAACTTTACAGGGAGAATTTAATAGAATTATATTTGAATTGCAGCCATTTAACGGGTTTCCTAATTAGGCTGTTGAGTTCTGTTTTGTTTTGTTTTTTTTTTAAACAAAAACATTACACAAATTAAAATCAGGCCCAGTTTTTTATTAGTATTATTACAACAGAAAGTGTGGTCAAAACCAGGCAGGCAGTATGGGATGGTGTGTGAAGGGTGAAAAAAACCCAACACAGCATCCAGCGACTGAGACAATAAAATGCATAAAATGAAACAAATAAGAGATGATATTTGAAAGGGGGGAGGGGGGGTCGGGTGGACCAAGAGAGGAGAGGGAAGAAATTTCTGTGGCCTTTAATTTGCATGCTTTTTTCTCAAACGAATCCCTGAGAACATCTCCCCATTTATCTGCCCCCAGCCCCCTGCCACCTTTCTCCTCCCGCCAGATCTCACTTGTTTGGATCTTGTCTCCATCTGGGAGGAAAGAGCGGAAGAAGACTTGAAAAGAAGCCTTGAAAAAAATTTGATTTATGCCAGATTTCTGTTTGCCCACTTTTCAGAAGCTCGGATAGGTTTGTTACTAGGCAGAGGTACTCTGCAGATCTTTTTAAAATGCTTTGCTCTTTATGTAGAACTTTGCATTCATTAACTAATTGACTTGCACAATGTACAGAAATATGTCACCTTCAGTACCTTCCATAGAAGCTGCATCCCCAAGCAGGATTTTTGAAATATTTTTCAATATAAGGAAGCACAGATTGAAATTTTAGTTGGGTCGGAAATAGATCGTCCCATTTCTAGGAAAACCTCCACTGTTCATTTTTTCCCTGTTCTAAAACAAAATGAAAACGAACAGGAAAAAAATTAGATATAGCCCATGGAGAAAATTCATAGTAATTGTTTTTAAATCACACGTTGTACCTCTTAATTTGATTCCACTGGGATCAACCGAAACTATACTCCTTTCAGAGAAGAGTGGTGATTTTCCAGTGGGATGGGGTCAATTTTATGTTCAGAATGAGATGCAAGAAAACAATACCGTTTCACTCTTCAACATAAATATTTCATGTGGCCCTCAAGAGATGCTAAAGTTAGTGCCTGTACAAACATTTTGGGTGAAATCCTGGCCTCTGAGTTGTCGGTGATAAAACTCCTATTGACTTCAGTAAGGCCAAGACTTCATCTTTTGTCTTTAAATGGAACTTAAAGTTGTAGCAACCACTGGCGAGGGGAAACCCACTTCAAAGGAAGGCTCTGACAGTTGGACGCTTATCTCCCACTGATCTAAACTACAGCAATCTCTTTTTGTTTCCCAAGCTAACTTGGAAATCCCATTGAGAGCAAGTTCATCAAAATAGTTCTTTTGTTCTTCTAATTTCCAGCAAATCCAAAGAACACAACTTCCCTCGAGGAATTTTCAGTACGGCACAGGCCGACCCCAGACAGAAACAGCAAGTTTAGTAGGAAAAAAATAGCAACAAAATGTTCATGACAAAGATTAAGAAATGCATTAGCACCCTTCAAAGACCCAGGACACCGGTGACACCTTTGATGTATTCTTTGCTCTGCTAAACTGCATGGCTTTGTGGCTTTTGGACTTGTAACATAAGTTACAGGCTCTTTAGGGCTTGTGGCCTGTGGAGACCACGGAAAAGGCATATATCTGTACTATTCTACCCCAAATATCTATTCTTCAGTGGCTATGAGGGGCCTGGCTTCATAACTGAATGATCTGTTTCAGGCTTATATTTCTTCAACCCACCATTCCACACGTTCTTCCTTTGCAAGGGAAGAAGATGAACCAACCCTAAATGTAAACACCAGATCCAGAGTTCAGGTGACGGACTCTATTTCCTACAACAACACAAAGCAGCCACCCAGCTCTTACAATCCCTTACAAAGTCCCTTGGAGGCAATCCTCCAAAAATGCCTTCCTTCACAAAAAGGGGCATTTGTAGGGTGCTTCCTGGGAAATACTTGTGGTCACCAGGACTCTGCGAATGCTCCATCCAAGAATGAGCTCCAGGGAGCTTTGCTGGACAAAGTTGAACACAGGAGCACAGTCAATGTGTTTTCTGTGTACATAAAGCCTCAAGGAATAAAGTTGTTTTGGAACAAATCCTCAAGAATCTGCCGGGGTGTTGGTGGGGAGAGGACACTCTGGTAGTTTCAAGTGGCATTACACATTTGTGGAGTGGAAATTACAGTTCAGTGTGTGGGCATACTTGATTGGACAATCTTTCAGTTGATGGGTTCTTCTGTTCAATTACTATTAAAATTCATCAAATGGAACAGAGTGGTTTTAATGCCCGTAATTGTTGTACAAAATGCTCTGTAATTGGTCTTACAAATGAAGCTGAAGAGCAAGATCAAACTCCATTGAAAATGAATCTGTCTTTCCACTGAAGAGTTCAAGAGTCACTTCTAAAATCCATTTCACAGGAAAGTGTTTAGCCAATTCCAATTCTGGTTCGTTTTGTGTGGCAGTTTTTATTTGCTTATTTTGGCCTCTGATATGCAAATGAAACCGCCAACTCTTGAACTTGGTTCCACGTGCTCCCCTCGCTCGTAAATCCAAAGCAAAGGCAGGGCTGCAGGCAGTTGGCAGTAGGGAAGCTTCAAAGTCACCTCAGGTGCATTTTGGGTGCCTTGGGAAGCCTGGCACTAAGGTGAGGTGAGGTGAGGTGAGGTGAGGGACCTGCAGGTCCGTGCCATGCTGCCGCTGGTAGAGGAGCCCGTTTCAGCAAGCCTTGCCAACCTCTGCCTGGTGGGTGTTTTTATGGGAGTGGGAGGGAGTTATTTTTAAGCTGGGCACATGAAAGGGGGCACAATCTGAGAGACGGGGGAATGAGAGGAAGGTGAGAATTTCTTGTGCTGATTTTGACACCAAAAGCGGCATAACCTGGAACTACACTGTTATCCAAGAAAGTGGGAAAGCAAGCAGGACATTTAGGGCATCAGTCTTACTTGGTGCCCCACAAAGAATTCGTTAAACCGTTTGCTCAGAGGTATCCTAAATTTTCACCTAGAAGCCTCCCTGAATGGCAAGTGCTTTCCCCAAATGTGGAAAACACGGATGTCAGTCTAGTAGACTGCCACTCAGTTCCTCGGTGCCGCTGCCCTTCCTCCCTCTGCCCCCCTTTTCCCGTCTGTCAGGTGCACTCACGGGATGTTATGAGTCCCACACAGTACTGGTGTGAAGGGGTTATGGAGCAACCAAAGCACTTGGGCGCTCACTGGGGCTCTTCATGACCTGCCTGCCCTCACATCTAGTGCTTGGTATGTGTTTGTCCCTCCTAGAAATGGCAGAATCAAAGATTCCCCAGACATGATGAATTTAACCACTGGACCCGGCATGGAATCATAGAATCATAGGGTTGGAAGGGACCTCTGGAGATCATCTAGTCCAACCCCCTGCCAGAGCATGTCAGGAGCTGATATTTAATTCTGTTTTCCATCTCTTAAGGACTCCAGACAAAATCCTCTCTCTGGCGCCTTTCCAAAGCCCCCTTCCCTCTTCCCCTACCCCTCACCCCAGCCAAAAACTTCCTGGGTTTCACCATCAATTCTGGAAAACACAGCTTATTGTTCATGCTGCTTCTGTCAGGTCTTTTCTGCTTTGTCTGCTCTCAAAGAATTAAAAAGAGGGCTCAGAGGGGATCGCTCCTCTTTGTACAGTAAGTAGAGAGCTTTCTGTGGCACCTCCTCCAATGAAATGAAACGATGGCTGTGGAAGAAGAGCAAATCAGAACTTAAACTGAAAAAAAAAAAAAAAAAGCTACGTGCTACTGTCCCAAACCCATTTAAAAGATACAAATCCCTCTCTGTGTTCCTGATTTGTTACCAGGGCATGTTATTCACGCACGCACACACTGACTCTGTCATCATTAATCTGCCGGGGGCGTGCATGGAAGAAGCTCGGTCCCGCAGCTCCTGGGGATAGCAGAGAAATGGTGCAAAAGCACCGTGTGTGTGCCTTCCCCTACACGCCTCCAAGCAGGCAGGCTACGGTGAAACAACCGATTCTAATTAAGCTGCAAGTGTAAATAAAAAGACCAGAATTTCAGATGACATCCCACAAAATTAGGAAAAGGCCATGGACAAGGCTGTGTTTTTTAAAACCTACCAGCTCTGTTTATTAAATGTGATTGCTTCGTACACACTCAGCACTAATTGGATTGCAGGTTATTTTGTATTTGGTGGGGGGGGGGTGAAAGGAGGCAATGGAACAGGGGAGGGTGAAACACACTCCTAATGGCATCAGTTTTGACCTAAAACAGTCTGTTACTCAGCATCCCGACCTTTTCCCCATGCAAAACCAGAACAAAACACCTTGATTTTTTGGTTTGGATTTTTGTTGCACGTAAGCAATTCCAGTGTGGTCTCATTTTCTGATCCTGCTTCTGGGGTGCGTGTGTGTGTGTGAGTGTGCGAGTACAGCCAGGAAATATCTGTGAGGCTGCAGGAAAGGCCCTAATTGCAATTAGATTCAGGGGCCTCACCTTCCTCCACATACATGTATTCTCGCCTACATAGGGTGAGGAGTTCAGGTCTATGTTTCAAGTCACCAAGTGAAACCATAGCAAAACGAAGGAGTTGCACTGCCAAGAATCGGCAATTTAAAAGATTTCACTCACACCTCCTGTACCAAGTTATTACGTGCCGTTTCCTCTATGTCAAAGAAGACACAGCAGAGATTTCTCTTTGCAGGGCATACCTGGGGAGGTTGCAAACGTCTGGGTGGAGTGGTCAGAGCTGATGCCAAGTGGTGCCCAAGACCCTTCTCTCCTTCCCTGGTGACTACAGGAGGAAGGAGAGAAGAGGAGCAGAAGCTCAGCCCAGCAGTGCAGGAAGGTATTTCTGCCCGTGCCTCACCTACCTTGAATTCATCGGACACGGCGGCAGAGCAGAGAGCGGGCCCCTCAGGGCCACGGCTGCTTTTATCTTTGCCGAGCATCCCCCAGTATTTTGTGCGGCTCAGCACTGGGTGTCAGCGGGTTTGACGAGAGACACCCACACGCCCTTATTGTCAAATAACGGAGCCCTTTCATCTCCTCTGCTGAGCGCCGGCCTTCCCTCTGTCCACTTTGTCTTTGGGCAGAGGGTTTCCTTGTCCCCCTTCCCTCCCCCTTGACTTCCCCACGCTGGAAAAGACCAAAAAAAAAAAAAAAATCAACCCCAAAGCCTTAACAGCTGAGGGTGAGTGTAGAGAAGAGCTGGGAGGAAAAATCAGAGTTAATCTTTAGCGGGACTGACCAGTACTTGGAGCCGAATGCACTCCATCTCCTCGCTGGCTGGGCGGCACCGAAAAATCTCCTTTTTTGGGAGAAACCTGCCTAAAAAGGGCAGGTTTCCCCATTAGCCTGGGCTCCTTGCGCTGAGCTGGGTTTGGCTGCTCCAGGGATGTGTGGAGAAGTCGGAATGGAGCGAGGTCCATGGAGGGACCCCACGTGCGCATGGTCCTGCCCTGCTGCTCTGGGGTGGGGGTTCCCCCGGTCCCCCCAGCTGTGCAAACACTTCTAGCAGCTTTTTACCTGCAAAACTGATGGAGGTAGAAAGTTGCTGGTGGTGATTGCACAGGTCCCAGTCTCAGGATGGAGAGAATATTTTTTAAATTGCACAGCTGAATGATAAGTGAATTGACAGCCAAGGGCTGGGAACTAGGACATAGGAAAAGCCCTGGAAAATGTTGAGTTTTCACAAGAAAATTTGCAGCCTAAAGCAGTGGTCATTTTTCCCCCTGAAAACCAAAAGATTTTAATTCCAGCCAAAAGCATTCCATATTTTGGTGAGGAAAACCACATATCTATAGCAAGGGAACATTGTAATGAAAAGCATAGTTTAACTAAAATCCAAATATCTGTTAAAACAACCATTGTGATTTCAGTTTTTAGGTTGGACTAGTTATTTCTTCTAGTTCCTTAAATCGTGTGTCTCTTTCTATCCACAAATAGCTCATAATTCTATTTATTCATTAATTAAAATTATCCCTGGTTTTCTTCAGCAATAAATTGTTGCTAAGAAAAAATCTGAATATTTCTAGTCATCTCCCTGAATCAGCACTCAGAGAGCTGTTTCGGTCAGGCAGCATCACTTATTTTCTGTTTCTCGTGTAACTAAACAGCAAGCGGAGAATTGCTTTAGCTGGAATTCGAAAGGATGTTGCCAGTTACTATGTGCAGACTCATAACGGAAATGCTGGTAATAGAAATGAGAAGACGAACAGCTCTCTTTGGATCAAAATGCCCCTTCAAAGTAAAACAAAAATTACAGACCGATTTGAGTCTATTTTAATGACAGTAACAACAAAAGGAGGCAGATTAAGGTCTTTAGAGGGGAGTTTTGGGGGAAATGGGGATTGCTAGAAACAGTTCCTAAGATCGATTGACTTGAATAATACTCTCAGGCACGGAGAACATAGAGAGGTAATGCCTGAAGAGAATAAATCAAATATCTTCTGGCATTTTAGGCATTCTTGCCTTTCCTAGACACTGCTTTTAGTTTTCAGAAACATGAACAATTCCAGGCAAGCAGAGAATAGCCCCCACCCTGTGATGAATAGTTGCATGTTAGCCTGTTCTTTTAATGACAGCTATATATAGTGTGTATAATAAATCAGACTCCGGGACACCAATGCCTTCTGTTTACCTTTGAAATACCACTTTTTTTTCCTGAGAACTGTGTACAGGGACCCAAACAACTAATTACCTGGAGGTTTTGGTTCAGAAAGGTTCCCAAACCTCTCCAAACACTGCCCGATGCCCCAAGACCCCGGTGCCTCGCAGGATCAAAGCCTGCACAGGAGAGAGAAAATGAACTCTGCGCCTGGTTAAGAGGGAAGCTCAGGCTGAGCTTTGCATGAGAAGTCTCGTTTTAATCAGAGATCTCAGTCAATTAGTTTGATTATTGCATTATAAACACTTGTCAACTTTTATAACATGTGCCTTTGAAATACGACGCCTGAACTCGTCAGCCCCTGAAATACCATATTTTTAACCTGAAGTACACTATGGAATTCTCTGTACAATAATTAACCAGTTAGAGTTTCTATATTTATTGCTATACGTATATATGCTGCTATTCTTTGTCGGATGATAATACCTGATGTTTATAAAATAGCTGAAAGGTTTCACTTCTAAGAAACAATGGAGATTCCCTTTCAGTTTAAATATCAGCAATTTCATCTGAAATGGAAAATGCGAGTTTCAAGTTATTCTCTACTCTGCTAAGTTACACTTGCTGCTGCCCAGATAGCTGGTATAACACAAATAAGATGATCTGATGTCCCACCTGCAGGATGAGAAATTCATGGGCTGGATTCCTGCTCTGGTTCAGCCCTGGAAACATTGCTCTCCAGGGAAGAAAAGGGGTGATTTCTCTCTTTTTCTTTATTTTGGGAAAACTTTTCATGGAAAGAAATGTACTACAAAGTATTGAGAATTGCTGAAAGACATACAGATTATGTATATTTTTATAGCCGTGAAGTCACTCAAATGGCTTTATCTCCATTTCGTTGCTTGGCATAGATCACTTATTGTGCATATGTTTTCCGATGGAAATGCTGAATTAGACTATGGCAAAATGGATAATGCAGCCCTAATGCTAGCATGAGCTAATAAGAAAACTGCAATGAATCCACTGCTGCAGATTGAAGTACATGCATTTCGTATTATTACTCAAGGCTTGTCTCTCCGATTAGATGATTGCATAACCTTAATATTATAAATCTTGCATGATGTGAATTGTTCAGCTGTAACCATAATCAGTTTTTACTAAGGTGGCATTTCTGTCTTCTTGTTAAACACAAACATTATGTATGCGCTAGTCATAATTTTATAACAGTTGCTTTTAGCAGGAGCCGGCTTTGTCAGTCAGGAGATGCAGTTTAGCACAGATACGCAGTGCAAGTGCTTAAGATGCTCATAATGTCAGTATTTGCTTCAGAAAATATCGCTTTGTAGATCCTTTAATTTTCTGAGCGTAAATTTCTCCTCAGAAGAAATGGAAAAAACTTGCAAGCTTTTAGGCAGAACTCTCTAAAAGCCGCTTTTCAGATCTTCCAACAACACAAGTTTATTTAATCAAGTGAAAATGGCCGTATACTCCACAGAAATTGCGGCACACCGGGGGCCTTCTCAAGTGCCATTGCTCGGCTCTGAGCCCCTGCTTATTTCAACCCAGTTTTCCACCGAGGAAACGTGGCCGAGCTCCCCGTGTGTAAATTACCAAAGGCACAGCTTTACGGGGAACGCGCACTGCCACCGGCATTTAAGGGTTTAAGACCCACCGTATAAACCTCAGCAAGGTTCTCATCTCCCATCAGTTCACCGGGGATTTACGCAGTTAAAGCTCGCAACCGGGCGATAAATTTCAAGGCACATCATGGGACGACGGGGATCCGACTGGTGTGAATGCGCTGCCACCCTGTCCCTTGTGCAGACCTCGGGGATTATTTAGTCCAACTTATCTCCTTGACAAATTTATTGGCTTTGTCAGACGCTCTGTAGAGAAAGAAAAAAAAAAAAAAAAGAAAAAAAAGGCAAATCCCTGCCTTGTTCAGGTAATGGGCACTTTCCTATTTTTCACTGTAGATCATGTGTTGAGATAGTCCTTAACAAAGAGGAACATGTTGAAGAGATAAAGGCAATTCTAGCGCTTCCACATGCCGTCGCGTGTAGGAAGCCCAGAGCCTGCATAATCAGGGAAACGGGAGTATAAAAAAAGAGCTATCTCATCTCTCTGGCTCTACAATAAATCTAAACGAGGGAGGTTTCTTATTGGGTTTAATGGCAGCAGAATTGGCCCTATACTCAATAATTTTATGCTAAAAACAGCATCTCAGATCCAATGTAAAAACTAAGTTCAAATAACATCTATCGGACAGTCTGTGGGTGTGATTTTCTGGTAGGAGATATAAAACAACCAATTTCGGTAGTCTGTTCTTTGGAGAGTAAGAGTCTTTTCCATTTCTAGCGTGTTAAGCATCCCGGCGACAGCTCCTGGCATGCTTGTCCATGCGGAAAGCACCGTGGTTTTGGAGGTGGGCATCCTCTGGTGAGAGGTAAAGGTAAGGGGGAAACAGGGAAATCCCAGAAGCACAAGATTTGACTGCTCACCGCTCTGTGGATCGGAGCTGAGACGGGAAGAAGCCACATCCCCAGCACAGCCGGGCATGAGGCAGTGCCAATAACATTTCACACATACCCAATACTCCCCAGCAGTTCCCAAACCACTTGTGCAAATCAGTTATTTGTCTGGCAGCTGCCCGCTCCCTGCCTGTATCTTGTGCTACAGTGAGGCTGGCAGAGCCTTGTTGGAGAGTTAGGAGGAATGGCTTTATTTTACGGTCCAAGAAGGGACCTGCAGCAACCTTTTCCTCCCAAACTCTCTAAAGCACGGGGCAAGCCCAGACTCAGCCCTCGAGGTCCATACCCAGATCTTGATGGGCATCGGGGAGTTTTATTGCGCATGACTGCATGAAGGTAAGAGAGGGATGGCTCGGGTGGCAGCTCATCCTGCGGGAAACCCCATCCTGCGATTATCCACGATGCTCTGCTTTACTATGCTGAAACTCTGACTGACACCAGAGAGGATTCCTCACATGGTTGTGAGGGAAAAATAGTTTTTAATATCAGTTTTAAAAAAAAAGAATGTATGACCCCTATAAACTGTTAAACTTCACTTTATTGATCATAAATCTGTGTTTTGCTCAATGCAAAAGTTTTTCATCTTCCACGGAAAAATGCTGAAACAGCTACAAATGTCAAAACCACAAAGTTTTCTCTCTTGGACAATTTATACGGAAGTTATTGGATTTTTTTTGTTTAAAAGCACTCTTACCACATTCTGCTCACCCACCGGGTTAGGTGAAATTGCCTTTCATTGCCAGGCTTTGTGCCTGCCCTCCTCTGATGGGAAGAGAGCTGAAAAAATAAAGTAAGGGTACCAGCCTTCTACATATCGCGAGGGATGGAAGGGCTGAATTGGATAAGTCCAAGCAATGGGAATAAGACCCCGATAATATCAGAGAAGGAGATACTCCTTTGCAAAGCCATCGCTAAAGTAGGGCACGAGCAGCAAAAGTGCTACAGAGCTGAGCACGGGGCTCACAGCAGAGAGATTTATCTCGCATTGAGAATTATCCCAAGGTCCACCCCAAAAACGATGGCCGGTGTCAGTGCAGAACGGCCAGGCCAGGTCCCGTGGGGACATTTCTGGGAGCTGATGTGGCCCCGGGGTGCATCCCCCTGCTCTGTGACCACGGCATGGTCCCATCTGGGTCCCAGCCTCTCCATCTACGCACCTTGGGACCAAGAGATTAACAGCCCTGTCTTGGTATTAACGAGCTGCAAAAGCTGCCAGGGTGCAGAGCAGGGCAAAGAAATCTTGATTTATTAATGGCAAAGCAGAAAACTGGAAGGGAAAAGTGGAGCATTCCAGACCAGACAAGGGTGGTATCTAGACAGGGAGATTTACCCTGTTGTAGCATGCATTTAAAATGGGTCATTTTAGCTAAGGCAGCTGTGGGTTAGCAGATTGAATATATTCTATCTCCCAAGACTTTTTTTTTTAATACCAAAGCCCATTCAAGGAGAGGAATAATAGAATAAACAATATTTTTTCTTTGCATCCAACTCTCCAAATTACAAGAATTCTGCTTTTCCCGTCTAACCTGGAAGCCCCTTTTTCTGTTTGTTCTCCATCATGTGGTACAACAGGTCCCTGTGCTCCCCTACGGTGGTCAGCGTCTCCGCGGAGATAATGGACCGGATCATCACCTGGATGCAATGTTTCTCTTTGGCCATAAATCACGATGGGAATACTGTAAACAAAAGCCATGAAATATGAACCCACATAAATAAAGGAAGGGAAGGACTGTGAATTGTCTGGGGAAATCTGTGCAAAAGAGGGAGGAGGAGAGACTTGCACCGTCGGAGGAACCACAACAAATATACATCCTGATTTTAAAGTTAAACCGTTACTATAATTATTTAAGATTGGCCTTCTCCTGTGTCTCACAGGATGAGACTTTGTTCTTCTTTCTGCTAATTTCATGTGCTTTCTGTTCCTCTTGGGCATTGGTTTTATTTTTGTGCTTTTTCCGCTTCTAGTAATTCTGTCTACAAATACCCGTATTATTTCATCACCCCTCCCAGCGCACACAATCCTCAGCTGTTGGACGGTTTCTTCTTCCTTTGCCTTCTGCTAAATTCACATACTTCTCAGTACCAACCTGAGAACTCTAAACAGCTCCTACAGTGAAAAACTCAAGTCAGGCAAGCCATGGGCTTTAGCTCTCATCCGTGTTCAAAAGGTGGGGTCCAAGCACATCTGCGTGTTTAATGAAATGTTAAATCATCGTTAACAACTGCTCAGCCCTCACCAACTGATCAACTCTACGGTTTTGGAGGCGTGTGACAAAGGACAGCAGATAGTCCTATTAGGAAAAGTAAAAAGGAAAAGGAAGGAAAAAAAAGTGCTGATTGTCTTAAAATAAAAATAAATAGTCCTGAAATCTTGGATGGTGTAGGGAATCCTTAATGCTAAAACTTTGCTTAATCTCGTAGACAGAATTTCACCCTTTATGTTTATTGAAATGGGGTGAGGGGGAGGAATCTGCCACTGCTTTGTTTTACACCAATAACTGAAGCGAATCCATCTGTCCGTTCTGTTGTGGAAACAGCTCTGTTTTCCTCAGCATCGTTGCAGACATACCAGGTAGTCTAAAATACCCCGGGATTTATAATTTGAGCACAGTTATTTTATGTATGTCCAAACCAGTGGCTGATCTTGCTGTCCTGAGGCTACTTCCATGTGACAACTGAACTACTAAACACTTCTTCACCAAAATGCTGGCTGCCACAGTTCGTTCCCTGGCCCCTGGGACCTAGTACTTTGCGTTTCACAGAGCTGAAGGACCCTATTAAAAATATTAGTTGTATCGAAACATGCCTGATACAATTTCTAAAAACGTATTTTATTTTCACTGACTCTATTGGATTTTATTTTCTCCTTATGGACACAGTTCACATATTCACGTAGACACTAATATTTAGGACTTGACAAACTCTCACTTTCAGCAGTTTGTTGAATGTTTAGTTCAGTTTCCTCTTAATGAACTAAGGCGTCTACAAGGATTTTTAACATGGGTGTAATTTTATTTTCTAAAATAACACGTCTATCTGCCTGGCGATGTGTGCCTATTAGGAGACAGGATAAAATAAACAGAACGTGGGGCTTTGATTTGAAGCACGTTTAAGCGGTACAGGTAGAATTGTGTTTCTTTTGGATCGGCTGCTTTGCTTCAGCTTTGCGGTGCAGTTAATAAATGCTGCAGACTGCTTTTTCAGAGCTTATAAACTTAGCAGAAATAAAAGCAACTAAGGAGTCTGACAACCGAGTGAAGCTTATAAACGCTACTGAAAGCCTTTGGGGCCCCGGCTCCTGGGGAGTATATCAGAGCCCTTGCAGGGTTTATAAATTCTGCTTATTTACTGGCAGGTTTCTCTCCTGACCATAAAAACCATAGGTCAAAAAGCATTGCTAGATGGGGAACACGAAGCCTAGCTTCCATTTAACTTCAACTTCTTCTTACCCAAGCCTGTGCAGCGCATCAGTAAAGCTGTGGCGTACAGCGCTGAACCTCACATGGAGTCCCTCCCGGGGAAAAGAGCCCCAGTTCCTGACTTGATGCAGGATTGATCCCCTGGAGAAGTCAGCTTCTGGCTCCTCTTCGGGCTCTACTCGTGTCCCTCTTTACACTTCGCAGTCTGGGTAACCCTGCCAGTTAGCTCAGATGGGACTGCTTTGGGGTCAGTATTTTAGAAGCGCGTCAGATGGTTGAGCTGCTTCTCAGCAGGGGACAAGCAGGACCAGTCTGTGGGGCTATGCCCCTGCTCGTCTTGTGTCCCCCACTGCCTGGGCTGGCTCCTGGCGCCCCTGGGGTGCGAATCGAAACTGCTGTTTGCTTCCCCTCCGCCAACCCATCTCCATCTCCACTTCAAGGGATTTGGGCTCATGAATAGACCGATTTGTTCGCGGGAACCCAACAGGCCCTTCACCAGTTGTGTGCTCCTGAGCGTTGTTGTAGGCAGGCATCCACCTGGCAGGAGGAGGAGGAAGCCCCGTGATCACATCGGGCTGCTTCTAAGCATCCCAGTCCCAGCTCCGTTCCACCCCACCCGCCGCCTGACAAGCTGCTTTAATGGATAGGCGATGGCCTTCAGCGGAGGGGCTAAATTTAAAACTTTCCTATGCTTCTCTTGTCAAAGTTAAAAGCTTTTCATGTCTGTGTTAATGTTGGTTTTTTTTTTTTTTTTCCTCCTGTCTGCTGGCACCAATGACAAATACTACATCTTGCATTGAGTAACAGTATATTGAATGGCTGGCAGAGGCAGAATACGGCACCTGTAATTTATCTCCGGGAGTTTGGGTTGGATGACACTGCTGGGAACAGACGGGGGCTCCGAGCTGTCACCTGATTACTAATTCTAGGATTTCTCCTCCGAGAGTGAGAAGGAGTGAGCTAGGATGAAGGGTACAAAAAGCAAATCAATAAACAGGTTAGTGTTTGCATCATTATTAACACTCGGGCTGTCAACACACCCATTGAAACTATCGCTCAGGGCAGCTTCAGATTTAATGGTCAGTGTAACAGATTTACTGTAAATGTTAGCTAAGGCAGAGCTGGGGGGGGATCTCATTGACAAATAACAGAGATTTCAGTGGGATGCATGAAACCGTTTATGTGCGTGCATAAATAACGGCGCGATCGCCAGGCAGAGGCAGGCGGCTTTCTGCAGTATTTCTTCCCGCAAGGCTGCAGCGTGTCCCCCCTGGGCTCCCCTTCCCTCCCCACAGCCCCTGCCACCCGCAGTGTGCCCCCCTGGGCTCCCCTTCCCTCCCCACAGCCCCTCGCAGGCAGCAGCCGCACATCAATTAAATCACCGAGGGAGCTTTGATCTCGGGAACCCATCAGAAACCCCTTCATAGCCTGGGGAAGGGAGAGAAGGGCGACGCTGCCATCTTCACACCAAATTAGATATTGGGAAGAAATTCTTTCCCTTGAGGGTGGTGAGACACTGGCCCAGGTTGCCCAGAGAAGCTGTGGCTGGCCCATCCCTGGAGGAGTTCAAGGCCAGGTTGGATGGGGCTTTGAGCAGCCTGGTCTAGTGGGAGGTGTCCCTGCCCAGGGCAGGGGGGTGGAAATGGATGGTCTTTAAGGTCCCTTCCAACCCAAACCATTCTGTGGTTCTGTGGTTCTATGGTTCTATGAAATCAGCCCAGTATGGGAAAAAGCTTTAAATGAATCTGGGTTTTATTGTCTTTACCCAGATGATGGGCTCCTGGCATTTCCCCTTCTCCATGGACAACATCATCTTGGCAGAGGTTTCTTAGGAAAACTCCTGGCATTGCCCCTTCCCTGGTGGTGATCTATCCTCGTGCTTGCCACAAGGAACACACAACCAAGCAGCTCTGAGCAATATAAATGAATGCACGATCAAGTGTCTCTGCTTAAATTACTGATGAAATGATAAATCTGTTGCAGAGTAAATTGGCTGAAGACGAATATTTCCGAGTCCTGTTGGTGCTGCTACTTTTTCAAATAAAAACCCTCATAAAGAAATTAAACTGGTTAAAATGAAAGGCACCTAAATTCAAGTAGCTTTTGCAGTGGAGGGTTTCCCAGATTGCGCTGTCATCTCAAACAGATCCTTCTTCAGGAACACTCTGCTGCTTTACTTCTCTTGTTTTAAATTTTTCCCACATGCACATTTATAACAGTGCACCAGTCTCCAGGTGGCTGTTTTCACTCGGTGCTGGTGCCAGGAGAAGAAGGGACCCAGGGGCTGAAGCCTCAAAGTGTCGGGATGTACGAGCCGTGTGTAGCTCCCTCTGACTCAAGGGCTACTCGTCACCTCGGAGGTTTGAGGCTAATGGCAAAATAGAAAATGCTAGAGCTCACTGCTTCGATCTTCCCAAATGGCATGTGCATCTCCTGTCCTCCAGGCAGACACCTCAGGAACTGCCTTGCTCAGTGCAACCTCAGAAAGTGTGGTTTTGTGCAACGGGTAAAATCGCTTGTGCTCCAGGATGAAAGAGTCCTTGCTGGGAGTGCTCACCCCAGTTGAACTCTGCCTTCGGAGCATGGACTCAGGATGGAATTGAAGATGCTTGCAAGCTCCTAACCATGTTCTAAAACTAACGCAGTAAAGCTATTTTAAATGCCTCTCATAGGAAACTTCCATTCAGAGCAGCTACAGAGAGACCAGCAGAAACTCAGGGCAGAGTTTGAGACTGTTTGAGAGCCATATCTCTGCAGGGCATGGACCAGTCAGCAGAGCCCAAGGAAGGTGTGAGGCTGGTGACTAAGGAGGTATCTCAGGAGCAATTAGCAGCACAACTGCCTCTGCCCCTTGCTCCAGACCATCCCAGCCTCCACCTATCTGCACACAGCATCTCAAGATGCTTTTTCTGCTCATCTGCCCACAGCGATGTTGATAAGCTCTGTCATTAGTGCGACCGTCTTTACACACACAATACAGTGGGGACAGGCTTCTCTCAGCCCTTACTTTCATCATAAACAAGCCCAAGATGAAACCCATGTAGCTCACAGCAGAGTTTCCTGAATGTACTTTGTGCCAGGAAACCTCCTGTGACACGGCGCAGAGGATTAGCCCACTAGCACAAGCATCTGTGGGCTCTGGGACAGGCCATGCATCACCTGCAACTGTCTTCCACATTTTGTGGCTTGCACTGTTTGTTGGGACCCTAAGCCCTGCCCAGACCCAGTAGGAATGGGCAGGACTCATGGGCTCGGTGGAACATGGTGGATGCAGACATGGTTGTCTGGTGTTACAATTTGTAAGTGCAAATGTTAAAATCTTCCAAAATCTGGCTCAGGCCCCACCAACTTGTATCTCAGTTCTAATTGCTTGATTTTCTGATGTTAGGTTGTAGTTCAACCCCGGATCTCCTCAGCAGATCTGGTACCATAACTCTGCCCATGCTGGTAAACCCACGGCATGGGGGCACCTCAGGTGGACATCCCAAAAGTGCTTCTGAAATAACCTGGGACTGTGTCATCCACTCAAAGTCCACTGCCCATGCTGAGGTCCTCTCCAGAGAGCACGTCTACAGTGTGCCACGACGATGGCAGCTCAGTCTTCCAGGCTTCACAAGGCTTGCAATGTTAGAAGCTCAAAAAACCCCAAATGCAGCAGCTGCAAAGCCGGCATTAACGTGTCTAGGTTTGATTTTGATTTCTAAAGGGCTAGTGGCAAAGGAAAGCTCTAGCTCTGGAACCTCTCTGAGGAGCTGAGCTCTAATGCCTCCAGAAGAGACCAGACCCGTGAATTCAGAGAGCCACTTGGCTTTCTTTAATCTGCACACTATTGACTGGAGGAAGAAGAAACCTCCCTTGCAAGCCTTAATTGGAGCAAGTGGCATCTGACGATTTTTGTTTAAACTGTAAAAGATGACTCCTCCCTGGTGGGAGATGTTCAGCAATCAAAATGAAGGGGGTGGGGGGGAAAAAACAAACAAAGCAAAACCAACCCCTTGCTGCACACAGCTTGGCTGTGCACAGATAACCCCGCGGAGAGCGGCCCTGGGAGCTGTGGAGATATTTGGACAAGGTGACCCCACACCCAGCACTTTAGCTGTATTATCGGCCTATAAACTGTCTCACTGCTTTACATATCCGTATGGCCCACATATTGAGGGAGAAGATTAGCTTGATTATCAATGGGGGAATGAGCCAAACAATTACTTTCATTATTGAATATCCAATTAATTATTCAGGAGGCAAATCAATTATTCATATCTCATTTAAACTGGGGGGGGCGGGGAGAAGCGTTGCCACTTGACAGAGCTGTTCACAGCCTCTTCGGATACGGCTGCAATTCTGCCACAACAGGGGGAGCAAAAGCCAGCCCCGAAATGCTTTCCCCCAGGCCGTGTGGATATCCATCCCTGCGCATTTGTTAGCCAAGGCCAATTCTGGAGAACCCTGACAGTTTGGGGTTCCCTGCAGGGTCACCTCAGCCATCATTATTATTACCACCTTTTAAATGCAATACAAAGCCCCTTCCAGGCCAGCACCATCGGGAGTTCAGAAGCCCATGGGGTTTAAACATGTGCCATGGGAGCAACTGATGCATTGGGGACGTGGAGGTATTTGTTTTTATGTGAAAGAAAGAAAGAAAAAAGCTCTCATCCAGACAGCGAGAGGGAATCTTCTGAAGAATACCAGACTTTTAATTGTTTTTCAAAGCCTCATAGCACCATACACAGATTTTACCAGCAAAATAGCTGTGCCTTGCTTTCCTCATTTAAATAATGGAAATTAAAACAAACAAACAAACAAACATTTTGCCCACCCTCTGGTTGTTTTTTGGAGGCAGGAGTGGGTACATTACACCTATGCCCAGCATCATGAACAGCCTGGTCTCCATGTGGATAGCATCATCCCGGTGCTGCGGTGCCCAGTACGACTATGTCCATACCCTTTCCCGCGGCCACGCGTGGTGCTCCCATCCCACGCACTAACAAGCAACAGATTTTAGGGTTCAGAGCACCCGATGTGGTGTGGAGCACAGGGTAAGTATGAGAGAAAGGGGCGAGAGGGACAAGGCAAGGAAAGAAATACAGCCACCGCGAGAGTAGATCCAGGAATATAACCGGGATGCAAATGATATGGAAAGGCCAAGGTCTGAAAACTCCACTTTGCCATAAAACTACCCACACAGGCGCTGACAGCTGGCTGCAACTGTTTGAAAAGCAGGGAAACAGAGGGAACCACTACTCGTGTGTGTGTGTGCTTTCAAGACAAATGGGTCCCTGGGACATTCAGTGTCTGGGAATGCTCCTTTCCTCCTTGCTCTCTCACACAGTCACTTGTCCTCGCTGTGGCCAAGGTCCAACCCTCTGGAAATCTCAGTTTTACTTTTTTATTTTTTTTTGCACAAAGCAGAAGGAAGAGATACCGCATTGGAAACAAATTGTCAATTACTGAGCAATCAAGCCCTCCATTTGTTTGTTAGATTGGCTCTCAAATAGTCCGATTAATTATAACAGCACTAATTATTAAGATACACTGGTAGTCATCTCCTATTTCTGAGAGAAGGAGAAAGTCTTTCCTTCGGCTTTTGCTGTCACAGTAGCAGCTTTACCCAACAGGGCGATTTATCTCTGTCAAGCCAGTAAAATGATAATGCCAATTAAATCACACAAGTAATTGCTGTTGGGGTCCCCGTGGATTTCTCCCAGCAGAGTCAGGTGGAATATGAATGCAGGCTGGCCAGGAGGGCTGGATCCTGCGGCGGGGAGCACCGTGCCACCCTGTCCCCTTGTGACCATCACAGTGGGGACCCCAGGCCGAAGCTCTCCAGCTTGTGCTCACAGGCTCCCCAGTAGCCCCAACGGTGGATTTTTACAGCCAGAAGTGGGTAAAGTTGCTCAGTCTCAAATAGGGGCGCCACTGAGGACCCATGGCATGAAGAGATATAGGGCTGTCCCTTTTTGTCCTCTTCAGGTTCAGCTGGTTTTCTTCTCCTGGCTTTGGTAGTCTCTAGCTTCTCTTGCTCCTCACCTGCTTGGACCTGGGCTGTGTCCCCATCTCCTCACACCAAAAATGCAGCTGAATCTCTGGTCAGAGCTAGTGTTATAGGATTCCCTGTACACATAATGCTGTAAAAAACAAAGATATACGTACAACACACACATACACGCAGCCTGGTCCAGAGAGGCTTGACGAATCACACGCACAGGTAACGGTGGTTGTGATGGCTACGGCTGCTGCATAAAGGGGAGTGTGCGTGCCCCCACCTCCCGTCCTGTGCGTTCTGCTTATCGTAACGAATCGATGGCTCTGCATCTGGGCAAACCCCACCTAAAAAGAACGGTGTGATCTAACCCAATCTCGCTTCTCATTCAATTAAGCCTCGTGAAAGCAGGCATGTAACCTTGTTAATATCACGTTTATTAGAGGGAAGGGGGACAGAAAATTAAGATATACTTCATGTTGTTGCTAATTAGAAAAATTGAGACTTTGCATCTGCGCGAGGCAGAGCAACATGTGGCATTAACAGATGTGAACTCATTACACAGCTGCATCGTAGGAAATTGTGCCACGACAGCGACAAAAATCTCAAAATCGGATTTCTCCCAGTGCCTCCGCTTCCTGTTGCCTTCTCCTTTCTTCCTCTATAAAAGTTTGGTCTGGGGTTGTTGGTTTGGTTTTTTTTTACTGTTTGATGTTAGGGAGCAGAGAGGAAGGGTTCGGGGGGGAGCTGGTTTTTTTGTAAAGATACACAGAACGCCCCTGGAAAGCTCAGAGCAGAAAGAAGCCAGAGTGCAGTGTGACGGCACGACCACTGGCCCCTGCTAAAACACAGGCAAAAGGTGCTACATGGCTGGAATAAAATTTATCTTGCCTACCTCTAGCTATAGTGTTTTTCTGCAGGGGGCCAAGCAGGGAGGATTGCGGGCAGCCTCTTCCCCAGGGTTTTCCAGACACTGGTTCTCCGCAAAGCGGAGGGAAGTGCGAGTAACACCTTAAATGAGGTGTCACCGATAAAGTGCTTCAAATCCTGCCCTTCGTCCCCGCCAGGAGCTGCCTCACATCACCACACCACTTGTCATCAACAGTAAAGAGCAGCCAAACAGCATGAAAATAGGTGGCTTTTTTATCATTTCCTCTGTACGTTCTGCTTAACTTTTGGTCTCAGATAGTGGAAGCCGGTCCCCAGGGGTTGGTTTGGAGCCTCCGGGAAGAAAGCAGAGGTCGGATTTGGGATTCCTCCATTACAGAGTTACGAAGGGATGATTTGCTCTCTGGCACAGTTGAAAGCAGCCCAGCAAAGCAGCTACATAAAAATGCAACAACTTTGCTGAGGCTTGTTTCATTTGTGCCTTATTCAGCTCTGGAGAGGCTCAGCTGTATTCCTCAGCAGTCAAAAAAAAATCACGGTGTTATCAAGTGGCATCACTGCGGCAGGTTACAGGTTTGGGGGGGCACAGGTAGGGCATCGGAGTAAGGGGGATGTACCCCTATTCCCAAGTAGCTGGGCGTTGGATAAAAACAAGACGTAGTCTGGAAAACAAGCTCCAAAGACTGTTTCTGTCTTTTTCTGAGAAGCTTTTGCAGGAACCAAGCAGAAGTTTTGTTGCAGCAATACAACCTCTTCCCTCCCCCTCTCATTTCCAACGATTTCTACTAACTTTTGAAATATTACAGCAAATCCCCATCTGACCCCCAGCGCTCTGCATCTCCCAGTCGTCGTGGAGCTGGGTGCAGTACAAGAGCTATGCTTCCGACAGTGAGATCTGGAAAGTGAGATCCAGTTTTTCTCCTGACCATAAGCACACCGGCTTGGGTATATTGCTAAAATAAGTCTTCTGTTTAAGAGCTTTGCTGGAACAAACCTGCAGTAAATGCGCTTGGCGCTCCAGTGCAATTTGCCTACTACCTCCCTCACCGAGAAAAGCACTGGGGGGAAAAAATAACCCCCCAAAAACCCAACGAACCTTTATTTTTAACAAAAAATCTGGTTGTTGAGCATGCTACGGACTCTCTGGCAAAGCTCTTCCCTTCATTTGCACAGGCAAAGAGTGGGCTAGCATGGATTTTACACTGGTTGTTCTGAGCACGGGCTGGTAGCAACGTTCCTCGCTTGCACCGTTTTACCGAGAGCCCTTTATCCTTCCTTTGTCCCATGCAAACCTGCTGCGTGCAGCGCAGAAACCCGTCACCCCACACAGGCTGCTGAGGCCTTCAGTCCCTTTGTGCAGGCTGTTTCATTTCATAGACTCAAGGGTCACTTTTATTGTGGTCTCCGCTAAATGAAATCACAAAAGCAATTTAAAATCGCTTAAGCAAATCATGAAAGATGCAATATGAGGAAAGGGCTGTGAATAATGGTTAGCCTAAAGCATTGCAACAAAGGGAGTGACTGTGCTTCTGTCAGGTCCTTTCTCTTGGTCCGTATCCTTCATGCTGAATTCCTCATCTTCTGTCTCCGATTTTGGGCAGGAACTCATCAAAGGAGAAAGACATTCTTATCAAATTTGTAACATTGCCTGCTATTCTTCATGGAAAATGATCTCCAGGACGTAGAGAGAGTGGCAACTGAGTATGGCGTTTCAGATATGCAGTAGCCAGAAAATAATAATAAAACCACAGGATACCATTTTTATCCTGGAAATTATTTTCTGGGAGAAAAGAAACATCACTGTACCCTGTGAACTTCATCCTTATCTGACCATCTAACATTCAGCAGAAACTTCTGTCTGCCTACCAGCTTTGTCCTAGTGGTCAATGGTCCAATACAGAACAAAGTTAGAGGTGACTACAATGGCCGTGAAATAAATTTTCAAGCAGCTTTGCTTCCCATCCTATACCACCATCAGGGATATGCTTCATTGAACACTTTTGTTGCCCCATGGATGACTTCCTTGCAGCTTTGAAAAGGTCTGGTTGTCTTTATCAGCCCTTTCACTTGTATGGCATTTGCTCCCATGCTGCCCTATCCTACAAGCTGAGCAACCACGTTGGCTCAGATGTTCCCTGGTGTCCTGAATCCGGTGAGACCAGGTTTCCCAGTGCTCAGTACCCAGGTAGGGGTGAGAACCTCAGCATTCCTGTTAATGCAGTATTGGCACTGAGCAAGCGGCAACACCTCACTGTGACAGATTCACTGTGAAACGAGGTAGAGGACAGCTACACTCACTCAAGAGCCAAAGTGATGGCTGAGGTCTCCTCTAGACCAGGTATCTCTGTGTCAGGACTCATTTCTATGCACAGTTTTCTCAATCTAGGTTTTCTTAGGCAAGCCAGCAGCATTCAAAGGCATTATGAAACAGCAGCCAATTTTGGTGCCTCAGTATCTAGCTGGGAAGGGGGAGAGAAGAAAAGGAGAGGGACTGATCTGGGGGGTCTCGCTGTGGTGCCCAGAAACTGCAGTCAGCATCACGAGTGGTTTTTGAAAAGCCTGTGCTTTTGCTCTGGTGATGCTCCGCTTTCTGCAGGAGGAAGGCACACCCAAGCCTCCCTCCCAGGGACAACACTTCCCAGCTCCCAGCCTTGAGGTTTCCAGCTGGACCTATTGGACAATATTCAAAACCGGATTAAAGTGTTGCAGCAGACCCTCGGCTATAAAATGTGATCCAAGCTGAATCCACACATCTGAAACAGCAGAAATACTGCAGATGGTGGGCCAGATGTGCCCTTATTTTTAGCTCAGGATCACGTTGGATGCCAACACCACCTTCTCAAGTGGACAAGCTTTGCCAATCCCAAAAAGGGTCCTACAGAGCCACTGCCCACAAGTCTGAAGACCCCCAAAGGCTGGAAAGGATTCAGTGCTACCGAAAGGACAGGTGAATTCCAGCTCCAGCTGTTCATGAGGTTTCCAGTCCTGCCGCATCACCTGCTCAGTAATCCTAAAAGTCTCCAGAGTGTCTGGAGACGTCAGCACAAAGGCAGTAGAGAAGATGGCCCAGCGGAGAAGACCTTTCTATTTCTTCTCTCAATAAATGACTCAATAAATGCTTTCGGCACATCCCCCCCCCCACAAAAGCCCTTTTAAGTTTATGCGTGATAATAACATTTCCCACATTTTCAATTTGCTCAAATAATCTTGCTAAAAGCTATTAATAATCCACCTTTAGCTGCAAGTACATGCGCACCTGTGTGTGCAAGAAGACAAGCCATCTCTGGTGGAGTGAGAGCGTCAATGAAAAATGAACTGCCTGAAATTAACTTTAAGCGTCCAAGTGATTAAACCATTGTGCTGTGATTGTGTACGATACTCCCTTTCTTCAGCAATTAAGGCTGTATTGATCAGATAGCGTGAGGAAAGGGACTGGCAGAGTAATGCTCATTCAGGCTGCCATAATTAAGAGTGATCATCTATTGTTCTGCGGTACATGACATAGCCCAGCCCCATCAGGCTCTTTCCTCTCGCCTCCCTCCCTCTCCCCTCGCTGGCCCTTGCTCCCCCATGGCAGCCACCCGAACACGTGGATGGAGCATCTGCTTGGGGTGAAAATCAGAGCAGGAGCTGGCTGGAGCTGCTCTGCGGCAGGTCAGGATGAAATCCTTATCTTTGCCCAGACGCTCGGTCTCAAGACAAGCAGATTCTGCTGTTTAGTAGGGAAAAACCGGGAAAAGGGAGGGAGCATGAGAGCATACAGCCCATCGCATCCGAAAGCAAGTTTTGGGCCAGACCATGGGGCAACCAGACTTCAGCAAGACTTTGGAGAAATGGCACTTCTGTGTCAGTGTGGGTCATTCCAGCAACAACCACCATCTCCCAGAAGAGATCCTCCTGCTCCCAAAATTAATATTGGGGTTTGTTGGGTGGGGTTTTTTTGTGTTGGGCTTGGGGTGTTTTTCCCCAAAAAAGTACCCAAGCCAATCTTCTGCCCTTAGACACAGCTTGAAATTGGCTCCTCATTTATATCTTACCTAGCGAAATTGTTTCTCGCAACTTCAGCTAAACCCTTCCTAAGCGGCAGTGTGACCAAACTCTTGCTTTGCCTTTTTGCACTTCATGGTGCACGGCTCCAGCCTGTGGAAATTGGCATGGTGTAACAGCATTTAAAATTTCAGCTGACAGACTATATGTTCATGATCTCTATGACAGCAGTCCTTGGGCATTTAAACACTTGTGGTAAAGGATATTTCCTTGCTTCATTATTCCAGTTCCCAGTGTATCATTTCTCAGTGTATTGATGGTACTTACTGTGAGCCCCACAAGAATGATACTTGTCAATCAAGGTGTGTAACTATGGGCTTGGGGCGGGATTTAGGTAATGTCCTCATGAATACCATAGAATGCAGCACTTGGAAACACATTTCTCCAGAAAGCAAGGGCATGTGGCACTGAGCCACATCACCCTAGAAGTGGTGTGGTGATTTATGATTCACCCACAAGACCTTGCAAAACTTGATGCTGGTATCTAAAAACATTGTGATAATCACTGATATTTTTCTTCACCTCTGTGGATTGCTATCAAACTTTGAACACAAAGAAAAATAATTTGGATACCTGGGTGACATTTCATGCCACAGCCACAAACCAAACCAAGGTAGTCTGAATTTCAGCTTGATGCTGTAACACCAAGAGCACCTTTCTTCCCAGCTGTGTGGAACCCGTAAGTGTGACTGCCACTTTCTCATTGCCAGTATCTGTCCCACTTGTCAAGCTAAGAGCATAGACTGGCTAGCAGGGATGGGACACGTGTGTCTGATCATGCAGTCCACATTCACATAGCACCTTTCTTTCATAAAAATAAATCAAGGAAGGGGTCCTGCACCTTCAATCCAGGCAGCGTTTTAAACATGTCTCACTACTATATTCACAGTTCTTGTTTTAGTAGATGAGATGTTTTTCCAGTTATTTCAGTCCTGCTCCTCATGAAGATCGTTGCTCATCTCTGTGACAGCCAGTGTCCTCTGCTGTATATAGGTCTCTTTTCTCCCTTTCAATGAAAAGTGTTTGCATTTCCTTCTGCTTGACAAAACCCATGCCCTTGATAACTAGTATGTCCAGGTGCTGCTAATCTGAACCCTGGCATTGTGCGATTTCATTTTGCACTGTCCTAGACCAGTCCTATTCCCTCGCGTAATTCGAATGGTCCAAGCTGTTGCAGGAACGGAGATCTCTGCTTTGCTCTTTTACTCCCCCCGGTCGCAAGCTCAGCGTTACTCAACAGCTCATGGCCAGGCAGAGGAAAGGGTTAAGCAGGAAGATCTGGAAGAGACCGTCCTGTCCTGACACAGTGCTGCCCTTTTGCCTCTTCCTCACCCATACAGGCTGTTCACATAGCCTGCATTCCTCTCCAGTTAACACCATTAAGCTTTGACCTGAACTAGAGATAGAGCTAAATATGTGTGCACCTGTCCTCTTATAATGACCTGCTATTATCATTTTCCACCCCTCTTTTTTGATTGATGGATATTATATGCATAATGACCCTCAGGATTTTTTTCCTCTCTTTTTGTTAGGCTTTGCTAAAGCAACCTGCAAATTAATTTAATATCCTCTTTTGGTTGGGAGCTATGAAACGAGGGCTCGAGGCTGATGATGCGTAAACCATTTGTGGCATGTATTTAATCTCCGGACAATGGATAGAGATGTTAGTGCATGCTACACTAAGTTCTATTTACGCTGGCTATTAAGTGCAGTCAAGCTGAAGGCAATCGGAGCACATTACAGGGCCTAATGGGAGAGGATGCTACACAACAGTACATTAAAGACTGAAAATGAATTAAGAAGGAAGCATGGTAGAGAAAGCAGACAAGGAAAGGGTTCTGTATACAGATAACTCTTATTGACAGCACAAATATTCATGTACTCTGAGTTCCCAAATCCAATTTTGGTATTGGATACCACTCTAGAGGGAATGTTTTGAACTCCATTTTCATGCAGACATAAAATGACTTGCAGTCAGCGGCCCCCTCCCACCTCCAGCTCAGTAGCTTGCAGTACCCGATGCTGGGAAATGCGTCCCCGTTACCTACTTTGCAAAGCTAAGCTGGATCGCTCTCGACCACCTAAATCAGGCCAGACTTTCTTGGCGTGCTCCCTGAAATGCAGCTGGCCCCAGGAATTGTGAATGTATACTGCTGCACTCCCAGTCCTGCTCGCTCTCCTTGGCGCTTCTTGCTCTGGCTGAGAAAACTCAAGCCCTCTGGGAAAGAGGGGAGAAAAATGCACAATGGGAGAAGCGTGCAAGCTGTGAACACTGTATCTTTGTTTCTGACTTTTTTTTTCCCTGGTATCTGGGTGAGAAGAGTTTAGAGATGACAAAATACTGGCCTGCTGTCTTCTCAAAACCAAACTCCGGAATCCAAGAATGACATTGCTTTATCTACACACAATTCTATGAGTTTGCTTTTATGCATAAAAATCTCTGTATGTGAAGAGATAGACTCACTATGACTTCCCGAGTAAGGTGGTTTCATTTTTCTTGTTTAAAGAAAAGCCCAGTTTACAAATAAAATCTTGCACGGGAGAAGGAGAGCAGCAGCAACCAACCGACTGAAACCACATGCCCGCACCTACCTGCTCTGCTCAGCGTTTCAGCAAGGCTCTTCCAAGATCAAGCTCTGATTATTATTATTATACCCAGGGGTGAGATTCCCACCAAAATCCCAGATTGCAGGCATGCACCTGACCCACTCCCTGCTCCCTCAGTGGAGGGAAATGAACTGTGCCCTGAAATCATCTACCCAGTGTACTTTTGACGTTTACTTTAGGACTATATTACTGTGACTTAAGGCTTCCCTGCCGGTATTGCCGAGGCCTTTGCTGTCTGTAAAGGGATGCTATGGCTGTTTGCCATGGAGCTGTGCCACCAACACCTGGTCAGAAGAATCCCACCCCTGGGTCCTGAAGACAAGACCAAGGGAGTGTGTCCTTCCTTCCCATGCAACTCTTAAAGACCAGACTTGCCTCTTAGACGACAAGCTCCTTGCTACTGGCGCCAGGAGCTTCTCCACCAACTCGACTGCAATGGAAAATATCTTTCAAGAATCAGAAAAAGAAACCTTATTTATACCAGCAACTGTACTAAGCGTGGGTGCAGGCCCTGCAAGCAACCAGGTGCTCCCTGACATCCCAAAAGCCTGAACCCACATTTGGAGAAGACAAGAGAGTTTTCCTTCGGAACAGGAATGTGCAAATGAACAATTTTTCTTTCTTTAGACAACTCAAAGCCTTACCACCTCCTCCTCCTCCCACTTCTTGAAGCACTAGTGCAAAGTAAGAGCATAAAGGAATTACTTTTCACATAGCCAGTTTATTCTAAAAGCATGTCTGGCAATAAAAGGAGAGAATATTAGAATCATTTAGTAACCATCATGTTTTGGCAGCAACGGAGAGCTTTGGGTCTCTTAAAATGCTAGCATAGTAAAAAAATCAATTCATTGCTAACATAAACAGAAATATACTGAAACCAATACCTGAGCATAAAATACTTACATAGTACTTTATACTGTGTACATAGTACACAGGAATTTAAACTAGTCTTTTCAAGCAAGGCTGAATTCGTCTGGTTTTAAGTAGCAAACTTGCAAGCAAAAGCTCCGCAGAAAAAGGAGTGCATTGGTTTCCAAGTGAACCTCCCAAGTCCAAAACAAATGACTTTCACACTGTACTTGGATAAGGCTGGAGGGAAGAGGTAGGAAAAACAGCAGTGTTGGTTCATGGACATCTTTTCCTTGGCTTTTGGTGGTAGTAAAACACTTTCTCCTCTCAAGGACATTCTTGTTGATGTGCGGCAAGTGTCCTTTCTATTTATCGGAGCAAAACATCTTCTGGAATAAACACATCATTTACATTTTCTATGAAATGTCCTTTAATTATTTTATTTTAATAATTATTTTCCTTGGGAAAACAGCCTTGACTATATTTATAGGAATTTGAGACCTTCTCATAGTTCTGTGATAAGTCCCTTTGGTCACTGTCATTCCCGTTTACCGCCTACTGTGACACCGAGTCAGTCTGAATTAACTCCGGGGTGTTTGCAGCAGGCAGACACTACACAGCCATCACGTGCACTACTGTCCGTGATAATTTTAGCACTACCTCCTGCCCTATTCCTGTATCCACAGCCCAGCACACTCAGTAGCTGTCTCACAGCTCCTGTCTTTCAACAATGCCCCAAGTTACACGGTGTGATGATACCCAAGTCACACGAACAAAATGCGTTCGTGTGAGGCCTCTGTGTGTCTTCTCCCTTTTTGGGTGTTGAATATGATACCCAGATGCTGTGAGCTGCAGAACGGTTCAAAACCAAGCTGGCCTGAAGCCAGTTTGAGATCCTTCCTATTTTCAAAAACATCTCAAGAGGAGGAAGAGTAAGGGAGAGCAGTGAGCAAGCATTTCCTTCTTGCTAGCGCTGTAAGTCTAACCACAGCTTTCTTTTTCACTTTCATCTTGAGAGATGCCCTATCATCCTATCCCCACCAAAAAGACTAATCTGGAGTGGCACAAGAAAGAACAGAAAGGGAGGAAATGTTCTCAGAACTCTTACAGTCCTCAAAAACTCTGTCCAGAAGACTGAGTGGTAGATGGACATCATGCTGGGAAAAACTTATGGCCTTGGAGGAAAGGAGAATGAAGGAGAGGTGAGTCAAGAAGCAAAGCTGTATCACACTCAATCAGCAAGAAACAGCTGTCAAAGATCCAGAAGACCTCTTCTCCTGGGGTTAACAGGAGCAGATTCCCACCGTGACCAAAGAAGAAGGTGTCTCTACCTGCCCAGCACCCTGCATTGCTCGCTGGTAAACCAGGAACGTTGCTCTGAGGCCACATGTATAGACCTGTGAGTAAGGCAAGGCAGGCCGTACTTTGCACTTTGCTTTTTTGCTGAGTTTTATACAGCTTAACAAGTTCTCCACGGTTCAGTGAGTGCTTAAAAGGTTCAAAGTTTCTGGTTGTTTATAAGGAGAATGTCTGTGGTTTATCACTAATGCAATAAACCTGCTGAAAATAATAATCATAACCTGTGGATCCAACCCAACAGAAACGTCACAGTCCAACTCAGCACCCTTCCCAGCCAAGATACTATAGTCATCTATAGATAATTAAACCTTCTATGAAAGCCAAGTACACAAATGAGAACCCATTGGGCAGTGCCATAACGCTCTGTTAGGAGGTAAAAAAGCCTCTTAGCAATATGGCAGTAAGAAGGACTTTGAAAAGAGCCCTGTGAACACTTGCTTGCGGGGATCCAGTTTCATCCAGAAGCCCTCACCACCATCACCTTGGCAAACACACCTCTCTGGGCACTCTGCACATCCTCAGATGGTGGTTAAACCACCCCTCGGTGCTGTCTCACGTGTGGTTACACGAGGTAAGGGAGCAGAGTCTCCAAGACTCACTATTGACATTGCAACACCATCCATTTGAACTTACTGCTCTAGAAGGATAAACGTGGTTTTGTTCAAAAAAAAGAAAAATTTCACATTTCTAAAACTGTCACTGTCCCTGATCGACTGACATGTTCCAGGGGATATGCCATTGCTCACACAAACATCGGAAAGTGCCCTTTTCGTGCACGTAATCAGGGAAACACAACTTTAGGGTATGTGCAGGGAGGGGGTAGGACAAGCAAACTCACAAAGACAGTAAAACCTTCCACTGAAGACATAGATGAAAGACAGAGCGAAGGACGGGAAGGCAATACATGAAGCAAAGCACACAGATGCAATACTTCGACCAGATGTTTTGCTGCTGTGGCTGATGAGCAGACCTGGCATGTTCTCCCAGGCCCAAGTGATGCAAAGTGGAAGAACCACAAAAATTATTACAGAGGATTAACTTAAGATAGTGAACAACTGAAGGTCTGCAATCCCTGATTTTGTTTTCGACATTACAGGCTCACATGCCTGTTGCCCAGGATTTACGCTTTGGGGTACTTGGCAAAGGGTGGAAAATCCACAACTCCTGTACAAGTTGCAGAACACTTCTCCTTTTAAAGATAATCCATCTTTTTAGTCTGTCCTGATGACTTTGCGATGTTTGTATGGATCATAGGTACTGCACATTCCCCTGATAACCTTGGAGAGCGAGGTAAATAGAGGTGCTGAGGGTAGGAAAAGCACATTGTCCAGATGCTGGAGGTTGATAAGAGGGCACAAGAAAGCACAAGGGAGAGCATTTAGACTAGGGCTAGCAAGAGAGGTAACTGGAAAGAGCCTGAGTTTTGTAGAAAAAAAGCAGTGGTTCACCAAGATTGCTGGAGAAACACAGCATGGTTTTGCATGAGCTGACTTATCAGAAGTTATAGTTATGTATTTATTTAGTGGACTTAAAATAATTTTTAAAATCCATGCAAGGTTTTTTGATTCATTGGCAGAACAACAATAGCACAGAGGCATTAAAATACTCTGTTAAATAGGAAATTGTTCAAGCCTCCACCGATAATCTCTTCCCCACCTCATTTTCTATGTTCTTTTGGCCTCTTCATCATTCTGGAAACTGAATTTTTAGGCTTTCTCAAAATGGCCACTGTCTTGGCAAATCCAACGATCGGGGAGAAAGGCAGAACAAGGGTCTGTAGCTTCCATACTACCCCTTCCTGCCGTAGCTGACGCCCCGTGGCTCGTGGTAAGCTTTGCTGCTGGAAAGTGGGGATTTTTACTTCCCTGTTTTCCCCAAGGAGTTTCTAGGTCACAGCCTTTGCCCTGTAGCCTGTTGGTCAAGCAATTAGCTCAGTCGTATCCATTTACCAAACTGTAGCTTTTTCTTTCTATTTTTTAACATATTCTTCAATCAGAAATGATTGAAATAATTGCACCTCGATATTTTGTTTTCAGAAAAGTTTCTGGGAAAGCACCTTGAAAGAATCCTTATATCCCTTAAAGTGCCTTGTCCTTCTCACTACTACTTTCCTCGGAGTTTCTGTCTTCTCTTTGTCTTTTCCCCACAAAAAACTTTATTCTGTAAATTTTATTTCGAAAGGTGTAAAATGTATGATTATCTCTCTCAGCTGTCCTACAGTTCTTCGCAGCCCATAACGATGCCAGCTTCTCCAAGCGTCATTTTTACATACTTTTTCCTGGCTTTGCAGTTAAACTAGTAAAATGAGGAGCTGTTTCATCATTTACACGTTTTCCATAATTGCCCTTTATATTTTGTAACATCTTTGACATTCAAAAAACAGCCTTCTGCCTCTCTCCGTTCCTTAACATTGTGTTTCGTTAGCCAGCAGTGCGCGATCTGAGCTGCAACATCCAGAGAATCAATAACCAAAAACCTTTTCCTCACCTCGCTCAGTGGCTCGCTGAACATCAGGCCGTAACACCACTCAGAAAATATACACTAGTGATGTTGCGAGGTCTGTTGTTACCAAACTCAATTCATTTCACCCCCTTTGCACAACATACACATGCTCGTTTCACCTACAAATCCCCAGCAACCCCTGCAATTAATACCTAATTAACAAACAAAAGCAGAGAGGCCAGGTGGAACAGCACAAAACCATTCACAGCTCACAAAAGGGAGCAATTAACTCCTGCCAGCGAAGGACAGTAAGAAAAATATTTTGTTATTGAATGAAGCAGTGTTGCCAAGATGTTTGGATGTGTTTAAAAAAATAAAATAAACCATGCTCCAGCTCAACTGCAAGATGTGGGCTTTGATTCAGGAATTGCTCATGGTAGGCCAGAGGCTGGACCAGAGGGTCGTTATAATCCCCTTCTGACAATAAGGCCTATAAATCCACTGTTCTTCCAACAGCTTTCAAAACAGATTATTTATGTCTTTTCATGTAAGCCATGAAGTCACTTCCACAAGAGATAAGGCAGACTTCATCACCAAACAAGCTAAAAACCGCACAAATTGGCTTCGCCCAGCAAACTTAACACTTGTACATGGCTAACAAATTACCAACAGCATCTGGGGAGGGGGAAAAAAATATCTTTACTGTTCCCAACGTGAGCAAAGACATGCTTGAGTTCAGGCTGAGGTTAGCTAGCAGGTTTTGGCCGCCGGAGCTGAGCCCTGTGCACGTTGTGTGTCCCCGCAGGGTAAATCAGCCCCTGTCCCCACCATCAGCCTGCTGCTCCTCTCATCCCACCCTGTAGGACCACAGAAAAACTCCAGGTTTGCACGGGTAAGGGTGAAAAAACATCATTCCTGTTCCGCCCTCAGCGAGGCAGGGACGGATCCTCTCCGACGGGAGTGCTGCAAGTGGGTGGAGAGCATGGTCAGCCCCTCCTGCTTTCTGGCTATACATCACACTTTAATTATATTTCAGGTTAAGAACTCTTCCTGTGCCCAGAGCCACACAGTCGTTAGGCAAGAAACATCACTCTTGGTACTAAAAAGGATAATGCTGTGAAAAATCAACTTTGCTCTCAAGGCTGAGTCCTCTTTACACGCGCGTGTGGTTCTGTCGATGCTGGTGCCCAAGCGGGACTTGGCAGCTCCGCGTGGGTGTCTGCCCCCCAGCCCCGGCCGTGGGCTGCCCTGCCCTGCACTGATCGAACCCGGTTATTCCTATTAGCGCGTTTCTCACCCAGGATCCAGGCACCGTGCCTAGGGTTTTTTTTAACTCCCAGCTCCCAAATCAGCAACTGAAGATGTGTTTGGAGAGGAACAGACGCCAGTGGAGCACCAGCAGTTGTCCCATCCATCCCAGCTCCTGCGGGGACATGCAGCACCCACCTGCCGGGCACTCGGACTTTTTTTTTCTTTTTTTTTTTTGCGGACATCGTGATGCAATGCTGCGGTTTGCTAAATCCCCCACGCTGAAGCCAGTCACAGCCCCGCCGCAGCCGGCGCACGCACGGCTCCCCAGTCCCGCACGGGCTGGCCAGCAAATCAGGCCTGTAAAAGTATTTTTGGCCCCCTGCCCAGTATGTGTACCTCTTAATCCCTAATTCCAATTGTGTAAACAAGGCATGACATAACGGGTGTGCCATGGAAATATGCTCTATAAAGTTGATTACCACGCTTCATCCTATTAGAATAGCAGTCGCTGTAAAACTATAGATAAGGCTAAAGCAATTTATTTGTGTTTCCAAGGGAGATGGTCACATTTCGGCTTTTCAGAGCGTGATCAAACTTGACAGGCGGACGCTAGAGCTACTTTGTAGCTCTTATAACAGCTCATTTCGACCTGTACTGGCCGGGCATTTTCAAAACAGATATCTCAAAAGGTCAGATTGACCATGGCCTTTGCTCAAGTATGCAAAGCGGGACAGCGTAAAAAGCATTGGATTGCCTGGGTGGCCTCTTTAGCTAGCTGTAGCTTCAGTCCCTGCTCTCTCCTGAACACAAAAGGCAGCTCTCGGTGCTCCAGGAGAAGGCAGGGAGCTCCGCAGAGCTGTAGCCTTATCCCCAGGCAGCCGAGCTGGCTGTCACGGGAAGACTTTGTGCCGGGATGACAGGAGGCAGCTGTGCTCCCTTTGTCCATCCCGTGGCCTCCAACAGCCTCACCCAGCTCACGGCTCCTACCTGCAGCGTACGGGTCAGGCCTGGAATTCCCTGTGCAGGGTCACCCACAGCGTCTGTGACAAAGCTGGGACTTGAGCCCAGGTCTCCTGGGTCCCATCCCTGCACTTGTTCTTCCTAGGTGCCTCCTGTTGAAGGGTAAGGACTCAGGTCAAGACCTTCCTACAATCCCATAACACACACAAGGCTTATCTCGTGGCTATCTCCCATCCAAGATCCTTCAGTAGGGTTAAACATTTCCTTAAAAATATTTTGGGCGTGACACAGATCTCCTAATCTCCAAACCTGAGCCAAATCCTGCTGTACCTGCAGGTGGAGAACCCTCTCCCTGGAGAAGGCATGGATTCACCCCCTGTCCCTCCTGCTGCCCTCGGCATTGCAGCTTCAAGGGGAACCGAGCACCTACCACAGACCTCAGTGACACGGAGGACTTCTGCTCGCGGTCAGGGAGAAGCCGGAGCTGCTGGGCCCGGGGGTTTCCTTCCCTGCTTCATGGCCAGGGGCCAGGCTGCTCAAAAGAACATGTAAAACCCTGAATCTGCCCCAGGTTTGCAGCAAGCAGAAACCCTTTGCAGTTTTGGATTTCACTTCCAAATCAGCTCCGAGGAAAACAGCTAGTGTGATCGAAGGCATTAAAAATTGATATAATTAACACAAATCAAGGGTATAATGTATATCAACTAGTGCCTGAGTTCAAAAGCTCTTTTTAAAGGCATAGGAGCCAAGGAATTTTTCCATTATCTCAAAAAGAGCTCAATAAAGTCTTTTGCTTGTAGAATTAAGCCTGTAGCAGCTGGTAGGGTTACTGAACCAGCTACAGCAAGCCTTGTTCTGCGTTATAAAGACATCTCTCTCGCCGGAGAAGAAACGTTAACGTGCATTCGCATAGGCAATTTTTTTTTTAACCTGATTCTTTCAGCACCCCCCCATCTCCCGCCCTCTCCCTCTGTCACCTCTTGAAAAGGTTTTTCAGACTGGAACTGTACTTGAATTTAGTCTAATTGGGAGGAAATGTAAGACCCAAATCTTGGTTCTCATTGGCATGGAGACACTTGCGTACAATCACGGTATGCAAAGCAGCAGAAGTCTGAATTCATAATTGGACGTTCCAAAATGTAATTATGAAAGATGAAATGCTCCTTTCAATGAGAAGGCCGTAAATAGAATAATTAATTTTGTGTTTGCTTGAACAATTCTGTATTATGGACCTTACACTGGAACTGAAATTAATTAAGTGCACCAGGATTTATGGAGGAGGTGAAGAGAGAGGGAAAAAAAAGAATTAATCTGAAGTAAAAGATAGATGACTTTGTGAGTGTAATGATGCGTTAGTCTGGGGTATTCTTTAACAAATTTAGCAGGCATGTTCTGGGTACAAACAGCACTCACTGACAGAATTATCTCAACTAATGCAGCTGCTGGACTCTGAGCAAATTGAGATTGCAGATGAGTACTTTAGATTTAGAGCTCTTAACCCTGCGTGTGCTGGAGGCTGTGTTTCTGATCATGGGTGGGAAGGATGGCGGTTCGCCCTGGGCTAAGGGCTGCGGGATGCGACCGTGCGGCAGACCCCTGTGCTCTATGGACACACAGGCACACACGGGCACACACGTGGGCACACATGTCCATTCACCTGCCCTGTGCTTGAGTGCAATGCGACGCCGGACTCTGCCCAAAGCCAGCCGCCACCATCAGGTGGGTCTGGAGGAAAAGCAAAGGGGAGGGAGAGGGCTCGCAAGGAAGGGAACAGGAATGAGAGGGGAGCAGAGTTCAGGGTAACATCTCTCCACAGTCTCAGAAACAGAAGGGATGGCAGCTATTGCCAGCTGAGATTTTTTAAAGCAAACAAAGCCAAAGTGAGTGCTCGAAAGAATAACTCTAATCCAAACAGTCTAGTTGTGAGGAGCTATTCCCAAGCTCATTTCATATGAAAATCCAGAGTTATTCCTTTTTTTGTGCTGAACTCAAGCTATAAAAACCCAGGTGTAGAAATCTCCTCTGATGCTTCATTCAAGACTAAAGCATTTTCCAGTCCTGAATGAATTAGGGATTTCAGATTTACCAGCCTGGCAGAGACCCTGAGACACCCGGGGCAGTGAGTGCTTCCAACATCCGGAACGGTCACTTGAAAGACATTTCCAGTCCCATAAACGTGATGCCTTACTGGTATAATTTTGAATAAAATAATGCAGTTCGCTATAGATCCACGAATAATCAATGCGGCACTTCCCCTGCTAAGAGTCATTCAGAAGCAGCACTTTCCAAAGCGTTGGCTCAGGCCGGGCAGTGTCGCTGCACCGAGCGGGAACACTGGTGTTTAGCACGTTATGTCTTCGGAGTGTCAGCTTTCCCTGCCCAAGAGCCGGCCGCTGAGAGACACCCAGCAGCTGGAAACAACCCCCTGGGAAATTTTTGGAGACTCCAGGAAGTGACCGATTAGGATGTGCAGCCCCGGAATGGACGGAGAAATTGCAAGTATTGAAGAGAGGTTCCCTTATCTCTGATTTATCCTCTGCTCATCCTCTGCTGGGATTTCTTTGCTAGAGAAAAACTTTCTCAGGTCTGATTTTATTCTGTTGCGGGATTATGGCAGCGCGGGAATGTGACCTCCTTGTGTTTCATGGCATCTGCTCCAAGAGGCTGACGGTCCAATTAAGCACAAATTGTACTACGGTTCATCAAAGTTCAGCACAACAAACTTCTCCCCAGTCACTTCTCCTTGCAGAAAGCCCAGCGGAAAGCCGGGCTTGGTGAAGTCACTGGGATGTGAAAGGTGGGAAATGCATACATCTGTAACCCTCAGGCAAGTCTCACGGCCAGGGCATGTGGCAGGTTGTGAGTCTGAAACTTGTCCCCGTTCTTCTCAGATCAAGCTGTTCCCAAGCCCCAGCGTTACCTCCAGGCTGGAGGAGACTCCACAGCGTTCTGATAGCTTCCTCCCAAAAACTGAAGCACCGGAGTGCAGGGAAAAGAGCCTCTTCCCCCATGGAAGAAAGAGATGGGGTTGCACAGCACCAGCTTGCTGCTACACAGAAAACATTCACAGACGCTCTTCTTAGAGTTATGAGCTGCAGGGATGATGGTTACCCAACAACATACGTTGATCCCTGGGTAGCAGAGTGCACTTGGGTACAATGCCGATTTGCTTACTGATATTTATTTTCATTTTCCACAATAAAAGGCTAAATATGAGCTACGGTTACTCTGCTTTAAATTGCAACAAGAGCTGCATTTTCCACTTGCTTGGTTATAGCTCTTTAAGTGATACATTATATTGTTTGCCAGAATACTTCTACAAAGTCTTTGCTTCATTTAACTTGTAGAACAATTCAGCCAGATTGGTCTATAAAAGGTGTACTTAAAATCAGGATTACCCTGGGACTCAAAAGTGCTGGGCGCTAAAATGCAGTCTCTCATTTCCCATGGCCTTCTGAGCATTTGAACATATTTATACCTTCTGCATTGCAGCAAACTTAATCAGAAGGACAGGCTTGCTAACATCTGTGCATTCCATTCACTTCTGGAGTCGTCTCAATCTCTTCTGAAACCCGATTCTGGCTGTCAAAACGCATAGCTCTCTGTGCTGGGTATTATTCGGACATTTAGACATCTGTCATCAGGAAGTGTGATAGATGGTTTTATTAACCCGCAAAGGCAAAGACTGCGACAGCGAAAGACTCTTGTGCAGGGAGAAAGTATTCCGCAAAACCTTACAAGTATGCTCGACGCTTTTCCCAGCCTACGGTTGCGGCAGGGACCGAACGCTTGGAAGTGAAAGATGTGTTACACGTTGGCTCAGGCTGGATGTATCTCCCCGCTAGCTTTGATCAAAACAAGGAAAACAAGTAACATAGGTGATATGTTATCCCCAGCAGAAGAGACTTTTCATGATGAACTGATCTCCAATAACACAAATCCCTGCAAGTAGGAGTTTTTGCGGCAAGCAGTAGCTAGAAGGGAAGACTGCACTTTACAAAGAAGTTTACGGAAAATGGAAATCTCTTTTAATAAAAACCAACACAAAGATTTCCTTTAAGTTGTTTAAATTCACCAACTAGTCCCCACAGCAGTTGTCTTTTTTCTCCTGTTCAAATGCTTTCCCCTTCCAACCTCCCATCTCGCAGTCACCTGCAGGAGGGACTTTGGACCAACAAGTGCTTTAAGGCAAAATCTAGAGCCAAACTGGAATTTTGGGATGCTTAGTTTTGGGGTTTGGTTTGCATCCATATGTCGTTTTAGCCTGAGCAGGGACAATCCTTTCTGCCTCACAGCCTTCCAAGAAACAGTCAAATGCAATTAATCCTTGCTGGTTTTCCATTTCCCGTGATTCTAGGATTCCTGTGCTGAGGCTCCCAGAGAATTAAGACCAGATATGGATAGAGGAACACGTCCCTACTACTTCTTTTCCAAAGAGCCTGTTACTGCAGCAGCCCATGGCTCACAGCTGGGAAGATGTCCCTGCTCACTGCAGGGGGGTTGGACTAGATGACCTTTAAAGGTCCCTTCCAACCCAACGCATTCTACGATTCTATGATTCTATGAAGGGACGTGGATCCTGCAGTCACAAATAGAAAAATCAGGAGAAGGCAGTCTCTGGGAGGAGATCCTCTATGGAGCCAGGCAGAGGGACCTGAGCAGCCTGTCTTGAAAGTCCCTGCAGTGTGAGTCCCACGCAGACGACGAGGTGGTGCTGGCGTGGTTAGCACAGAATTTGGACAACGATAGTTTAACTTACATCTTTTCCAGCAGATTTCCTTTGTGATCCAGAGAAAACCTTCTGAACGGAGTCCTGAGAAGGGTCGGAGTGCTTGGTCAGCCTCGGCGACTTCACTAGTGGTTTTGCTGGCCACGCGATTTGAGTCAGGTGCATTGGCAGAGCTACAGGGCTGGTGTTTGAGGTCCAGGCAGTCTCATTTCTCCCTCTCCTTGCCGTCCCCCTGCTTTAAGCTGATTTTTATTTATTTTTGTGAGCAACGTGGCTCCCCCTGCACAGTCCCTCTGAGCATACATTTGAGCTGAGCCCTTCAAACATGCCAGTGTACGTGTGTGTGTAATATCTATATTGTCCACATAGACATGTAAGTATATAGAGATACAGACTGGTGCTGGTAAACTTATATCACTCTAAAAGCACTAGAAAGATGAATAAGATAAAACCAGTTGTTTCTTTTTATTTATAAAGGGGAGCGATTGCACTCAGCGTTTGCCTTCGCCGTTTGGGAAAAGCTGAATTTGAAGCTTTAGATTTGTAGGTTTTGGCTTGTTATATATATTGCAAACATTTCAGAGGAATCCATGTTGTTAAGTCCCATGACATTACTGCAGACCATGAGAGACGGATATATAGTGATTTCCTTAAAGCCCTTATTTCTGGAAACAAATGACTGTCTAGAAACCTCAGCTTTCAATATGAAAAGAGAGAAAAAGAGGTTGGTAACATTTCTGTGTATGGGAAATTTGAAGATGTCATTTAAATGGAAGCAGCGGTCTTGCAAACCAGACAGGATTAAAAAGTTTATAGGGAGCAGTGAACAAGCAAACTCACAACAAAGTCTCGAGCTGATTTTTGTGTACTTGCTTTGGTCGTGATGCCACGGGCTACCTGCAAAGAATAACATGTTTTATCTCATGCAGAAATACAAAGGCTTATTTTTAGAAACACCTTCTCAATAAAAGCAGAAAAGGGCAAATCTCCCTAATCACTGTAACACGATAATTCAGACTAATAACACAACCTGCAGTTTTGCAGTTTTATATTATTAGAGGGAATGAAAAAAACCTCACCAATCCCCATGACACTGATTCATCAAATAAATTAACTGTGTTCATCAGTTAACTCTCACTGGTCAAATAGGGTTAAAATTCTTGGATCTAATTCACATTGCTAATTTTGCAAAGGGGAAAAAAAAGCGCACTGGGGTAGCAGGAGCCAAATATGCTATTTTGCCATAACTGACTGAACCTTGGGGGCTGGTGTTTTATTCTTGTAATATTTCTTTTAATAAAAAAGTGCCTGATTAAAATACCCTTTTAGAAAACATTAATTCAGGAGCTAAAAAAAAAAAAAAAATTCAAATGAAGTCAAATAGATTTTCTCTGGTACGTTAGCATTGCATTTAGGATAATGGATAGGGAGAAGGATGGATTCTGCAGGTATAAATCAATAGGCGAGGGGGGTTGATGAAACTGCAACCTGTGAGAGTGAAGCCCTGGTGGTTTGTGATATCATCAGGAGCCCAAGATTAATTCGTTTGACAGTCCAGTCTCCTGCATTCATTATTTTAACAACATGCACCCAGGACCAAGACGCACGTGTTAACCAGTCAGCTAACGTGGATTCGCTCAGAGCCCCTACAAGCACTCGGCTTAACGCAAAAATCCCAGCTGACTTGTTGGTAGGGTACGTGAATAGATTATCCCTTGTATTGTTGTAACAAAACCGACAGAGAAAGTGGGGGTTATGGAGAGATGGAGACGTAATTGGTAGTTTTGGATTAGCCACACCGCTGGTCACACTGGCCGGTCACACACCAGTCAGGGACCTGCTTCTGCCACCCGTACAAGGCTCAGTGCTACCTTCATGAAGACGCGTTAATGATTTCGTTAGGATTTCAAGGGGAACGTGATCAGCGGCAGCATGCATAGATGAACAACACTCTGCTACCAGCTTGCTTTTTCAATGGTTTCTGCCTTTGAATTGTCTCTGGCTGAAAATAAAAGTTTCTAGAAGAGACACTTTTTGGTTTGCAAGAAAAAGAAAAAAGAATTCATGTAAATCAATCAGGTGCTGGAAACCCCAAATAGCCTTATGTCCTCTCCATTTTCTGTGCAGACATCTCACCGCTCATTTTTCTTGCAGGCTCATGACCAAATCCTGCTCACCTCGTGCTCCAACTAAGGGCCTCTGAAACCTGTGAAAGGGCCATTGATTTTAATGGCTATTGGATCAGATCCTCATTCTTAGGTCTAGCCCCATTAATTTCATACGGCCTGTTTATGTGAGTAAATTGGCCCCAGTTTGGTCCCAAGCTTGTGACTTTCCCAGCCCTGGGAAAAGGCAGAAATCCCTGTCATGCTCTGCTCTACGGTCTACCCTGTCCAGCTGGAGTTAAGTGTACCTCATTACTCAGGGAAATTTGGATTTGGACAATTCTTCACTGATAAACAACATCTTGCCATAATTAGTGAGTGTGGACTGGGAATTCTGGAAATGGACTCTGTCCAATCCGTCAATTTAGTAACATATTGTTTAATTTACACACTGCAGTGCATTGTGCAACCTGAGAAGTCTCCCCCACCCCGGGCCGGAGCAGGGCTTTCTGCTGTGTCCAATTTATGAAAACAGCTATCAGGTTCAGACCGTAATTTTGACACTCTCCTTTTTCTTCTTGGACTCCACGTCTAGGTTGAAAGTGAACATGCGTGGTTGAAAGAGGCCATGCACGGTTCCCGTCCAACCACGGCCAAGTTGTGTTTCACAGCTAAGCCCTGAGGTTCCCCGTTTTCCAGCAGGAAAGTCTTCCAGAAGGGGAGACTTTGTGCAAGCAGTGTTGCGAGAGGGAACAGTAGAGCCCAAATGATTGTGCTCGAGTGCCAGATTCAAGACTCAAGACCCCGTGCTGATGTACCCATGCTCTGAGAGTCCTGACCCGCAGGATGAGAGATGACGACCAGCCTGGACTACAGCACGGAGTCCACGATGACCACCCAAAATCTGCTCCAGAGAGTGCCGTTGGTTTTCTTTGCAAATTACCTCCCGAGCCATGAAAAGGCTAAGAGAAATGCACAGAGCTTTTTTTTTTAAATAAAAATACACAGTATTAGACTTCCAGCCTGACTGACCAGCCTCATCGAGCACCACGTTGTGCCTCCCGTTCTCCAGGCCAGGTTCTTCTTCAGCTATCAGACTTCCCTTTCATCATCCTGCCTGTCTTCTAATCAAAGCAAACCACTCTAACTTTTAAAGGAAACTAATTTTCATATTGTCCACACATACATACAGTTAAGAAATTACAGTGACAGTGATAAAAAATGTTAATTTTTCCTTCCAGATGCTTGTAAAACAGCCTTAACATATGTCCGCTGTTTAATTAACAGAGCAGCAGCATGGTGGAGAGAAGCCAAACTAATAATTTAAAGAAGCATTCTCCCTCCCTTGATTTGAATCCCAAAACACATCCATCATGTGCATTTCTGAAACTGCAAAAGATTTAATTTTCTGAACTTTCAGCAAACATCATAAAACAAGTCAAAGAGAAACCTGGAGTCAGGAGTGATCGCCTTTGAAAGAGTTCAGCTTCAGAAGTCGTACAAGAAATTCATTTCGTTAAGTGACTAAAAACTCCAGCGCCTTTTTTTTTTTTTAAATTAGCTTTTATTGTCATCTCCTGCTGGGTGGCCAAAAGGTGCCGTTTTGCTGCTCAGGTTCTAGTCCTGAGCTGCCTTCCTGCTCAGATTGATGAGGATGTAATTCCTTCCTACAAATAGAGCCAAGATGAAGCCGGTCATCTCACACACTCACGGCCCCTTTTCCTGTAATATCTGTGCACTACAAAATTTCTGGAGTATCTGTCTTTACCCCTCAGGAGGTACAGAGATATTGCTACCCCAACTTATGGGTGGGGGACTGAGACAGTTTAAATTGCATGTTCAGCACATGCATTTTAACTAACTCCACTTTTGAAATCCCGTTGTCCACGTGTTCCTCAGCCCAAGCTCTGGAAGGGGAGAAATGAGGATGCTGAGAACCTTGGTGCAAGGTGACGGTCTCACTCTTGCAACCTGGAGCAGACGAAGCCAAGAGATGCCCAGCACACAGGTCATATCCCCAGCTCTGCTCTTCTAAGTGCAGCATTGAGGGCTTGAGCCGGAGATGAAGCCAGGCTCGCTGCTAGCGGTGGGGATAGAGAAAGTGCTGGTCTCTGAGCTCACAACACTCCTCTTTGTCCCCTCGCACAGACAAGGCCATAGGGACGAGGTGAACTCAAAACTATTGCTTGCAAAATTGGCACAGAGGTCACGTCTCTGAGGCCAAAGTGAACTTTGCAGCAGGGGACCTGCCCTGCCTCCGAAAGCACATCGAGAGCTTCATCTCCCCCCCGCCCTTCGCGTGTCTGGGATGACTCTAGGTTATTTAAAGGTGCATAAAGCTCTCCTTACCACATGCAATAGTTGTCAGCAGGCAACAACTTGTACGTAGACGGGATCAAACACCACGTGGAGATTACTCTGAGATCCATGGGGGAGAAGAAGATACCACCACAGCCGTTAACTACTCTGAGATCCACGGGGGAGAAGAAGATACCACCACAGCCGTTAACCCCCTCTGGGATAACAAGACACGCAGAAAGTCAGCACCGCCCACCTCTCACAACCAGAAACGATGCTCTGGGCCCCCATCCTCTGCAAAGCTAATGACTCCTCCTGAGGGACCAACATGCCTGGGGAAAGGAGGTTGTGTTCTATCAACCTGACGGAGGAGCCCCCGTTCCCAAAGAGACGCGCAGTGTAAAAGATAAAGCAGCACGGTGCCGACAGGGGAAATACACTCTTTCCTCTGTGAAAAGGAAGAGATTTGTCAAAGGGGATGCTGTATTTTATTACTGTAATAAATGGAAGAGCACATTAAAAGACTTCTGTTAAATATTAACCAGGAAGAGGAAAGACGGGGACAGAGCACTTTCCTTCTACACCTTTTATAGGGAATACCCAGTCATAAAGCAACTCAGAAATTAATCTGCTGATAGATTAGAGACTGCGGGTGTTAATTGACCCTTTGATCTCCCAGTTGTTATTTTGGGTCTTGCAGGGAGGGATATTAATGAATCTGAAGGTATTAAATGAATTCCTCACTTGCTGTGGCAGCATTTGGCTCCCAGCAGAGAGCATCCCTTTGGGCTTGCCGTGCCCTGGCTGGTCTTCTCGAAGGGCGAAGGCACAGAGACCGGCATTACAGCACACACACAACGGGCAGGACAAGAGCACCCAGCTGGAGTTACTGGGCAGTTTTCGTGCTCTACATGGCTAAAGAGAGTTGAAAAATCCCCAGCTTGAAATAGAGAGCATTTCACAAACTCTTGGATCAGCAGAACTGCTAATCCCAGCGCAGCTCAAAGCAAGTAGATCTGTTTATCGTCTTCCTCCTTTCAGAGCCCACCATGAGGGTGGTACAAACAGACCCAGGGACATCTGCCCAGGTATCGTGATGTCTCCCCAGGTATCATGATATCTCCCCATGTATTGGTCATCCCTGGTGCAACTCTGCAGCCTTCGAGGGGGTTATACCAGGCATTCATTTGCCTTGTTGTTTTCAACATGGAACCTCAAGCTGTTTTTTCCAGAGGTCCTTCTCCAACACTGTGAAGCTACAGGGCCACGGTCGTGGCGTAGCGGCAAGGATTGAATTGCCGAACCCATGCAAAAGTCTGGGCCAGGCTTGTTCATGCCATGGCCCTGCTTGTTACTAGTATCGCAACCAGGCAGAATTTCCCCAAGGCACGCGGAGAGTGGGACACCCATCTTGGATGAAGTTTCTCCAACTAAAAGCTGGAGATAAACATTTGGAAAAAAATCGCAGGCAATGAGTCAGTTAATGTAGCAGGGACTTTCTCCAGAAACCTGGCCAGCTCTTTCCATTAAAGAGCTAGTCTTTGGCTAACTCTCCAAAGGAGACTCAGTGACTGTGTACATTAAAAATGCTATCACCATTATGGTCTGTTCACTAAAGGTACAAGAGCATGACAAATATATGTAATTTGCAAATTGGCTGGTCTTTTGCAATAATTTAGAGACACTAGTTAGAGGCAATAGAAATCTAACAATTACTGATGTTTAAGGTTTGCATTGTTGCTCTGTGAATATTTCATGCATAAATGAACTTCCCCTGGACCAACTGCTGTTTCTGATGAGGCGCTCTGAGGCTTTATTGCCAAATACACAGCAGGGCTCCCCCAATGAGCCACATAACGGATGATGCATCGCCCTCGCAGCTTAAATAATGCAGGGTATCTGCATTTTATAGAGTGGTGGCACACTTTATTTACATATCAAGTGAGTGGCCAGGCTGAATATGAAGAAGTATGTGAAGGAAAGGACATGGCACTTTTAATATTTCATATTAGCAAGCACCCTGCAGGAAAAGCCTAGGCAGACAGATGTGAGCTAAACTGCCTGATTTCTCTGTGCGTGTATGCGTCTCTCCAGCAAAATCTCTGGCAAAACTGATGAAATATATGCCTTTTCCCATTCTCGCAAACTTCTTCAGCGCTATTGAAAACAAAAGGCATAATCTGCCAATCGGGGATTGACTTTCCAAGTGCCATTTGTTTGGGAAGAGAACCAAGCCCACCCTTAAAATCTCCTCCTGTTCCTTCCTGGGGCTTCTGGGAGATGTAGTTCTCGTTCTCTATCACTCCGGAGGGAGCCGCAGAGGATTTCTGCCCTTAGGGAGACCACCCGCCAAGCCTCAGCAGCCTGCTAGGGCTGCAAGGAGGCTCACACCCCACAGAAAAAGCATCATTCGAAGTGCAGAACTATTCCAACAGCTGAGGATTCCTCCCATGTGAACCAGTCTGGGCTGATGGATGGGGAAAACAATATATAAAAGCACAAGTTAGGTCTTCCCCACGAAAAATGGGGCTTGAACATCATCGTCCATGTGGGACTGGACCTGAGGGTATGGGTCCTCTTTCTGGAGCGGGTTATCCAAGTAATTAGACTTGACCCACTCATAAAATCCCCCTTCCTCATTCATGAAAGCACCTCAGATCTCAGCCCAGCGTGCCCACGTTCAGGGGACTGGTCCAAGCCTGGGAGCGTTGGGTGTCATTATTGTGTCCCCCCCCCACCCCCGGCCAGAGCAAAGAGTTCCAGTCACCAGACAAGGCACAAATACTAAATTGTTTAAAGCAACAATTTTCTCCCTTCACAGAGAGAATGGCCCAGCAGAGTGTGGGCACCGATTCTTCACCTGCTTTTTTTGCAGGACCTGCTTTTTCACAGGGCGCCGCAGCCTCCCACTCTGTCCAGCGTCTGTGCGAGAGCACGCAGCATCTCCCTCCCATTATGCCTCATTCAAAGAAGAACTGATGAGTGCCAGTCCTTTTTTGTACAAACCTATTAAAATTCCAATGCAAATGACCGGATTCATAATCTGAGCTTCATTGAGAAACACCGTTTCCTGCTTTCCCCAGTAATGAAATTATTGGTTGTGCAGATGCTCCATTTCTAAGCTAATTCAATCGCTGACTAGTTTTTTTAAGGCCGTATGTGTGAGGGCAGGGGTGTGCGGATGTGCGGGTCCGCGTGTGCGTGCACGCAGACAAACACATCCGCACTGCGTGTTGCCCAGCACACAGATCTGTAGGCTATTTAGTTAGATAGCCAATTATAATTATAAATGCAATGGGAATACGAGCAGTATATTCTACAGACATGATTAAAAATAAACTGGGAAAGCTAAAAGCAGCTTAGTCGCCAGAAACTAATACACTGCAGGAGCAAGTTGTGGAAATGCCTGATTATTCTCTTTTGCTCACTCCGTCCCTGGGGGATCTTCCTGAACTGTTACTTTAACTGCTCAACTTGCCTTTTCCGCTGTGATAGTCAGCAGATGAAGCCCTTCACATTTAAGTGTAATAGTGCCAGAGAGACCAACTGCTCCTCAGAGTTACGACCTATAAATGTCGCTTCTGTGTCAGAATGAGAATGTGCCACTGAAGATGCTGAAGTCTGCAGAGGGTTTCCTTGACAATTCATGCAGGCCATTAAACTTACTCCTCCCCTCGTCCCCCCAGCGTTGTGTACGCTGGGATTTCTTGCTTGCTTTCACAGCTTTCTGAGTAGTTCTTCCAAAGCTGGCAACAACTGAGCAATTTATCCCTGGGACAGAGTGTACGGCGCAGCATTTGTTCAAGTTGCTCTTCTTTTCACCTGTCACGGCAAATAAGAGCTGCAGGACAGACTGCCTGAGCTCTCCTGCACCAGGCGTGGGTGTCTTTACCCAGAGCAGAAGGGAAATGGAGATGGTCATCGTGTGATGCCAGGATGAGACAAGGAGCCCTGTAAGGCGGGTGTAAGTCAGCCTCCGGCCCCGGCCGACTGCCAGACACAGGGTGTATGGCTCATCCCCTTGGCACAGAAACCCACACAGCCTTCCCCATCCACCCTCGTCCTTTACTGGAGGTGGCTTGGGAGGTCTGGAAGGAGAAAAAGAACTCCTTACGTTGCTCCACAGCACCCAGATGTTTCTGGCCAACTGAATAACCATGTGAGAGACATTCCAGTCTGCCTTGGTCAGGAGGACATGATTACTTCTCAACCTGAAGGGTACTGCAAGCAGGATAACAATAGCTGAGCGCAAAGGTTTTTTTCTTGGCTCACAAACTGCTTCTGGCCTTAGCTGAAAGCCACCTTCGCCACGGCCATAAGCACATCTCAGAAGAAATGTAGGCGTTTACACCACATTAACATCTAGCCCAGCATCCACGTTTACTCAGGTACAAGATAGAGATATCTAATATTTACTTATTTCAGTTAGACCCTGACAACTTGCTCATAAGGGACGCATGGAAGCCTTGGGTGGTGCTGGTCCCCAAGGCAGGTGCAGATACACCGTGGTGCGCTCAGGCAGTGCATGAGAGGTGTAGGACACGGACAGCACCGTGCCACTCACCCACTGATGTTTCTACACCTTTTCTTTCTGAGAAAAGAGAGTTGATGCTTTGGAGACCTTGGGAAGGGAAGAAAAGCACCTCTCCGGGAGGAATGATGGTATAGAAAGCCCATGGGCTTGGTGGTGCATGGCTGACAGGTCATCCCCTGCCGGGGTGGCAGGGCAGAAAGGAAAAGCAGCAGAGGGCATGAGGCTGGGGTGAGAGACGAGCCCTTGCTGTGGGGCAGACCCATGTGGAAAAGGCCGGACCATACAGACGGCGCAGCTGGAGGAGGGCGAGAGACCCTCTGCAGCGAATGGAGGTGGATTCTATGGGCAGCTGCTCTCTGGGCAGGAGAAAGGAGTAGGGTGGAGGAGAGCTGAGACTGGGGGACAGGGCTAACTCAGCTCGGGGTGTTACCGTGCTTGACATCTGTTTGAAATCTGTAGGAACAAGCCTGTGATAGCCCCAGCCTGTGGAAAGTCAGATGCTGCCATCCAAGTGCTTCTCCTCGTCTAACCCCCTCACTCCCAGCTCCATCCCACGCCGGGGTGCTCCGGGACACCCACAGTGCCTCTCCCCCTTCCCAGTCCCCCCAGGCCCTGTCCCAGCTCCATCCCCTCCACGGCGGCCGGGCGGCTGCTGGTCCCCAGCGCGCGCGGATGAAGCAGCAGCTGATTTTGCAGCCACTTGACCGGAGACGCTGCTTGAAGCGGGACCGAGACGGGGAGGGGGAAGAGCTGAGGATCCTTTTGAGATCGCCACCTGGGACTGGCGGCACTTCTACTAATGCACAGTGAACAGCTAAATCATACATTATTGATTTGTCAGACATATTTGCATATAAATAAGCATGATCATTCATACAAACCTTAATGTTGTTGTTCTCCCTTTAGTGTTGTGATCACAGATGAATGACTCTAGTTAGACACAATTCAGGAAAGCTTGTACCACTGCAGCAAAGTAAGCTGCTGATTTAAAACTACATTTATTGGAGCATGTAAGTGTGACAGTCTATTGGTGAATTTGGGGATAATTAGTCTAAAAGACAAGATAAATGAATCCTGAAAGTGGTATTGTGATGAAGAAATGATCCCTCCATGCTAGTAAAGCTTTGATGCCAGAAATATTGTAAATGATAATTAACTGGGAAACACAGAGGAATTATATTTCAATTGTGTTTTCAAAAGGACTTAGAATTTTACAGACAAATTGATTGGGCTGTCCCCCTCCCCCAGCCCTGTGATTATGAAAGATTGTCTAATTTACAACATGAACTATGAAGCGTATGACAAATCGCTGGCTTGCTTTTATGCATCTTGTTTGTACGTTTCCCCCCGGTAGATATCTGCTTATTGTTTTTAAGCGAACCAAGACATGTATTTTTCAATTAGTCTTTCCCTAGGCTTAATCTAGACAGATCTGCAGGCCAGCACAACACACTGACCCATGAAAATTATATCTGCTGTATTAATTCATTAAGCATTGCAGGATCAAGCTGTAAGATCTCACTCCCTGATAACATCAGCAGCGTGAGCCGGGTTAGTCTGCATCCCTCCCCTGAAAAGAAAATATTATAGATTGTGCAATGCAGGGGAAACATTGCTTGCTAACACTTCATTTTAATTGTCCTAAATTAGAGCTGAAGACTTACAGAACTGTGCGTGACAGGCAATGAATACCAAATGAATTCATTAGGATCAACGCTGTTACAATGAATAACTAACGAATCTATAACAACGTCTATATCCTTTATGCCTCGGCTGTCGGCTGCAGCAGGGAACCCTGGAGGGAACTATCCTGACCCTCGGCTGGCCGAGGCCACCGCGCTTTGCCCTCTGCCTGCCTCTAATTGCAGCTCCGAGTGAAGCTGGGTGTCACCTGGATTGCTCGGGGTTAGTGGAACGGGCAGGCAGAAGGAAAAGAGGACCAAAGGGGCCATTGTGGGTGAGCAGCAGAAGCAGGGCACAGCCACGAGCCATGATCTTTGGAAGATGCTGCCTGGACTCCAAGGGACCAGAGATGCAGCTTGAGCCACCTCCTGCCACTCGTTCCCCTCTCCGGAGGTGTGGGGACATCCCAGCAATGCTGCTATCAAGTCCTGCCTTCCCGCTGGCATCGTCAGGCCTTGAGATGGGCTAAAAAGTGCCCAATAGCACCCATAACTGGTGCATCAAGCTCAGCAAGGGCACTCTGAGCCGTCCCAGAGGCTGCAAGTGTCCCGTAATGTTTTGGACTGCCAAGGTCTGTGCTCTGGGGCAGGGACTCCCTGGTGAACACAGAAAGGTGTTGTTAAAGGAGGAAAAAAAGAAGAGAAACAGCTCTGTTTGCACCTTGTACTCCTTTGGTGGGACCCACCATGACTCACACAAGCTTCAATGAGTTAGGGCTGCAAGAGAAGGGGGAAATAGGGGCTTTTATGACTATGGAGAGGTTTTATGTGGCATTGTCTTCCTTAGCGGAGGATCTTAAATTTTTTTGGGTGGGTATTCAGTGAAAGAAAATACAAAAGACAATGACTCGGCTAAGTCGCTTCTCAAACCACTGCAGATGTGTCGGCTAAGCGAGCCTCAGAGCAGGAAGGCGTGAAGACCACCCTGCCAGAGAGCATCTCAGGACGCTGCAGCTGATACCAAACCATGACCAGGTTTCCACCAACAGGGAGGAGGAAAACACTGTAGCAAAGAATTTCTGCTATTTGGATGTTCAAAGAAACACACGGAGAACCAGGGGAACGCTTCATTCGGCATCACTATGTCAGTGCTGTTCGTTCCCAAGCGATGCCAAATTCTTCTTCCTCCGATCAAGGTTCCCGTGCTTTTTTGCCCAGACGCACTGCTTGCGAAGGAGGAGGGAATATTTCTGAGTTGAGGAAGGATTTCCAAGGAGCCCAGAAATTTGCATGAGGTCTCAAGCTAATGGCATTTCTTTCTTTTAAAAGGGATGCTCCACTGCATGGGGATCCAACACGTGGCAGAAGGGTGCCTCAGCTTCTCTACCCCGCCGCGCTCAGCACGTGGGTGGAAGGCGGTTGAGCTCTTCCTCAGGAGACCATTGCCTCCAGCTTTCTGCCCCACTCCCTAAATAATGGTTACTGTCCTCAAAAAGGAACATGGTTCCGATGCTAACTTCAACGTACCTTCACCAGCACTTTCCATGGAGATGCCACAATTTGCACTGAAGCTGCAGAGACTGGGAGACAAGTGTCTGTTTGCTTTGGAGCGGAGCAGGACAGACACCAATTGCTTCTTAACTTCACCGCAGCAAAACTCGCTGAGCCAGCACATCTTGGTCAATGTTTCCAACTCATTTTGAGGTCTTGGAACAAAAAGCCTGGGTTTAGTATGAAAAATCATCCGGCTTTGTGAGGAAGAGACTATGGGAACCCTGGGGAAGGAGTGCCAGGCAGGAGACAAGGAGAGCCGGGAAAACGGAGGGACAAGGGGTAATTTTCTCTGAAATTGGGATTGCAGGAGCAGGGCCCCTGCCCTTGCTGATGTGCTTTTGGGAAATGCAGCTCGTCCTGGAAAAAGAAAGTAAAAGGCAAGCTTGTGCAGAGAGCCTCTGGTGTGCGGCCCCCGCCTGCGTCCAGGCTGTTTGCAAACTCTCTCTATGCTTATCATCATGTAATTGAAATAATGCGTATTGACAGAGACTTGAAAACAACTGCTCAATTTTCCTCAAAATTCAATTAAACTTCGTTTATTCTGGGGATCGATCCAATTAAAAGGGGGGAAATTTCAGATGGTCCGAGCCTTACAATCCATCTTAACACACTGTGTCTATCACCGTGATGTAATAATTCCCCCAATCAATGCTTTAAAAGCATTTAGCAGTCTTGATAATGAACTTTTGTCAAAATAGCCTTACAAAGCAATAAATGAGAGCAGATTAATATGTAGTCATAAAGCTATGAATGGTTTAACGCTTTGAAAGGGTTGCTCCATAAATTAGACTCCTTTATTTATTTCTTTATCATAATCTCCCTCTCTGATACTATTGCCCAGGGTTTTGGTAGACAAGAAGAACCTGGGCTTCTGGAGCGAGTTCCTCGTTAGGAGAGAAATGGATAGCTATGAACAAAAGGATATCATATCCTGCCCTGTTTTATGGACATTACAGACAATTCCTGTGGCACCACGGGCAAAAACAGGGTAGCCGTAACTAAGCTTGTCATAGCACTGACTTTGGGATCTTCAACAAAGGGGTCTCTGTTCAAAGCTCCAGCAAGGCTGATTCCCACCCACTGAACTGGCCCCGTTAGAGCGCCTTAGGGTTCCCATCAACGTATGAAAGTCCTTTCACAACCGCTGCGGATTGAGAAACATGCCCCATTCTGACACTGCAAGGGGTTGTGCAAGGGCTTGTAATTGTGGCGCTTTAGGAAATGCCCAGTTTAAGTGTTTGTCTTCCCTGTTACTGATTTAAGATATTAAATCTTCTTCCTAATATCGTGGTGGCTTCAGGCTGACCCCAGCAACTCCCACCCTACTTTGTAACATCCGTGGATACCATGCATTTCTAGTCACAGCTAGAATGGGTTCTCGAATAGCTTCCTGCTTCTCGCACATAACCGTGCTTAGAAGAGTTACTCCTCTCCCCTGACATACTCTTGATGTGCTTTTCACAACTAGGAGATTTTTTTTAAATGCCTGGTACTTGCTACAAGAGTCAAAATTAGCAAAGACCCAGCTTAGAAATGGGAACCTGAGAGGGTTCGTTACTGCGCGGGACAGGAACAGAGAAAATGCCTCTGCTCCAAAGGAGGTAATGATCTGCTTGTTCAGTAATGCAGATTCCCACTTTAATATTAATTTTAAGTGCTCTGGCTTAAAGGTCCTGCTGCCAGAGATGGGCAGGTGGTTTCAAATAATCTTTTTTATTTTGTTCAAGTGCCATGACGAGTTGTTTGCAGCGTGTGTGTGGTGGTGGAGGGTGGCGGCTCGCAGGAGACAGGCAGGGAACAGCTTTGCCCATTCCTCCTCGGGCTCTTTTAGCACATCGTTGAGGCACTAGGCAAGCTGACAGCTTCTGGAAATGAACCCATGTGTTGAAGACCTTCAGCTGCACTGAGGGTTTCCTCATCCTGGGGTTCAGTATCCCTCTGGAGTTGCAAGCACCGCAAGCTGCAAGCAGGGAGCCCGGGTCCCCGGGGGCTTCTCCAAATTTTTTGAGCACCCCACAGATGGGAAGCCTTAGATTTGTGTATCTAAGAGCAAGTGATCTGGTCTTCAGGGGTGCTGTGGCCATTCTGATCTCTCGTCTGTGCGTGGCACTTCGCACTTGCTGTGCAAATTCTCCGTCTCCCGCAAAAAGGCACCCGTCTCTGCCGGCGAGCACAGCAGCCCCGAAAAACAGCTCAGGGCAGTAGCCCGAGTTTTGAAGACGCCAAATGGAGGGAGAAAAACCATGGCACCGAGCAGGAGCTGCAGGAAGAGCGGAGCTGGCATCCATCCCTCTGACGCTGTCAGTCAGAGAGGTTTCATGCTATTATCTTCATCCTTGTGACTCGCTAGTTCCGGCAAACTGGACACACACCGAACCTTTACGGTGCTGATTTACAGACGTTTTGCCAGGGCTCAATAAACGTAAAGCACACTGGCACCGCATGAAAAATGCGATCTGCGAAAAACCTTTTAGCTCAGCAGAGACGGTGGTAAGTGGCAGCATTCCCCTTTTTGCAAACTTTCGGTGGCAACATTTCATTTGCATATGATATTAACTGCAGGAGAAACAGGCGTGCTCCTCGCCGTCTAATCCGCACAGTCTTTTATGTGAGGTTTTCCTACGAGGGTAAGGGAGCCGGGATGAATAGTGTAAATGCAGCATGTTCCCCTCCCTCAGCAATCAGCAAAGAGGTGACCTGCTCAAATTGTTGCTTTCTGCAACGATACGATGCTAATTGCCTCCAGCGCCCTGCTTTTTGACTCACTTTAGGTGGCAGCTTTTTCTACTGCATCAGAAAAATGTGCGTCTTTTCCTCGGCGTGACCTGGAGTCACGCAGATACTTTCCAGAGCAGCTCCCGAGTACATGCCCAAAATTAATGTGGGGAAACCATAAAACCAGGCAAGACCATGGGGCAGATACATGGCCTGAAGACCTGGATGGATCTGAAAAAAATCCTGCTATGCCCTTGCTATTGACAATAATGAGTTATTTTAAATTATTATTGACCACTCAAACCTATTGCTAGGCCCTTCACAGAGGAAAAACTCCAACATAAATGTCTCCTAGGTTTATCCCACTGGCTAAAGCAGCCACTTTGCCCCCCAGGCTTGTTTTCTCCACCGCCCGGACGTGCCCCATGTCGTTCCCTCAAGACTTATTTCTCCTTAGGGATTTTCACCAGTTCATCTTCTGTTTCCATGCAGCCATGGCTGAGGGATCCAGCCCGGTTTGGGCTCCGTTGGACACCCCGAGGGCTGGGACGGCATCTCGGGGGTCGGAGCTGCCTCGGGGCACACCAGCATCTTGTGGCTGCTCGATGCCGCTGCCCTGACTTCCCCAGGGAAAGACTGGGCCCTTCCTTCCTTCGCATCTGGGAGTTTCTATTTCATGTTTTCATTTCCAGCAGCTTGGTATTTCGGGGGTGGGTAAGGGAGGACTAAAGCGTGTTTCAGGAGTAATCTATTCCTCAGCATTCGGTCCCTCGTGTCTCTTTTGCTGTTCCTTTGAAATAAAGGAATATTCAAGCAATCAAAAAGGCAAAAAAAAAAAAAAAGTGATTAAACAGTCCTACTAAATCCCAGATAAACATATGTTAAAAAAAAATCCAGGTGGAATCATTACAGGTTAAAATTAAACTTATTTCTTCTGAGTATCACAAAAAATATTAAAATACCTCTCCTCCCAGCCCCCTACACCTCAAAAAAAAAAGATCGTTTTGATAGTAAAGGTATGGCAGCAGCTTTAAGGGACTCACAGATCAAACATCATTTGGGAAATTTCAAAGGGTTGTTTCAACAGTATCACTTTCTACCATTCCCCACTCCGCATCCCTTCTTTTTATATTTTGGTTCCTGATGAAGTTTCAGCTGCTCCTGAAGTCAGTCCTTGTGTTCTTGGCTATCAAAGAGCATTGCAACATCAACGTCAGAGTTAAACTAAAAAAAAAATAAAAACCTCTAAAAAAAAAAAAAGCATCCCTTTTCCTTTGGAGATCAGAAAGTCAAATAAAAAGGATGCTGATTTGTGGAATAAAGGGTGGGATTCCCTGCTGAGACGATAGGAATCTTCTGACTTAACTGAGTTAAGATTTGAATACATTTGGCCCAGACAAGGGGAGAAAAAAAATCCATTAGTTTTGAGAAAAGCCTCACACGGTTTCAAAAGGAAATATGTTAATATAAAAATATTAAAAAAAAAAAAAGGAAAAAAAGATTTGTATGTGTGTTTCAGAGGCCAGGACTTTAATACTATCAGCCAGAAGCAAAGAGAGAAATTAAATTACATGACTAGCACGAAGTCTTGTCTCCTACTGCCATGACAAGGATGGGGAAACCAGACGATCTCCAGCAGCCCTGCTGCATCCAGGGTGCCGTGGCCACCAGAAAACCACCCTGGCCACCTCAACCTGCCACGGTCAGCCCTGTGACACCGTTTGGCCCCTCCGCAGGTCAGAACTGACCACTTGTCCTTGCTTTGGCTCGGGGTTTGCTCCCCAGCAGCCCTCTGGGCTGGAGCCTGGGTCCTGCTCCGGAGCTGCCCCACACCAAGCGTCCCCCCACCCCTGCCTCAGTTTCCCCTTCTCAGCAGGGAACCCAAAGTGCTGTTCTCTGCCATGGGACAGCAGAGACCCTCTGATCCCAGAAGGAAGTTTAGTCCCTCCCAACACATCAACCTGATTTACACCAGCCTGACGCCAGGCTGCCTGTCCTTCAGGAGCCCCATGGCGGCCAAGCAAGAAACCCAAGCTGCATCGACACGGTGCTTCATGAAGCAAAATTTGCCGATGGTCCAGACGCTTGTCCCTGGTGAGGGCCATGCACTCGCTGTGGCCGAGGAGAGCTGGCAGGGCTGCTCTGCATCACAGGGCGCTGCTGCCATTGCTGCCCAGGCAGCAGGACGGGACACTCCCACGACCAGCAGCCTGTCCCGGATCCAAAAAAAGGCATTTTCCCACTCTGCAGCCACCTGGGAGAGTGGATGGCAACATGCACTGGTTGTGGCTTGCAGGTGGGTGGTTGTTGCTTCCTACCACTTGAAATGTCCCCAGCTCATCACCAGCCTGGGAAAGACGGGGCATATGTGCCGTGTCCCTTCTTCCCTGCAGAGATTCCTGCTCCTCCGCTCCTGAGCAATGCTGAGGCATGTGCGAGGACTCACACAAAAATAATCATGGTAGCATGAGATTACCCTTCGTAATGAGGCCCCGGGAAAAGCTGGTAGCTAGGGAAAGGTTCAGTCCAGCCATGGAGTGGCTGCAGGCTGTAATGTGGGGCTGTCAAAAGAGCAGCTCAGTATTAAATCCTTTTGATGGTTCTCCTGCTGAGAGAAGAGATGATATCTCATCATTAATGGAGTTGAATTAATATAAATTAGCCGAACAGCTCCTCGCCGCTTCCGTTCAGGCAGAGAAAAGGGGTTTATTGGGGAGGCAAAAGCAACGATCCCTTTCACCTCACATTCACTCCGCCATCCATAAAGATGCTGCTGACCTCGCAGTCTTATCTCTCCTCCTCCCCTCCCCTGGCAGGACCGAGGCCATGTAAAATGAAATGATTATGTGACATCCCAGGAACGTGGGGACTGTCCACAGCACAGACCTCTGGTGACCTTTACACAAGTGACAGGTGACCTGTCTAAATTAGCCCTGGGGAGACTTGAGATTGCCAGGAGGGCTGGAGCCTCCGCGGGCCCTGTGGCAGCAGCATCGCCAGCAGATTGTGACTTATGGGCAGATCAGGCTGGGGAACTGGGGACACCTCTCTGGAGTTCCAGGCTGGGCTCTGAGGGCTATTCATCTCCTTCTCCACCACATATCCTCCTTCTCCTTCCATCTGAACTGTGAGTTTCATCCTTCCAGCCCCTCCAGCCCCTGCCCCCAGGGCAGGGACAGCTCGGAGTCGTTCCTGCAGCCCTGTCCACATTCACACAGGGGTTCCCAGCGACGAGCACCAGAGAAACTGCCGCCAGCTGATCGCAAGGGGACTGCCAAGCTCCCGATAAACAAAGACTAAAAAAACAGCAGCGCAGAGTTTGGAAGGCAGGAAGGGTTATATCTTTACTGAGCAATTAAAGACAATTAAAGAGCAAACCTAAATCTTAAAGTATGTATCGGCAAGTGCTTGAAGGTGGTGGAGTGTCTGTCTGTGCATTGGGGTGAAGTGGTTCCCTGTGTCAGAGCATATACCCGATTCATTTTTTAAAGCTATAAAAGGCAGACAGGACAGACAATGTATATTATATTACGCATTTTTAAAAGCCACATTAAAAGAACATCATGAAGGTTGCAGAGCCAAGCACTCAGACGGCAGCTATGCCATGCCCACGGCTGCCTGCCCGGGTTCATTTGAATCCCTCCTGCCTATGAATCATGACACAGTCTAACAGTGTGTGTTCGGGTATTTTCTCCTTCTCCCCATGACAGGCACGGGACGGATGGCTTGTGCTGTCTTACAGACTGTTTTGTAGCCTCTTGTCATCATTACTCTAGCCATGGGCTTGTTCAGCTGCAGCCTGACAGCCACATCTCCATCCCCGGCCAGTCTGCGTGGCAGGTTTGTGAGAACTCCACACCTTCACAGCCAGGACCTCTCCACCGCCGAGCCACATGGCTGTCAGGCAAACGCCACCGACTGCCCTGGGAGCCAAGTGCTGGGGCCAGGGTCCCCTCGGAGAGGAGCCCCGCCATGCACGCACCCTGCACGGTCTCCAGAGGCAGCGGTACAAATTCCTGATGGTGCAAAAACGCCTGCACGGTACGAGAGGAGGGAACGTACTGTCGCTGTCTGGGTTGAAGAAGGGGAAGAGAGAGAGAGAGAGAGAATTCAAATGAACTAATTTCTTGTTCTAAGACCTTTTCGCCCCTTTGCAGCTGCTTCTGATACAAAGGCAGAACCTTATCTCCCTGTTGCACGGATCCAGCGCTACAAACAACTGCCTTGTTGTAATGCGCAGAATGTGTGGCATCTGACGGCAGCCTACACAGAGCTGGGACGTGAGCGGGAGGCACATTCCCTTCCCGTTTCTGCCCGGCATTTTTTCTTATTCCCCCTCTCTCTTCCTCCTTGAGCCTGCAGCCGGGTTTGCCTTCAGCGTCCTCCCCCTGCACCCTACTGAGCCCCATCCCCACGGTCCGTTCAGGCAGCAGCAGTGGAAGGAGCCTCATCTTTCTCTCTGCTGAACCTCTTCTTACCCCATGCTGTGCATGGCAAACAGCCTCTCCCACCTCTGGTCACAGCAGGCACGAGCAGGGGCATGCGGGCAGCAGGACAGGCATCTGTTCCCCCATCATGGTTCAGACAGTGTTAGGGAAGGAGGAAGATGCCAAGGTTATAATCCATCCCAGAAAGCAGACGCTAATCAAAGATGCCGAAGTTAGAGCTTAGAATCTGGAGTCCTATGCCAGCAGCTGAGATGTCAAGGCCTCTAATACTATAAGGTGTCTCTAAGGCCTCTGTCATCATATCATCACCTTTACAATTTTTAATATTCAAGTTTTACTTTGAGGCAGGAATCCGCTAGCTGAAAACAGAGGGGAACAGTATTGTCAACCCCAGGTGTTCAAAGCACAGAGCCTGAGCCCAGAAGTACGTGCTTCACCTGAAGAGCAGACAGACAGCTATTTTTTCTCTTCATTTTTTCTATCTGCATTTTTGACTGTGTCCTGGTTTGAGGACACAGACAGAGTACTACCTGTCATCTCCTACAAAAACTACAGAGAACTGTAGTTCTCTGAGCAAATGTGATACTTGTGCATAAAGAGGAAAAAAGAGACTAGACAAACAGAGGAACATTGCCAAAGTCTTGTGGTCATGTGCAAGGCCTTCAAAGAAAATTTGGAAGAAAAAAATTAATATTGGAAGTAAATGAGAAGTTCGGAGGAATTCCATATGATTTTATGCTATGGTAAGAAGGAGAAGAAATGGGTTAAAATGTGAAAAATCAAAGTAATGGATTCCAGAACTACTAATCGTAAGAATTTCATGTTTAACCCAGCAGTTGTCTATAGAGGAGAGAGACCTGAGCTTTCAAGCTGGCCATACAGTGTAACCTGCAGACTGACTGAGAGGAATTGCCATTAGCGGTAAGCAGGAATGAACGCCATTTTACTAAGCATTTCAAACCTCATCAGTCATTGCCATTCAAGAAGAGCAACTGAAGTTGGGACAGAAGAAGAGAAGTTTAATGGGATGCTGAGGGCCATCAAGAACTTTTCTAGACAAACATAAGAGATTGGTTTTGCTAAATCAGGCAAAAAAAAGAGACTGAGAGGTGATACGATCATCCCAGGGTCTATCTGCCCAGGCAGGAAAAGGATTAGTTAAGTTGAAGGGGAAACCTGGCGAAAATCAACTGCATAGAAACTGGAGGGGTGAAATGTAGAGTTGGCTTCTAGCCATTGGAGCAGAAATACTTTTGAGGACCCTTCAAACAGAAATAGTGGAAGAGAGAAAACAAGCTGCTTGCACTTAGTTTGAAGCCAAAGATCCAGTAATACTGGTGCTCGGGCAGAACATCAGCCTCCGAGGGAGCAACAGGCCGCAGGTCACAGCACTGACTAGAAAATTGGCTCCAGGAATGCAATGGGATTCAAGGTCTCCACTCCTGCTGAAGTGGGAAGCACTCACCAGGAGGCATCTGAGTAGGTCCTCCCGAGGATTCTGTTGTTCCTTGGCACAAGGCATCTTCAGGGAATTAAACTAGAGGTGATCACCATGTCTGCGCAAATGCTTTTCAAGCTCCTATAATTTACAAGCTGGTGATGCTAAGGCAGGAGGTGGGAGGCACTCATCTCCTCTAAGGGAAGGGAGCATTTTCTTGAATTCATGTATTGCAGGTAGTTTGATAAAATTGCCGCTTTCCCTGCCAGACTCACGCAGCTACCACAAATACCTTTCGTGCCACACGGAATTCTTTCTAAATGCCCCGGATCTGGAGAGCAGGGGGAGACAGAGAGAAGGAGAAGGAGACAATCATAGCTCCGACCCACTCCTCCGCGTTGCAGAAGCAGGAATTTGCTCTCCAACTGGAATGTGGCTGTTTAATAGGGCCACAGAAGCGAAGAGGCTGCATCTGTAATGTTTCTGTCAAAGTAAATGAGGTCATTAACAGACGAGTTCAGTGATGGAATTGTCTCTCGTAGTATTTATTATATGGTCCTTTTCCTGACACCTCCCACTGAGAGAATATTAAATATTTAATGCACACCAAGGCTCTGCTCATTTTTCATTCCTACTTCAGCATTTCAAGTCGGCTCCAATCTGCTGCTAGCTACAAAGTCGACTGGACAATGGACCGTAATGAATTAACTCTTTGGAAGCCACCGTAGCATTTACAGGACTGCCAAAAGACTGGGTGCTTTATCATCTCTGACTCAGGCGTGTGCTCTAGAATTCAATCCTCAATTCATTAAAACAAAGTAGGGGGAGGAGGGAGGGGGTGGAGAATTTGGGAAATAGGTTTCAGGAACCATAAATAAATAAGTAATGAAGGGGGAGATGGAAATGTTAGCCTGCCAAGGTGACAGGGGTCACTCATTATTTCTAGAGCTGCTATTTCCAAAAATCAAGGTTGCTTCTGCGCAACATGACAGTCTTCAAAATCCCGAGCATCACATCCAGAATGAACCACTGATCCTGGGGTGAAGAGCAAGAAAGATTTTTGAGAAATAGCTAACAGCCCTGGTCATTACAAATCAAAAACAGACCACCAAGAAAAGCAGATCGGGATGTTCCCCACGGTGTGGTACTTGCTGCCCATCTGGTCAAGCAAAGACAAAGTTGGTCCTGGCTGGTACCTGAGCTTTCCCAGGGTGTCTACACAGTTTAAACATCAACATGAATGTCTAAACTTCCAACTGTGTCTTTGAAAATCCCTGAAAAAATGTTTAATTAGAGGAATTCAAGAGGAATAGGCCTGTCTACCTAGGACATGCTCCTCTGTGAGGCTTTCACTAGGTATTTCTGGTGGTTACAATACCTAGAGCTCCTTCTTACCACCCCTTTGCCCAAAAAGGGAGAGTTTATGTACAAAACTGTATGGATGTGATGCCTACAGGCTGCTAGAGGTACAGTTAGTGTGTGGAAGAAACCATCAAGGTGGCATCTGCCAGGGCTTCAGCTGTTCCATCTCCATTCCCTGCCAGCAGAAGACATTTACAAGCAATATTTTCCCAGGGCAATTACTCCCTTTATTTACTGCTCCTTTTCCGTCTTCCCACAGCATCAGCAGATCTGCAGAAACTATCGTGCATGTGGTGCCAGGACCACACTGGTCAGAGGAAGGCACAAAAATACAGTCAGGCTGTTTTCACCTACAAGGCAGAAATTTCAAGGAAATCTAACTAACCGTCGTACGTGTTTACTTGAAAAAAGATCCACTGGCAAATTACTCCTGCTTTTAGACTTACAAGCTCCCATCTGCTTATCTGGTTAACACTATCTGTCACTTTTACTGAGATACCAGGAAATCTGATTCCCACTCATGGTGCGAAAGTAACCTGTATGCGCTTGACCTTTTTAATGTTTTGTAATTTGATTGGGTGGCTATTCCCATATTTCCTTGTCACCAGCCCTAGTAATCTGAGAGGCAGAAGTGGAAAAGACAGCCAGTCGAAATACAAGCAAACACAAGTGGGAATTAGTTGAGGCCTTGGGATGCCAAAATTACTCAAAGCTACATCCTCACTGAGAGCGCGGCCAAAGCAGAGCTCAGCTCAATTGCATGGCCGGGGCTTGCCACGCTAATCTTAAAGTATTATTTTACAGTGCCACCCCACAGGCTTAATTCAAAGCTCAGATCCTGGGTTCAGGACGGAGCTCTTTGCTGACGAGCTTTTACAAGTGCGATTTTTAATTCTTTTTTTACTGTCGCTCTGCCCAGAAAGCCACAATATGAACACGGTTGTATCAGTATAACCCTGTATATCCCTTACACTAGGGATTAATCTCCTAGGAAAGGCTACATTGCATATCGGTACCAGAATGTTAATATAACAAACTGCAAATTGCAGACGTGCCTTAGGTCTGTTTTCCGACCGTTCCACCTCAGAACTGGGACCACTTAAACGCGTAAAGCAAACCCGGACAGGAACAGGTATGTCAGTAAAACCACTTCCAGGCTGCTCTTGTTCTGCATCCACTAACGCAGCTGGGCAGGTGGAAGCTTGCACAAGGGCAAAGCCCTCCCGCAGAGACATTGCACTTCCCCGTGTAGTTTCCCCGTCTGTTGAACGGGAACAGTGGTGAGGGGGAAGTGTAACTTGGTACTTGAAGTCACAAACGACAGGTTCCTAAGAGAGCAAAGTAAATTTAGAAAGTTTATTTCTAAACTTTCTTCAAAATGCTTTCTTCCATCAACCCCCCCAAAACTCAGATTCCCTGGGTGGCTTTATGCTGAATAAACCACAGCTCTCCACAATTAAAATTCTTTTAATTCCCGCACTAGGAATCCCAATGAAATGCCACACATTTTCTCGCAAGCCCTTGTCCCAAAGAGGTGTTTCTCTTCTTACGGACACGGGTGCTGGGGTCTGGGTCGGAGTTTGGCAGCACCCGTCGCTGCCCCTGGCCAAGGAAAGGACGCAACCCGTTGTTCGGTTTGTGCAGAGTGATCCCAGAAGCAGAAGCCCCATTTGTTTTTGCTTCCTTTCAACAAACCTATCCCTATAGATCGATTCCAGCCCGGCGCAGAGTGCTGGTAAATATGCCCGCAGTAGCTGCAGCAGTTGGCGTTTTCAAATATTCATCTTTTCAAAGAATGGCTGTTTCTCCCCCAGCCCCTTAGCAGAGAGCTTTGCTCTTTCCTGTACTCAGATTGCCTGCCATAGATACTCAGTTTTTGACTTAAGATATCTCCTTTTCACTCCAGTGACTGTATACAGCCAGACAACAACACAGAAGCTCCCCAAATTAATGTACATTATGGCAGCCGTTCAGTTTATTTATTTATGTGGATTTGGCCATCTCTTTCTCCAGTCGTTAATAGAGTGCAGTGGATTTGAATGTCTGCAACTGAAAATGGCTCCTAAAGGGAGCCTTCTGCTCGTGGAGCAGCTGCTTGGTTTCCAGTCCCTTTCACTCGCTGCTTGGAGTGAAAAATAACTTATTTTCTTCATTTCACCCCAAAATAACCTATTGATGAGAGATCAAACGCAGGCACCAAACTTATGAAGAGCAGAAGGAAATATCCTCCGGTCTTAAGGTAAAACCATTCCTTTGCCACTGGGAATTGCCATTCAAACCAGGGCCAAAATTCAGCGTGCAGGCCAGCATCAGTCCTCATCTGGGTAATGGGAAGATTCGAGTCTTTTCCGATACAATGGAGCAAAACCTCAATTCTTTGGGACACAGGATCATCCTAGAGAAACAGCCAGCACAGTGAATACACCAAACAGCTTAGGCTGTAAGTGTTTAGCCGTGGTTGTATAAAGTACCTAGCAAAACTGGGGCTCCAACCAAGGACTTACCGATCCTGAAACATGTTATTTTAATAATTGCTGTATAATTGAGTCAGTATTCCATAAGGCACATATCCAGGGACACTTCTGCCCAGCACAGAGTGCTGCATACAGACATTTCAGTTGAGCCCTCTCTTATATCCCTCACATTCCAGCTTCGGAGACCTGGGTCACTATTCAATCCCATTTTAGGATCTTAACATCCAAGTGACCTTTCCAGGGGTTACAGATACCCTGGAACCCATTTTGTAGCGTTGGATCCTTTCTCTGTTCCCTGCCAATGATTAGCTGTTTCAGGGACAGAACTTCCCAAGCTATTTTGAAGCTGTCTTTGCTGTCTCTGGAAGTATTGCTTGTATCCCAAGGAATTCCAGCTAAAGGGATTCTTGGAAATGGTAGAAAATATGCTGACTTTGGTCCCCAAATTTTGTATGCTTGCAGCGTATCTATGCTGATATTTTATTTTCCTGATACCAAAGGTGATGCTCACTGTTTCACTGCACAAGCGTACTTAAAAAAAACCCAAACCTGTTGTATCTGTCCACATTTTGTCTTCAAGTTCTGTTTTGGAATAGTTTAAAACTCAAGGGATATTTAACAGGGCAGATAAGCCAGGAGAAGCTGTAAAGACACGACAGTAGTAACAGCCGACTAAAGGCAAGATCAGAGTGATATTTGGGCTTTAAATAAAGCACATTTTCCAGGACCAGACAGATAAATGGTTAGGGAATATTCATCAGGTGTGTTATTAGAGTGATATTTCTCTTCATGTGATAGAGCGCTGAAGGACTGGGATGGAAGGACTAATGTCTGGCGGTGGGTGCATCCGTTGCTACAAAAACCAACACACTAAGACTAGTCTGCACTTACCGTGATTAAGCTTGGATGTAGACACGGCCCACTTTTGTGACATGCACATAATTGTTATAAGGAAAAGTCACTCACGGACTGAGACCTCTGCCAGTTCAGCACACACAGACAGGACAGTCACCAGCCACCTAATGATGACAACTAAATTAGGCTGCGAGAACAAAAAGCAGCTGGAGGCCCAAATCCCACTGATAATCAAAGGGTGCTGGACAGATTCACGGATGGTTCCAGTCCTGTCTCCAACTCAGTCCTGCCAATGATCCTGTTCTCCTTCAAATCAGCAGCACAGCTTTTCTCCTCTCTTTCCTCCCTCTTTCTTTTTTGCCTTTTCTTTCCTCTCTGGCTCTTGAGCACCGATGCAAGAATTTCAAGCAACATCAACCCTGATGTAACTCCATTTGATTTACTGGCAGCTGGAGGCTATTCTTAGCCTGCCGTCATGCTGAATGGCAGATGCTATGGAGGTCCTGTTCTTGCCTTGACAAATCTCAAGTTAAAACAAAGGTAATAGAGACCTTTAGACACAACACCAAGTCACAAGGGAGGAAGAATCTGGAAAGCTCCCCTTGAATTTAAACAGTAGGGGTACCAGGCATATTTGCCATGATCCAGATTACGGTAAATAACAGCAGTTTGGAGTTGAGAAAACTCTGCTACATCAGGATGGTGAGAGTAATGCTAGCTGCTAATGTAGGGGGACAGTTTCTTGGGCATCCAGTTAGGTCCTGTGCCACCGATGGAGTACTGTAGCAGGTCCATGGCAGTTGAGTGGTGGCTGTTCTAACCAGACAGGTCTGCCAAAGGTCCAGGGGCTGCAGAGAGAGACACAGCAGCAGAGCCGTGCAGAAGGATGGGTTCTCTATCCACCAGCAACTCCCTCAACATGAGGATGAAGAAAGAGGCTACAGGCCAAAAGGCAGCTATCTTGCTTGGTCACCTCAAATTTTTATTTCTAAATTTTGAAAAGCTAACATCAGTCTGTGCTGGACCAGGCAAAGTATTTCAGTTCAGTTTGGAGCATTTTAACTAAAGTGAAAGGATGTTTTGAAATGCCAAATTAATTTGAGCTGAAAAATCTGTTTGTTTTGCACTGATTGAAAAGAAACACTGAATGGTTATCATTATTTTCTTGATCCAAACAGTTTACCCAAAATGAAAGCTTGTTCATCAGAAGTTCCTGAAACTTGGAATAAACTTTGACCCAAATACAGAAGTTAGCACTTAAAGGTGAAAAAGAGCATCTTTAAGTAAAGACAAGAAGGTTCCCACTCAAAATGCCGTGGCTTATCTGCTAACAGGCTTGCTCCTTGAAACTTGCTCTCACAGGCAACCTTATTAATGAAGAGCCCTTCTCAGTTCAGTGCTCATATAGCAAAATTCCAGTGGGTTTTGGCAGGATCAGTGCTGAAGTAATATGGATTTCATACTAAATATCATTCCTGCTTTTTTCTATGTAAACCTCCAAAACGGTGTGCAGGACTTCCATTTTCTTGTATGTCCGCAATGGAGATATTTAACAAGCAGGGACTGTGATGCTGCAATTTTCAGTCCTCTTCGAGGAATCTCAGTATTATGTGCACTGAAGCAGTTGCAGTTGGAAGTTGGCTGCTCTTTCTATTTAATTTGGACAACACCAGGACAGCTGGTGTAAATGGTCATAGCTCCGCTCCAGACCTCAGCTGGTGTTAGGCTGGCTGAGGACCTGCTCCTGCATCTGTTCTCCGGTTTCTCAGCATCTTAAAGCATTGCATGGAAAGGTGGCAAAGTACAGGACTTATCACATATGCGATAGAGCATTATAAAGCGATTTGTGGCTGCTGAGGAGTCCTCCCATGGACTTCAGGGCTGTGGCTCAAACCTTTGATCCGCTGTATCGCTTCTTAGCGAAGTGAGACTGGTGCATAGGTGGGGAAGGTGGCAGGTCCTGTGCTCTTGGCCCTGCAGGTCCACTTTGACCTTGTCTGAGTCAGGCCATGGCTGTAAAAGAGTGATAAGACTATTTACTGCAAGATGCTTGAATACGGAAAGTGTCAAGGATCATCCTGATTAATGACTAGATGATGTCAGAGGGGAAGGCGTTGCATATAATAAAACAGATTTTTTTTCGTGGGGGTTCACTTAGGCTAACAAGCTGCAACCTTGCAAGTTACCCAGAGCCTTTTTGTGATTTTATCTGAATGAAATCCCTGGAGGTGTTCAAGACCAGGCTGGACGGGGCTTTGAACAGCCTGGTCTAGTGGGAGGTGTCCCTGCCCAGGGCAGGGGGTTGGAACTGGGTAATCTTAAAGGTCCGTTCCAACACAAACCATTCTATGATTCTATGAAAGAGCATGCTGAACTGCTGTAGATGCTCGGCAGATGCTCGGCCATCGTTTTGGTGAAATGGAGAAAACATATTAGGACGTGTGGAAGGATGCTGCCCCGGGGATTTGCACACCTAACTCTCTTTGGTTCCCTCTAGAGTCAGATGGAAACAGAGCATCTTCCAGTGGCCTAGAGATGAAGCTTTGGGAAACCAGGCAATCAGCTCAGCCTGGCTCAGCAAATGGAGGGTAGATATGAGACGTGAGAAGGGTGAAACGGCATTTACGAAAATCCACTGAGGCCCAGATGCAAAGCAAGTGGGTCGTTACTGCTGAGAGCCCAGGCTGGCATGGGCTACGATGAAGCCCCATTGGGCACTTTCACTGTAAGAAGATTTGCAGACTGGCTCTCTCCACCTCTGGGAGATGTGATGTTTGTGTTGACCTTGGCTTGGTTTCCCCGCTGCTCGTGCTGTCATTTGCAGGGAGAACACCAGTGCTGCAGGGCGTTTTGCATCCTCTCCAGTGAGGATGCGCAAAGTGTTTTACAATCTCAGCCACCCAAACCCAAAGCGGGACTGAAGACTAGGGAGAAGAAGGGCTCATACTATTTGAGCTGGCATGTACTACAGAGCGCGAGACCGCTATCAGGCGGAGCAATGGGGTCCAACCGGCCCTTTTTCTACCCTCCTGGTCAGCGCATCCTGGTAACCTGCCATCCTCCCTGAAGTTACACTGTCTAACAAAGCAGGCAGTGGCCGGGTGGAGGGCAGGATTGCACACTATCAGCGGTGTCGGGGACCTGACCCAGGGCTTCCCCAGATTTGAAAATATCCTGTCCAAAGCTCAGTAGTAAGAGCACAGACACTGTTGCTGCTCTTAGCATAAAGACAGAGGGAAGCATTATAGGCTGACAGGGCCCCGGTGCTTTGTTCTGGGCAGGCAAATCATCCTTATTTTATTTATTAATGTAGTCCTTTATTTTTTTCTACAGTTCATGTATTTTACAGTTCATTTTTACTTGCCTTTGTTACTAATTGTGGTTTATGGCTTTTGGGGGTTGGGTTTCAGTTTTGGGGTGGGTTTTTTTTTTCTTCTTTCACAACAGTTTCAGCTGTCATTTCTACAGCCACAGTATCTGGGGGACTCTGTGGAAACCAGCCTTCATAAAAGACTAAGATCTGCTTCTGTCCAGGAAACGGATCCAAGTGGATCATTCTCCTGCAGGACATGCCTCCAAAAAGTGTTATGTAGTGGAAAAGTACCTGATGGAGAAGTCACAAAACCACTTCTCCTCAAGAAGTCTACTCATCTGCTGCTGATGATTAAGGCCTCTCTTCTCCTCTGTGCTGACACAGCACCTAAAAAGCAGCCTTCATCCAGAACTGGGCTCTTGATCCTTCCAGTAATACAAAGGAAAAGTGCCGTTTTTCACCACAGATTAAACTTGTCAATGCTGTTAACCTCGCAGTCTGCACTAATTATATTCTACTAAAAGAGAGGCCTCTGAAAGCAGACTTGGAGTCCTCTTTGCATCCTACCTTGAACAATTATGTGCATCCCCTTGCGCATAAACCAGTGAGCACCGGTGGACCTGCGCGACATTCTTCAGCGTTTACAGATCATGTGCAAAAATAATATTTTCAAGTGTAACCTCTTCAGCTCAGCCCTTTCCTTAGTGTTTGCATGGTGTTTGGTACCTGTAGAATTATGTCAAAGAGCACCAAAGCTCTTGTGGTTTGTGCCAGATGATGTCCATGTGGGTGATTAGACTAGATATAAGGAAGAAATTTTTTACCATGAGGGTGGTGAAACACTGGCCCAGGGTGCCCAGGGAGATGGTACATGCCCCATCCCTGGAAACATTCAAGGCCAGGTTGGATGGGGCTCTGAGCAACCTGGACTACTTGAAAATGTCCCTGCCTATGGCAGGGGTGTTGGACTACGTGACCTTTAGTGGTCCCTTCCAGCCCAAACTATTCTATGATTCTGCGACTCTATGATAGTTGTGCATCTGCAACCCAGTGTGCCAGAAGGCAGGGGAAGCTCTGATAGGAATAAGTTTTGCCATTGAAAGACTTTGTTTCCTCTGGATTTTGCTGACTGGGATCTCCAGCTAAGGCTTTCCTCAATCTATCTGAAGAATTTGTAAGAGCTGTTATAAATGCCTCAGATACAAGAGGTCGCGTGAGCAGATTCCCCCGCTGCAGCATCGCTCTCCCTCCCCAGCAGAACTGCTTGTCTTTACAAAACTTGGCAGAGGCGATGTGAGAGCAGCACTTTGTCAAAGCTTGCTGGAAACCAGCTAAACCCTCCAAGTACATTGGAAGGGAGGAACAGACCCACACAGAGCATGAGCCCATAAGGCTAAGGATATAGGAAGAAGCTGTATCTTTTATAAGTCCAACTGATATTATTGGAGGAAAGTTCCAGGAGCACCACTGCTTCTTTTGTGCACGAACCAGAAAATGTGAGGCTTTGGGCTATGAAATCAAACCTTATCTTCAGGGCAAGGCTGGCCCCCTGAGCACCCTGCCGTTCTCAAAACTGGCTGCAGGATGTTGTTTCCTCATTTGCCTCCGGGGATCCCTGTAACTAAGGGAACCATTTTGTTTTGCAGATTTGAGAAGGGAATCGAATAGTTGAACCCTTAGTAAACATGCAAACACAACTGGTTGTCTTTGATGATTTGTTACTTTGGACCTGAGCCACGAGACCTGGGGATTGCAGTCCAAGTTCCTAGAGCTCCAAAGTCTGACACGCAGAGCAGCAGATCAAAGTCAGGATGAGTGAGGCTCGTTATCAGTTGGAGAGTCAGCCAGAGGGGTTTCCAGGTGGAATCTTCTTAAAATATCTCCTGCCCATTTCGCATCTGGCAATCTTGGCCGAACCTGCATCACCTACTTAATAAAAATTCCATGTTCAGTCCGTAGAAACGCTTCCAGCACAATTAGATCAATTTCCTCTAAGTAGCAATAAATGTGTTTTCCTTTAAAAGGCCAACACAAGCACATTATCACAGCCTATAATCCCCATTCTCTCTATTAGCTCAAAGTACATCCTAAAGGCCAAGGGTCGCAGCTAAAGACTAATCAGTCTCATTAGCCTGTCTAATTTATCTTAACTAGTGGGACACAAACACACTAAAACTGTTAGGGAGACTTTTTTGATCAGGATATGGAGTCATTCATCAGGATCCTGCAGCTTCCAGAGACAGGAAGGCGAGAAAGGACCCAGGGACAAAGCCGTTCTCCAAGGATGCTCTGCTCCAAGATGCACCCACGCAGGCAGGACGGAGAGAAACCCTCCCGGAGGCTCCTGCTGGCCTACCGGGCAAGGCTTGGGGGAAGATATGGAAAAGCATCTCCTTCTTGTTCTCACCCACATGCTGCCCAGCAGCCCAGCGTCTTCCTTGCTCAGGGTCCGCTTCGGCACGGCACTGCCGGCGCTCAATGGACTGGGGAAGGGTTTGAGTCTGGCTGGTTAAAGTTTAACCCTTCCCCATCTGTGCTCTCCCGAGGGCCCTGTCAACCACCGCAGTGCCCTGGGGACATAAACTGCCCCTCCTTCTCCCACATACGTCCCTCTCCCATCAGCTCCCAGCGCTCAGCACCTTCCCGCCTCCATCGCCTCGCTGCTCTCACCGCTTGGCAGGGAACAGCCGACCCCCTCCCAGGCAGATGGGAAGGGGCATAAGGGACACGGTGCTCAAATCCAGCTGAAAGCAGCACGAAAAAAGAAAGAATAAAACAAACTACTGTGGAAGTAGTTTTGTCTGCGGTTATCCAGATAGGATAACTATGTGTTTTATGTGCTATCAGCCCAACAAGAGCCCTGCTCCTGAAGCTCAGTCTTCACCGTTAGTGGGCAATACAAATTCCCTTGCAAACATTGCCCATAGTTATTGTCCAGGTGCCAGGCATTAGTAGCCCAAAGCAACAAAGCAAACCCTGGGGCTCGTTTCCAGCCCCAAGGCGCTAACTCACGTTTCCATCCTGAATGCTCCTGGCTGGGAGGAATGTCAGAATTTGTGCTGACAGCCATCTTTGTCAGATATTAAAAGACAAGGAGGTTTTCTGCTAAGAAGGAAATGTAGATTATTTGAGGAGTTTCTGTAGGAGGAGGCTGGCCAAGCTCTAAATCAAAGTGACCTCTTGAGGCTCTCCCGGGGGAAAGGAAAAGGTTATCCCTCAGACCCCTATTTCTGCCTTAGAAATATGTGGCTCCAGAATAGTTGCTTTTCCAGTGACAATCAGACACAGAAAGGACAACATTCCTATTCCAGACCCTTTCCTTTATGCACGACCCTTCTTTCTGTATCAAGTGTGTGTCCCCATCCTGCCCTCCACGACTCCACGACGTCAGAGTGCCTCGGGATGCAGCCATGCAAACAGAGCTGAGCTCTTTAAACTCGACTGGAGTCCAGCTGCTGTGCAAACCTTTCATCACCTGGCCAAGGGGCTGCTGCCAAGGACAACGGTCACGGCAGGAACGGTCTTTGGGCACCCACCTTCCTCCTTCGCCACCGATCACCTGCCGTGCATAGGTCACCAGTGCCGAGGCTGAAGCAGTGGAGTTCGGGAAGCTGCCAAAGGACTTGTGGCCTGGGATTTCACCTGGGAGAGGGAATTTCGAGGTGAATAACACCATATAAACAGGTTAAACTTTGAAGGTGCAACGACTCTGACAAGAGGATTTATAAAGCGTCACAGGAGTTTGTGTCACCCTCTCCCATTTTCTGTCATCCACTTTCTCACTTCCAAGATACTTGAATGGGAAATATTTAGGGGAAAAATAGCTTCGCTGTGCCTTTCACCACCAGAAGCATGTCTGCATTCATGCCATGTTGCCCCCTCAGGCTAATCTGGGCAGAAGAGAGGGGAAGAGAGGTGAAGAGGTGGTGAAGATCCTCAGTATAGCTCAAAAGCTGGAGCTATCTCGAGTTTGCCGTTTCTTTAGTCCTGTTGGTGAATTGTCACAGGCAGGACAAAACTGCAGTCAGGGCCACATGCCTCAGCCTCCATGGGTAATCGACCCCACAGCAAGCACAGACAGAAGAGTTCCTCGGTCAAATAACCAGCTGAACACCCGTTTCCAGATTTATTTTTGGAGAAACTGTGGCCATCATCATTCCTGTGAGCAGAAATTAAGTAGATATTTTTCATACAGGAAATCGTGAGAATGCCAGTCTGTCCAGATTTTGAAACATTTCAAATCACGGTTGTATTAAAGCTCCTAACATTGACTTTTTCAAGTGGGCTTGAACAACCCATAGCAATTGGCACATGTCCTCTGCTCTGGGGGAAAGCCAACTCACTGATCTCAGGTACTTGTGTAGCTACCTGCAACTTTAAAGGTGGTAAGAAACATTCCTGTCCATCCCAGTTCATCAAAGCAATCAAGCACATGCTTAGTTTTAATTACAAACTTACACCTGGTTAAAGCTAAGCACAAATAAATAGTGAGATCTGGCTGGCTGCTTAAATCTGTGTTTCAAACGTGTTACAGGCATCGTGTCTGATTTTTCTTTCCTTTTTTGTTTTACTGAAGGCTGTTGAGTGACGCTACCCATAACTTTTTGACAAGAAAGATTTAGTTCAGTCTTACCCCTGTGGCCAAGCTCCTTTGGGCAGGATACAGCTCACCTCACAGAGCTTCTCCAGGCTGGGCACCTTGTCCAAGTTGGTAGCCCAAGTATCTTCTGTAATCAGGAGAGAAGGTGGGCACCTCTGAAGGAGGATTCATCCTTTCTGTATGTGGCAAGCATCTTAGAGCAGATGAATCAGCTTGTGGAGATCCCTGCCTTTTTCCCAGGACAGTCAAGGAAGTCTAGACTGTAAGCTTGGATTAGTCACCTAACTTCTAGGCAGCCGTAGTGAAGCAAAAAATATTGCACCCTAGACATTTTTCAGGCTCTAGTGTTAGGTTAGGTCTCACTCTCAAAGCCACACAAGCCTCGCTGGGCAGTGAGTTATTAGTGAGTTATTTCCTGAGAGCAAGGATGGGAAATGCCCACTCTGGTTCCCAAGCTCTGCTCACAGCCATCTCCCACAGCATTAAAGAAGACACAGGTACTGAGTTAGAAGAGAAGCATACAGTCAGGTCCTTGTTTTCCCCACGTGCAGAAACCTGCAGGGCCAGACTCCCAGCTGGAGATCCTGCCCCCCAGCTCTCAGGCATATTTTATTCCAGCGTTAATCAGAAGGTGGGGTGGAAGCATTCATAATGTCCTGGCAAGAAGGAGGAAGGCGAGAAGTGGAGGAGATGGAGGGGAGGGAGGGAAATGCATTTGTTGAGATGATGGAGTGTTTCCTTCGAACGAAAAATTAATAATGATTAAAACAATGTTTGAGACTGTCTGTTTAAATTTTAAAGGTGTATTATCCCAACCAAAGGGGTCCAGTGCTCAGCACCTCTTCCTACTGATTACCATCTGGCTTTCCATTTTCATATAACCTTGAAATACAATAATGTCAATGTATGCACAAGGATTCTCTTTTTCTGATGGGTCGAGTGATGTAAATGGGTCATTATTCTTTTTGTCTAGTAGCGATCACCCTTTACCTAGAATCTGTGTCTAAGCCCCTACACCATTTCTCTTTTAGAGGAATGAGAGGGGGCTCTGTGTCCACCCAGTATGTTTTGTGTTTCTGCTGGTCAGGGGTAAGTCAACCGAGCGCAGGAAAACAAAAAACAGATTCCTCTTTCTTCATTCTTTCATTTCATATCTGACTTGGTAGTTGGGAATGTGCAAAACTCTCCACTCCTTCACTGAACGAAGACGTTTTATAGCACTTAATTCCCACAGCAGCAATCGACAGCTTTATTCTGCCGCCTCCTCCTCCTCCTCACGGCACCCATGCTGTTCTTCCTACAGCGGCACCGCAGCATTTCCTTTGCTGGCGATCACACTGGCTAGTTGTTTTGCAATGCAGATAAGCCCTCTTTGCATCATTTCCAGGGGAGAGAAACAGAACAGAAGATCCCCTTTTGGAAATCAGCTGCTTCTTTCTTACACGCTGCCTTCCTCTGCCACAAAACCATTGCACGCCGTATCCTTCCATTCCACATCTTATATCCAACAAGCTTTTGCTGACTACATAACCTTCACTAACCTGAAATTCCTGAGTAGTCCCAGGAGCTCAATGCATCTTGGAATAAAATTTTTGTAATGTCATTTAAGGGTATTCCTAATCCAGAATTATTGAGGAGGCCTGGGTCATGGGAATTGAGTTTGACACTTGACAAATACTTGGCTTTGTATAAATGGACAGGCCACTGAAATAACTGCCTTTGGATGTCACATGAAGAGAAATTAATTCTTTATTAACTTCCGCAATGATAATCTAATAAACTCGTTTGGTCTACTAGTTTCAGCACTTAAAGCGTGCAGTCGATTGGATGCAAATAGATTTTTTCTTCCCCTCTGGAACGGTGCCTTTGTGGTGTGCGAGGGGACACCAGCGTGAAAAGCCAGGCCTGGCACGGCAGGGTCACAGAATCACAGAATGGTTCGGGTTGGAAGGGACCTTAACGGTCACCTAGTTCCAACGCTCGATGCACACGTTCAGCTCCTGCTGCTGCTTAGCGCGAGAGAGACGGGCACAGCAGAAACACAAATATCAGGGGCTAGGAAAATACTCCATTAGGAAGGAAAAAGGTGGTTTTATTAAAAATTCATATTTTAAACAAATTTGCTTTGACTCGAATTCAGATCCCTTTTCTTCTTAATCAGGTATTTTAAAATAATATACAAGGAACCAATATATTAGCTGTTTCCTTTTAGTATTATAGCACTAGACATTAGCCCCAGCCTTTAGGACTCTGTGCTGGATGCTGTACAAACACCAAGAAAGCTAGAGCTTCTGTCCTAAAATTTTAGTGGCAAATGCTAAAAATAAAAATGGAACTATGTGGACCAAGCAAACCTCTAATTCTAGAAGCCAAGTGTGTTCAGCGAGAAAATAAGGCTGTAATATGTGACCTAAGTGTCAAATCAACCCGGCCATTGCCGCTTAGAGGTTGAATTTCAAATGTCAAGCCACAAGCTGCTGTAGACTGACCAGGAACCATGTGCAAAATAAACAAACAAAAACGCTGTACAACACAGAGTGAAACATGACCTCGCTCTGCTCATTTCAGAGGGTGGACCTTCCTGTCAAGAGCAGAGGGATGTTGGCCGATGGGTCCAACGCGCTTTCTGTGTTGTAGTTGTATGTGCCTGGCTCTGTTGACAAAGAAGAGACTTCAGCATGCTCAAGGCTACTGCATTGCCCATAGATGAGCTCATGCAACTGCTATCTTTTTCATATTGGTGCAAACTAGAAGCACCGATAAACCTGGTTGTGATTGGAATATCTGCACTGCATCACCACTGCTTGCCCTACGCCCACCGTCAGTACAGCCTGATGGGACCTGGCTTTAAAAGCCAAGGCAAGGCATGCTTCTTGCCAGTAGGGGTTTGTTACCCTGTCTGTTGGTGCAGCACATCAAAAATCGTAGAACCATAGAATCATAGAACAGTTTGGGTTGGAGGGGACCTTAAAGACCATCCAGTTCCACCCCCCTGCCATGGGCAGGGACACCTCCCACTAGATCAGGTTGCTCCAAGCCCCGTCCAGCCTGGCCTTGGACACCTCCAGGGATGGGGCAGCCACAGCTTCTCTGGGCAACCTGGGCTAGTGTCTCATCACCCTCCTCTTTGTTTAATTCGCAAAAGCCAAATATTTATTACTATTTGCTAATCAAGTTGCTTCATAACAACATGAAAAATAGTGAAGTCTAAGTCTGTCAGTTCCATGTAAATATATAACTTGCACAGGAATATATAAATATATGTAGGCATATTTATTTCTGATTAGTGGCAATTATCCCATGAAAGAAATGCTGGAAATAGAGCGTTGGTTTTCTAGATTGCCTTAAGTGTCAGTATCCTCTCTGCTTCTCTCCTTTCAGAGGCAACGTGGGATGGAGGACGACACCTCCAGCTCACTCTGACCTCCTCTCTGGCTTCACTGTGGAGCTCCCAAGGAGGTCAGGATCCATCACCAAATGGGCTGATCTCTCTGGGTTCTTACACCATTGAAGGAAAAACAGATTCAGGGTGATCCAGAGTGCCCAGGTGAGCTTCCAGCTCTGAATCAGCCTCAGCAATGCTAACATCAGCTTTGCTTCCTGAATACTTCTGAGACTGAAGTAACCAGCTGCCTTTATTTTGGAATATCGTTCTCACTGGCAGTGCGATACCCTGGAGGACCTGAACCTTGCTGCCTACATAGCTTCATAAAAGGGGATTTTGGCTTCTCCATGAAAAAAAGTCTTCTCCTTAAGCCTGTACTAGTGAGTGGCGTGTTGAAGACGCTCCCAGCCAGTCTCCCTGCGCTCTGCCCCCACTCCAACGTCCAGCTTCGCATCTCGGTCTCTAGCTTTGTCCCTCGCTATTTATTCCTCAGAGCTTGGCACTCAACCTAATAGGTGCATATTGAACAGACTCACTGATTCATGGAAAATAATCTGGAAGAGCTCACCGAAGGCCTTGCAGTCCTTTCCCTCGTGCCACGCCATCAGTTCTGCCTATGTTATTCTCAGCAGACGCTTGGCTAGTCTAACACCGATGCCGCATTTGTTAGTGCTCAGGAGGAACGCGCTGCAGCCCCCAGGCTGGGCTTCAGTTTCGCTAATACCGTGGGCTCTGTCAACACCCAGGAGCCAGTCTCTGCTGATGTCAGGGTGGGAAACGAGCGTCTGTGACCTGCTCCACCGTTTTCTGAGATCTGTCCTGCTGTAGCCTTAGCCAGGGTCTCCAGCTCTGCCTGTGAAAAGCAGCTGTTATTTATAGGCCGGGCTCTGCTTCCTCCTGATGCTGGATATAGAAGCGATAAAGAGGTAGGGGCCATCCCCCTGTTTACAATATATTTTTGTTATTTCTCACCAGCAACAGCTGACGGGGAGGGACACCTTGGACGTGAGGTGACAATCTGCTTCTCTCGCCCGGCCACCCTGCTGTTATCACACTGTGCCACAGAGATATTCTTAATAACACAAGAGCATGAGTGCTGGGTCCTGAGGTCCTCGAAGACCATAAATACCATGCTGGCAGGTTTGGGGGTTTGTTTGGGTTTTTATTTCAGGGTGAGGGAGGTTTTTCCTCTTACAGAAGGAAAATGACGATGATGTTTCCCACAGCTGCAGAGTTTGCTACTCGTTTCTCCTGGATGGACACCTGGTTTCAGGGCCCATCTGCTGCTTTTTCCAAAGCTGATGCCAGAAACATCTCTCCAGCTGAGAAGTAGGTGGGCGTCTCAGCACAGCCTGCAGTGGTAAAGAGCCAGGACGTGGCCGAGGTGCATCCGTTAGCTGCAGTGGCACGGTTGGCTGCTGCACTACATTGTCGTGCCCTCTCCCAGAGAACGGGGGGCCATCAATCGTTCTGGGGACGGGGACACGGCCATGAGCTCTGGACCACTCCCCAAACCAGGCCGGCATCACGCTGCAGTGCAGATCTCCTGCTTTTGTCCATCGGGAAAGGAGGATTTCAAAGAAGAAATTCCAGGCAGTGCAATACTTTTCAGAGCTCAGTTAGTTTCTGTAATCCCCTAGAAACCCGGTTAAGAGTATGAAACCCATTTTACCAAGTAAACCAAGGCACAGAATCATAGAATCATAGAATCATTTAGGTTGGAAAAGACCCTTGGGATCATCGAGTCCAACCATCATCTCCACTCTACAAAGTTCTCCCTTACACCATATCCCTTAACACCACATCTAAACGAGTCTTAAACACATCCAGAGATGGTGACTCCACCACCTCCCTGGGCAGCCTATTCCAGTGTCTGACCACTCTTTCTGTGAAGAGTTTTTTCCTAAAGTCCAGCCTAAACCTACCCTGTTGCAGCTTGAACCCATTCCCTCTTGTTCTATCACTGGTTCTGTCACAGGTGTAACAACAGCTTAGCTTAACCTGGATAATGTGCCGGGGACAGTGCAGGCTTACAGCGTTGCCATCAAAGTCCCATCCACGTGCAGCCGGGACAGCTAGGAACTGAAATCTGCTGGGGGGAAGCGGTCTGAGGGACACGCTTTCCAGTTCAGGAGGCATCAGTCTGTCCCGCCACCTCCCGGATTGCGGGACATCGTGACAAACCTGCTTTAGTACTGGAACACTCTTGTTTTCCCAGAGAGGAATGAGAATCAGAGCGACGTTAAAATCAAGAGCAAAATTCTCTTGGCGTTAGAAGAATAAACTGCTTCCTCCAGGCTCGGAGAACGCTCATTCATTACTGAGTCCTGTTTGCAAAGAAATCTTAAGCAAATGTTGGTAATAACAGGACACAATGGAAAATGATAGTCTTGTGCGGTTTTCATATTGCATTAGTTCAGATCTGCTTGCACCACCTGCTTAATTTCACCTTTCTCCCACTGATACCTCCTGCAGATTTCAGGATTACCTCCCTGCATCTATACTGGGGTGTAATTTGAGTGTAATTTGATACGTAATTAGGGTAGAATAGAAGACTGAGTATTTAACTACCCATACATCTCTCTCTAATTTAAATAATTCCTAATATATCTAACTAGTTTGCCTCATACTGCACTGATGTGTATTGAACTGGGGATAATGAAATAAGGAATGTGAGGGGGAAAAATGTTATTTCAGAGTCGGAAGATCACCAATTAATGACATGAAAAGCCTAGTGGGAATATCTCTACACTTAATGCCCCTTCTGCTTCGAATATAATGCAGTCATAGTCTCTGGCGTGAGGGCTCTCAGAGTAGTCTTTGGAACAACTTGTATTTCTGTGAAGCTGTCTCAATGTGATCAAATGTCCCATGGCTTTTGGATAAGATTGAAGCATATGGAGGGTAAGAAATAAGATGAATTTCACCCTCAGCTAGCTTCAGCCATGTCTTAGACGCTGCATTTCAGAGGGGAAGAAATTGTCTTTTGCAGTTGTATCTCCCTCTTTCTCCCTGTCATGTCTAGAGAGAAGGCAGATTACTGGCTTAAAAAAGAAGCGTAAATTTGTGATGGTTAAAGTTAGGTGGGTTCAGCTCTTTGGTGTGTGGCTCTACATCCCTGACGACTCGGTGTACCATGTCACGGTCAGGGACTTGTTTAGCTGTCGAACAGGAGCTGGCTGGGTTTTACTCTGGGGAAACAGCACTGCTGGATTTCATCCTGCAACGTGGGAAATGCTTTAGCACATTCCTCTCTCTAACAATATAAATTGTCCCGCTCATGCCTAACCAGGGGCAGGTGCTGATGGCTGCACGGGCACCAAGGAGTCAGATGTGGCTACGGATCTGGGATTTCAAAACGCCATTCTGTCTTCAGCGAGGGAGGGGGGGTAAAATGGAAAATGCTGACGGTTTTGAAGGGTAAGAAAAGTTTAATTTTGATAAGGATGAAAAGTTTTATCGTGATATTGGTTGGCTTCTTTCACACAACGTAGAATATAGCCATTTAAATGGCATAATTTTAGTATGTGAAATATTGAAGAGACGGTACAATGTAGCCTAATACCAGCTGGTTATTGGGACAAAAAAAAATGTGGCTATGGAAGTTGTTAACCATTCCACCAAAAATTTCAACAAAATCCACTCTTCGCAGTGGAATGCTTTAATTTAGATGGATCATTACTCTCAGTGGAAAATTAGTTTTTCAGGGAATTTTCAGTTGACACAAGAGTATAGCGAAAAGCAGCCCATGCAGGGCATCCCGGCCAGCCTGGGCTCCCACCCGCCATGAGCTGGTGCAGAACCAACACTTTTCCCCACGACAAACCCTGGGGTAAAAGAATATCTCAGCTGAATACCCTTGGGGTAGGTTTTTATGGTGTTTTGCTTTTTTTTTTTTCTCAGGATAGTACCTCTTTTCCCTTCCAAGCAATTTCTCGGGATGCCAACAGGACCTCCTGCGTATCGGAGCGTGCTGCCTCCTGCACCCCATGGCTTCCCCGGCTCCACCACTGCCTACCTGCCACGCCAGCGCTGATGCACACCCCAAAATGTCAGGTCACCTCGCTCTCCAGCTTAGGAGCATTGCTCCACAATCTTTCATAGCTGTAGGGCAGCTAAAGGGGGTGGTGAAATCCTCAGGGCTAACTCGCTGCATCTCCCGGGGGGGGCAGCTCCCAGCCTTGCTCCCATCACATCACGGCATTCCCAACGCGGTGCGGGCATCCGGAACCCCCCGTCTCCCTGGCTCACACGCTCCCTCCCCCCTTCCTTGTCAGGGTTTCTTTCTGTGCACAACAGATGGGCACAAGCTGTTTGGGAAGCACTGCCATTCCCACCCCCAGATCCCGCAGAAAGATGCATCACCGGAGCAGGGAGCAATCCCCTCCCGGCTGCGGCACAGCACCCTTTTCAGAGGGGCAGGTAAAAGTTTAACCAGGCCGTCTTTCAGCGGCGGAGGCAGAGCCGCCTTTCATAGCCATGATAAATTGCTCCTGTCAAAACTACATGAATGCTCATATTGAAAAGCTCTTCTTTCTTTCTTTTTAACTTTTCCCCCTCTCTCCAGTCACACGGCGTCTCTCGGTTGTTAGCCAACATTTAATGCCCACTTAGTCAAAGGGCACTTCCACTCCTTCTCGTCTCTCTGTCCTGTCCCCTGGGGCTGCTGGGGCTGAGTTGTCACAGAAATACTGACGAGGAATAAAATAAAAAAAGACGGGGTGAGGAAGAAACCCTTTAATGTTTTTAGGGCTTTTGATTTTGATTTTGACTACTGGCAGACTACTTCCACCAGTAGTCCCTAACCAAAGCGATTGTAGGATGCAGAGGTGGACGGACAGTTGTCAGTTGTCTTCCAAGGAACTTTACAATTGTCAGTATGTTCCAAGTTTCTTCTGTTCTAAGTTATATTTTGTAATATTTCTGTTATATTGAAATATTTGTATATTTCTGTTCTAAGTTATGTTTTGTAGTATTTTCCAAAGATGATAATGAATGTGTAACACAGAACAATCCAACACACCTCCTCTCCGGCAGTTGAGCAGCAAGGCCCAAGCGTGACGGAGGTGTCCCAGGGAGGCAGAGCCTGCCCAGCTCTTAATAGTCCTATGACTCTTCCTCACCTGCCATGGGTGCCCCAGAGCAGGAGGTACGGCTGGTGTAACCTGGGGCAGGGGCCTTCACCATGGAATTTCCCCTGCTTCATCCAAAATTGTCTGGTTTTGTCAACCTCCTGGACCTGCTGCAGCACTGTTCTTCTGGGGCAGGTACCATGCTAGCAATGGTCACGGAACCCCTACAACAGTCACAGAGGAGAGGGTAGGAGGGTGGCCTGGCTGTCACCATGAAGATCCTGTGAAGCAATTGTCTATTTTTGGGTTTGAGACTAACGGAAGGATAGGTTTAGGACACTTGGCAAGCAAGAACGTAGCTCAGCCTGGGCTGGCCAGTCACTCAACTACCTCAGGGTCGCACCTCCAGGAGATGCATTAAAGTCCAATATAGGGAAAGTTGGCCTGAGCCTCCACCCAGGGCACCATGCACTTGTGTTGGTGCTGTATTTGAGCATGTTAGAGCCACTTCTCCTCCCTGTAACTTGCTGTAAGGAACGGCGATGACAGGACGTGGCACAGCTGTCCCCAGCTGCGTTGCTGTGATACCCGTCCCTGGTCAAAGCCTACGTTCCGATGGGACCGTGACCCTCAGAGCACAGCCATCTCCCCGGCGCTGTGTTTCACCCGACCTGGCTGCAGGAAATACCCAAACCCTGGAGTGCTACAGCTCCCGTTTTAGAACATCTCTCCTCCTCTGCAGCGTCTCACCGGTAAAAGCTACCCACAAATTCAGCGCCAGACACCCAACACGCATCTCCTGAGAAGAGATTTCAGACCTGTTCCCACACTCTGCCCCGATTCCTTCCCCTCATGTTTTTCTGTCCATGCTGATACCTACCCATCACCCAGCGCTCCCAATATCTCCTCCAGACTGTAAATATATGTGCTGCTGCCCTGCTCCAGCAACCACTGACAGCAGTATCTGGCGCACACACACACAGAGCTTTCCTGGCTGCACCTTCTCTGTGGCAAATGTTTCTGCTCTGCTCCTCGTAGCCAGTTACAGTGTCACGACCCTTATCGCTGTCGGCCTCCCGTCGGGTTCAGCGCTATCCACATCGATGTATGTATTTTGGGATATTAATACCACCAAGACACTCTTGTTATCCCAGCTTGCTTGCTCCTTAACCCGTATAAGCACAGGACACACGCAAGGAAGGCTGCACAGCTCTAACTCTGTTCCCACTTAACTATATAATCCCAGATATTTTAACAGAGCTACATGGGTGGAGGAGACCAGGATTTGCCCATTTGTGCACTCTTATTTTAAGGGCTTCATTTCTTCTGACTGCAACAGAGTCACTGGGAAAGCTTTGCCCTCCGACGAGCGAAAGAAAAGGGGTGTTTAAAGAACAAACAGATTAATTTCCAGGGGCTGCTGTTCAAGAACCACATAAGCACAGGCTGAAAGTCAGGCCTGATCCTTTCTTCAGTCGGCTGCCATCGCTTTCCCCAGCGCTGGCTGTGGCCTGCTGACATGTCACCAATGGTTATCTCTCTCCGTGCCTCAGTTTCCCCTACTGGGAAGGCTGCTGACGATCCTCCTTTGGAAAGCGCTTCTCAATTCGCCATCAGGAGTGCTGCAGGGACCTCGGACTGGTGATACGGGCTTGGCTGATGATGTGTGTGCTGGTCCCCACCTGTGCAGAGCCTCCGAACCGCCCGCGGGGCCTTTGCACCACTTCAGCTTGCAAGGTTGAAGCCCAGCAGCTCTGCTGCCACAGGCTCCTCTCCCCTCCACGTACCAGATCAGCCAAGTTGCACCACAGTTATTAACTGGTTTTGACTGACTTCTGAAGTTAATTATAATTTCACCGTGTAGTATCAGGCATGATTAAAACAATCAGGTTTTCCACCCCCCTGCAATGTCTCCCTCCCTTCGCTTTCCCCTCTTCTCCTCCCTCCTTCTCCTGCCTCCCTTCACCCTGGAAGTTTTTAGATACGCTTCTGCACCACTGCAACAAATTGTATGGTAGGATCTGAAATTATTACCCTCTTAAATGCATTAAACTGTTCATAAAGCAATTTGCAATGCCGGCTACCAAACTACAGTGAGCCTCCCAGCCTGACACCTCCCAAATGCAGGAGGATTCTTGGCAGCCGTATCCTGCTGCAATGCTCTCTCCTCACCAGCATCGATGCCTGAAACTTAGGAGAAATCAATGCAATTATAGATATGAAGGTCCAATTACTGCGAAATGTGATCAGTCTTTATCTCTGAGTCCCTTCAAGAAAATCAGGGAGACCTTTTCTTTTTTCCCTTGGGAAGGGAGTTGCGATATAATGCAAAGTGATCTTTTAACAGAGGACCGAAAGAGAGGGACGTCTGTCGCTCAGCAGGCCAATTCTGGTGTTGCCCAATGCTGATTTCCCTTTCACGCTGGCGAGATCATTCCTGATTTACACCTCAGTGCATCCTTTGTGTGTGATGAAATCAGTCCCTGTTGACACCGCTGTTGGGTTCCCAGCCCAGCGCCGTGCACGTGGCCACCTCTGCCTCTCCAGATTCCTTGGGATAATTTTGCCTGTTCGGGATTTTTTCACCTGCTGCCAATGACATCTGCTCCCCCCTCGCACAGCCTGGACACGGGGCTGAAGGCGGCAGAGCAGGAGATGGAGCTGCCTGGCTGCCCCCCAAGAGCAACCAGTGCTCATCCGCCCAGGTGGGCTCCTGCCCTGCATGGAGAAGTGACTGGGCTCCTAACGGGATGGAAACGGCCTTCCTAGGAAAATAATTTGCAACCCCTTCTGGGCCAGACTTGATCCTTGTCCCTGCCTCGCTGGGCTGGTACGCACCTGGAGGGGCCAGCCCCAATGAACCCTCATTTTCCTGGCAAATACAGGCTGGTTTCGCCATCCCCAACCATCAGGGAGAGAAAGAATGGTCTGGAGTCACCATGTGTGCAAGGCGGGCAGGTTCTGCTCAGGGGCCGTCCCGCACGCCGCAATAAGGTGATTTTAACGGAAAAATTATCCCTCCACCGCATTGAGTTCTGTACACAGGAGATCAATGGGAGGGACTTGTGTCTGTGCTTTGCCTTTTATTCTACGGAGCAGGATCCTGATCAGGGCCAGGACATTACTCCACTTATCCAAGTAGAAATAAGTAACCATCTGCATTAATAAAGAATACAATCCTTTATCTGTGTTAATTAGAAATAAATTAGAGAGAGAGAAAAAGATATATAAATTACCCAATAGTTAATTACTGGGACTATATTGAGAAATATATGTGTATATAAGGCATAAAATCCATTCCAGATTAACAAAATATTGGGGTTTATTTCTAGAACTGCAGAACGGGAATTTGCCACCACAGCCAAGTGTGAAGAAGGCCATTTATCATAAGCCTCACAGCACCTTGTTCAAGGATCCCAAAGCGCTCAGCCAACATTGATAAATAGACCCCGATGCATTCCCAAAGGGAACCATTATCATCACCATTTAGCAGCGCCAGGCGGGAGCCCAGGAGTCCCCATCTTCATTCCTGCCCACACAGCTCCAGTTTGATCCACCTCCCCTCTTCTGGAGAGCACCCATCCGCTTTCCCAAACCGCCAGTTTGCAGGCGAAAGCTGTAGGAGCCAGGCTGTCACCCAGATCTGGGGACAGCAGGGCTATCATCTCAGCTGGCTTCCAGCTGTTCAGCAGAGTTGACCCGTAACACCTCGGTCCATGCCTTAGCCCTGCCGATGTCCCCCAGCACCAAGCACCGCAGGCACAGCCCAGGCCCCCCAGGAGGGCACCAAAGGTAAGAGAAAACGATGGGAATGTGGTCCCTGGATGCCCATTGCCCTCTCCCTGCTCTGTCATTTAAAGTATATTTTATCCAGCAAGGAAGATGTCTTGTCCCTGAGCGACAAGACGAAGGCTGCACCGCAGCATCCAGCAGTTTCCCCGCATCCCACTCAGGCGTCCCACCCCCTCCAGCTGCCGCGTTTTAACGGGGCGGGGGTGTTCATTGGGCTGTGTCCTCTCTTTACACAAAACCCCTGCTGCATTTTATCCTGGGAAGAGGAGGCGGGAGAGGAGACGGTGAAGCTGAACGGAGCGTTGAGATGTATCTCCGTGCCGGTGTATTTACAGGTGCCGACTGCATCAGGGAGAACACGCAGCACCAGCTGCTGCCGCCTGAACAGCCCGCACACGTGTCCCCACAGCCCAAAACGTGTGAAGAAATCCCGAGAATGCTCCCCACATGCCAGGGCATGGACTTAAAGGGCCTGAGAAAATAAATAATCACAATATATCTGAGGGTGTTTTTATTTTCTTTCAAGATTCTGGACCCAACTTTACATTTTCAAGGGTTTCCAACCACAGCAGCATCTATTTCCTTCTCCTACCTTTGGTTTTCCCCCTCGAATTTCATACATATTTTCTTTTCTCAGCACACCACAAGAATTACAATAAGTAATTTGCTTATCTGGGGGTACAGAAATGGTGTTACTGTACAGACTGGTTTTGCAACACTGAACGAGCGTTGCCTGTTAGGGGTGTAAATGTAGAGTTAATCCTGTTTTTCATGGCCTGCCCTTTCTCTGTACTTGTTTATTCCACATTTTGTGTCCGCCCCAGGATGGATCAAACTGTTTAACCTTTGACTGCGAAGTCAGAAGAATGAGTCACTTGGAAGCTAAAATGTAAATAAATATATGCATTGCTAAATAAATCAAACACTAATACGCTAAACCAAGGCTGATAAATACCCTGATTAAAATCATACTTAGATAAACGGGGCACATTATCAGACAGTGGGTTTAAAAGTAACAATTTCAGGGTATAACTCAGCACGTCACAGTAAGTAAATTGTTTTAATCTTTGATTTTTCTTTACTATATAGAGTGAGATCTTTTCTACTGCAGTTGTTAAGTGAACCCTAGTGTTATCACAAATGTTGCAAAAGGAGACGAAATATGGTTGATTTATTGATAAATTAAAAAATGTTTTCTTGATTACATTGACTGAAAAATGCTCCAAACTTCTTAAATCTTCCAGTACAGCACAGAAAAGTGGGGAACTGATAAGTTATGTCCCCCTTTGCCAGCATTCCTGCTGTAACTGTGCGTGCCCGCAGAAAAAAGTTAGTCTCTTGTACAGGTACCTTCCCCTCTGGCACTAAATTACAAAGCGCTACCCCCAATTACAGTCTCTAAAACCATCAGCAGTTAAGAGAAAATAATCCCTGCAATTTGTGCAGCAATAAGTATTACGTACGATGGAGGAATATGCAAAAAGGAGCGCGGCAGATCTGCCGGGAGGCCGAGTCTCTCGGCTCAGGACTGCCACCTCCCTGCTCCTCGCAAAGCCGGGAACTCCTGGCAGCAAATTTTTAATTATTTATTTCTTTTCTATTTTCTCGCGTCTTGTCCTTACTAAACCGTCTCAGCCTAGCAAGCCTGTCTGCAAGGACTCGCGTGCCAGCACATGTCCCTTTTTTTTGGCTCCCCTGAAGGAAAAGGTGGTGTTCCCCTCCCACGTTGGATCAAGTCCTCTGAACCCGGTGTTTCCACATTCTTGATTACCCTGCCGTGTGTGAATTGCATACCAACTAAGTAGTCCTTTAGATCACCTTCCTAGTTCAATTTTTTTCCCCTACATGCTGATTGAAAAGCAAATGAAATACTTTTTCTACCACCAATTTCCTTTCTTCATGTGCCTGCCTGCACTTGTTATTGCTGAAGAATCTTATCAAACGAGCAACAGGTTCCTAAAGTGGTGGTTTGGCCCCTAGGTGATACGCTGGGCTGATAATTTATTAAGGACTGGGCTGTTAGGAGAAGATTGCTCTGAAGTGCTTTGAGCTGAGCATCCTGCCCTGCCAGGCCAGCCCCATGGTGCACCCAAACCACCAGGTGTGGCTTGGACGAGACAACTAAAGGCACAGGGTCTTCTGTAATCCATCAGGAAGACTTTGACCTTCTTACATTAGTTATTTAGCTCTCTTGCTCATCACCCTGGGATTCTCCAAATAGTAGCTCTTGTTTAGCGTGTTCTTCAAGCAATGCTCCTCTATAAAGCTGTTTCTCTGATTTAGGCATACTTTCCGTACCCATCTCACCCCTAGCCTTTAGGCTTCAAGAGATAAAGACTAAAGCTAAAAGAACAGGGTCCTGTAATTCAACCTGGATCAGTCACGGAGTCATGTCAGTGACATAAAGAGCTGGAGTAAAACAACAGAGGATCTGTAACTCCCTAAAAATTGCGAGGGGAAGCCCAGGTTTTAGGCATATACTTGAATTTTATTAGAGTGAGATTTGAAGTGCGTGTTCTGGTGCAATCCCAGATCAAAATGCATTCTTAAACGCAGGCCTAAGCAACTTATATGTACAGATAACCTCTTCCCCTCTGCCCTTGTACGTGCAAGACGTGATCGAGGCAGCTTCCAAAATTGCAAAAGGGCTTTTGGGACTAAATCCCAAATCACACTGATGTTTTTCCCACTGAGGACATTGGGGTTTGGCATAAGAGTTCTGTTGAGTTTCCACATCCCCAATCTTGCCTCGTCAAATAAACATGACCTGATACCAGCTGGCACCTGATCATACCAAGAGAGAACTTCCTTTTGGAGATCTTCTGTTTCATCTGCTGCTACCGACCCATGAACAAAAGATGATCCTTGAGCAGAGAAACTCAGATAGTATAAAAAGGAGTTTCTTTTTGCCAGCACAGTTAGCTAGAAAGCTTTGCATTCCCTATTGGCGTTATCTAGATAAAATAGATTGCGTTGCCTGCACAATGTTACTCTCTCCCGTCCGAAGCCAGAGTCACCCACACCCTCCCTGAACTGGAAAATGAAGTTTCCCCACCCTCCTTCTCAGCCTCCAAACTTTGATCACGATCCCCGCAGATGCAAAATATTTGCAGTAAGAGGTGCCAGTGCCGTCAACTCGCCACAGTAGCTCCCAGTCAAAATGTTTGCACGCACACTTCAGAGCATCATTTATCTTGAGGGATGTCAACTCTAAAAATGTTAGCGCGTGTCACTGTCAAAGCAAATGCCAGAAATTAGCTTTCTTTCATCTGAAAGAAGAATAATTAACTTTGCAACTGTTTCCAAAAGTGCTAATTAATGGGTTTCACCAACTTGACTTGTCAGGATACATCTTGATTGGAACAACAGCTTGCTCTTCCCCTTGAGGATTATGGCTCTTCTTTTGGACTCTTTTCCTCATCCGCCAATTTAGTGAGCTGTGGAAAATGGATGTAATTCATAACACAAAAATAAACATGCAAAAAAGGGAAAGCCCCGGAGACAAGTTAACATTTATTAATTATTTGTGTAGTTTTCTCTATTAGCAATAATGTAAAAACACAGTGTTCCATTTTAATGGAATAATCTTTAAACAAGATGGGATTTTGTTAGCTGTTTAGCTTCCTGAAAAACCAGGACAAGTCTTCACCTGAGATGTCTCTGTGCATGGGGATGGTGGCTCGGACTGGACTGGAGAGCGGATCTCCCTGCCTCGCCTTGGAAGTCTCCTTCTGGACCTAAGACCTGCCTGGAGATCACTCTCCAGTGCTCTGAGCAAACTCCAGCTCCACAGAGCACATTTTGAGTATGTCAATTCCAACTTCAGTAGTTTACACAATGTGTTTTGTTCTCCCAGCTTTCTGCAAGGCACTAGGTTGCCTGACTTTCAATACTGAGCTCCTTCCCTGTTAAGCCATGTCACTATGTGGACACATTCCCTCCTTCCACCAGGATGGGGTCCGCGCTTTGTCTGTCTGTGTTGAGATGAAAGGTAAAAAGCCTGAGTTTTCCAGGGGGACACAAGTATCCCCATCCCACAGCAAGTCAGTGGAACTCAGATCACACTGCCTAAATCCCTGAGACCTTTGAAAACCCAAAAGTTTGGATGCATCTAACAGTTTAAGAGACCATGGCCTGGACAACCAGTGAAGGTCATGGTCAGACTTTATATAAACAGCCTGATGAAGTCTCAGACCCCTATATGTGTTCCTGGAAATACAAAGCAAATCAGGAAATCAGGTGGAAAATCCAGGAGGTTATTATCCAAAAAATCCACAGCTCAATTATCGTTATAATAAACCTTACACCAGAGGTCATTTACATTCATGGTAATTAGGGACGAAGGTTATGGTTTGAGAATAACTGTATATCAACTTAAGAAGAGTTTTATTGCGGGGAAACTTGTCCCTAACACTGCTACCTAAATTGGCCGCGCCAGGCTGGCAAGCAAACTGAAATTGTGCTCACCAGAGAGCTCCTGCAGACACCCACCCCACCCCTCTCCACCCCTCAGCAGCTGCCCCCAGTTCTCCCAGGACGGAAGATCTGGGGCCACCTGAGCCAGTTTCTGCCCCTTCCAGGTGGAGAAAGGAGTGGGATGACATATAAAGGGGTTGATGGAGGAGTGGGGACTGGTTTGCTTTGGAGGGGAGCTGGAGGAAGGATGGATCTTCAGGAGAGGTACTGTGTTTGGGGTGTACTGCGTTCTGAGAGGCTGAGCTTGTGCAAGAGCTGTGATATCCTGACTGGTTTCTCTCTGTGATGAGCTGGCTTCTCCTTGTTTCCTGGAAGGAGAAAAAAGAAAGAGGGTGAGGACGTCTGAGTAAGAGCTCTGGTCGTGTTAGCTGCTGTCTTTCCCAGAGACTTGTGCTAGGCTTTTGGGGTCAAAGAAGGAAGTCTCCAGGCTTGTGTGGTCTCTGAGCCAGGGCTGAGCTGGGAGGTCTGGCTCAAGCCATGGTCCCTGCCTTGTGTTTATGCAAGACTTGGTGGTGGTGGCTTTTCTAAAACTTCATTGTGAGAGTTGGGGTTGGGAGGGGGGGTGGGGGGTGGGATTCAGTAAAGAATAGTGGACCTCTTGTGTGTGCTGCTGACCCCTTTATCTTGGTTTATGCTGAGCTGTGCCTTAAACTCTGGCAGTAAAGGGTGAATAAATTGCTAACTACGGTTACAGGCACACTAGGGCATAAGGGGCAGGTGGTTATATGTGTTTAAAAGCATGTCTAGGAGTAGAGGAGGTAGCTACAAGCCCTGTGTTGATGTTTTAAGTTCCTGACAATTGATGGATTGATAAGTTTTAAGCCACTCCATGTTTTTGAGTTGTTTGTAAACTCTCTGTTGATGTGTCTGTAGTCTGAGCAGAGTTTTGCGCTGTCTCTTCATAGTAATGAACACCAGAAGAAAAAAAAATCGGCCTGGCATTTTCACTGTTGGGGGGCTGTAAGGGGGAGGAGAAGCTAACTTTGACAGAAGAGGACAAATGGTGTCACAAGATGGGACTAAAACCCTGAAGGAAATCCATTCTAATGGTTAAACTAAGCCTTCCTGCCACCTGGTTGCAGACCAGCCTGTAAGAGTTAAACTTGAAGCAACTTCACCTTCAGGGATGTCAACGTTATTTACTAGATGTTTCTACTTAATTTGTTGCTATATTTACACTTACAGTAGAAGCTAAAATCCTGTGTCACTACATTTTTAAGTGGAGTCTATTTTTATCTATGGAGGGAGGGAAGAATTTTGACATTTACTGGAAGGTATGGCCTCATCATAGCTCTGGAAGAATAAATATTCTGGAAGAATAAATCTCTCACCTACTTAATTTCACTTCTTGAACTTCACCTGTACGGTCCAGTCAATCCACTAGATTAAATTTAGAGCAACAAAAAATGTTTAAGGGCATAAATTTCTATTGGTTTCCTATTTCAAATGGCACTTTAATCTAAGCAAATAATGTGACCATATTTGTGCTGGTTTCCCATTCACCTGGTCCTGAACATACAAGAACCTCTACAAAAGTTGGCCAAAACACTTGTAGGGAGATTATTTGTGTAATTAAAATGAGGAATAAAAAAAAAAATCCTTTATGCAGAACTCTGTACTGTCTTCTGATGCATGCTAGGGCTCTCCTAGGTGTGATGGGAAGCACTGGGAATGGCAGAGGGCTGGGATTGAGTCTGGACTGAACCCTTCCCGAGGCCAAAGGAGTCCTTGAAGAAAGCCTGTGGTATTTTATTACGTGTTTGTAAACATGAGGAGAGTTTGGTTAAGTCCATGAGGTTTGATGCTAAGAGTAGCACAGCCCATGTCGAACCTGTGTTATACACAGGCAAGTGGTACTTCAAATCACCAGCGTTGGTTCTGGCAGAGGATGCTCTCGGGTGCTTTTTGTCTTCAGAAATTCAGTAGAAGGGAGAAACCCTCAAGGTTTAAAAGAAGGAGGGTGGATAGAAAGGGAGTTATGTTGCATTGCGGCATTTCAGGGTGGATTTAGCGGGGGAAATAGTACCTTTTTGTGCAAATGCGGATTTGAGCCCTTGGCTGTAAGGGATGTGCCGGGGAGCCTTGCTGCTGGTGCCTCCAGACAGGGAGGCTGGGCCCCAGAGCGATGAGCGGCTGGGGAAGGAAGGGACTTCTGCGTGGTGAGGACTGAAACAGCTTAAAGACAGCGGGGAGCTGAGTGAAGGGCAGAACTCCCCCTGTGCAGTGTGAGTCCCCACCCTGTCTGTGTACGCGTTGGTATAATGTGACATGAAAAATCCCACGTCTGCTGCCGAAGAAATAGGCTGTGCGCTGCATGTCCTTCAGCTCCACTTGATTCCACTTTCAGGGCCCCCCAAAATGGTTATGGCAGCACCTAGGAAAAAGTTGATGCTGTTTGCATGCAGAGGCTTGGCCTCTCCACGCGGTGCTAGCTGGTGAAGCTCCCTGGTGCTCTCCTCTGCCTTTTCCCAGCACTGCTGTCCCTGCCGATGTCCTCCCCCAGCCCCAGGAGCAGAGGGACACCAGCCCTGCTGGCTGCAGCCTGGCTCCTGTGCTGCTGCCACCGGCCGAGGTGGCGAGCGGGGGCTTTGCCGAGGGACTGCTATGCAGATGATGGCTTTTGTCTCTGTTTACTGGAGTACATCTTGTAACCAGATTCCTCCCCAGTGCATATCCCCCTTCCCACCCCCCTCCCCACGACCCCTCCGGATTGGGCTCCTTTACTAAAAATTGGTTGGGAATGAAGGCAGGGGGAGAAACTTTATTAGTGTTATACATTATTTTCCGTCTCTCCCTTCTCCCCCCTTCTCTTCCTGCATGATGAATTGCCTGGTACTGAGATGGTAGCTCCAGCCCAGGCACTTAGCAATCTCCTCCTGGTCCCTTGCACAGACAGATGGGACGGCCCATGTCTTGACCGTGATTGATTAGCTGGAGAAAGCCTGTTGAGTGGAGTTCCATGAAGATTGATGCTTTCTCCTTCTAACAGCATTTCCAAAAAGTTTCTATTACATTTTGATTATGTTTATAGAATCTCACTGGTCTCCAGGAGGATTCAATCTTCTTTTTCCCCCCTCTCCCCTCTGTGCAATGTGTGTAACTTCCCTCCTGTGCATATGCTGTTCATCCATCTCTTACCTTTATTCTTTTAGGTGTGCCCCCAGAGGTCTCTTAGGACGGTTCTTTTCCCATGTGCCTTCTGTCCCCCCAGCAAAGGTACCTCCTTGCTAGTTGTTGCCCTCTGGCTTGTAGATGCCACAGACAAAGCAGGAGTTCCCCGCCACTAGATGTTGCCTGCACATACGTGGCCTCTAAATGCTGCAGAGCAGGAAGGAGTATTATCTGTGATAGCTTGGTGGAAAACTGAAATATGGGACCACCAAGGGTAGTATCTGGATGAAGAACCACCATTTCCCAGTGCAAGAGGCTGTGGCTCCTACCTGCCCACAAATACCTGCTTCGTCCTGCCTGGATTCCCTGTGGCTGGAGGGCTCTGCTCAGCCACTTGCCTGTCCCAGCTCAGCTTGTGTCAGCTCAGATGCAAGTCCTTAAAACTTGCATTTTTTTGAGCCTGGGGCTTGCTGTGTTTGGCCAGAGAGGGGACCAGAAAGTTGAGCTTTTTCAGCATTGCAAGCTGCCCTGTTGCAGCTGGGTAAAGGGAGACAGCAGAGCGTGTCCCAGTGTATTTCAGCATCACTGTAGGAAGAGGATTTTGTTTTACAAGGGGGGCTTGAGTCCTGCGCAGTGTGCCCTGGGGTTGCCCATCTAGGTAGGCCAATATATTTTTCAGTAGCTCCGTAAAATGTGTAGCTATGTGATGATTCATAAGTAATAACTTTGGTATAGTACTGAAAAATGTGCTCACTGCTGCACAGAAGCAAAGTTAAAGTTGGTCCCTGACATCAGATAAATCAACTTTAAAATGCTGGGCTTCTCCAAAGTGTTAGAAAGGAACCTTTTCAGTTGGTTCCTAATTGTAGCAAATAATTATGTTACCAAATCTCATTAAGAAACTGGCTGTCCTGGTCTTTCCTTCTTATTTAATTAAACAGAGAGCTGGGCTCTCTTGTGGAACGGAAGTCACAGGCAGCCACCTTGCTTTCACTGTGGCATCCTCTCGAGGAAGCAGAGACACTTCCCTTGTGTCACCTCAGAAAATGAGCAGGAGTTGCATGTCCTGAGCAGTGGGAACAGTCCCACGGAACGGCCCCAGGGCTGTGTACACCTGTGTGGGCTGAGCACAATGCCTGTGCCGTGGGAAGGGGAAAACGCTTGTGGCAGCCTGTCTCCTGCTGTCCATGGGGAGGAGGATGTAATCTGGAGTCTGCTTTTCTTCCTTTTCTCCTTAATTGAGAGATTGTGGGTCTGTGTCCCAAAACTTGGGATTTATGGGTGGGGTAAAGGGGAGCATCTACCAAGAGACATCCATGTAACGCCGTAACCATCTTCACCTAATGGAGACTACCTTCCCAAGGGCAGATAAATACATACTGGCTATTCCCATGAATTACGTGGTAAATACAGGTAGGGAACACCAAGCCAGCGTGTGCAGGCTGAGCCACAGGCGGGTGGTGTGACCTGGCAGATGGCAGTTGCTCGTTGAAGACCTGGCACAGGAGGGAGGGATGCAGGGAGCTGGTGCTGCCGAAGGCATTGCCAGCCTCTGTGGCTGCTGTGATGGCAGTAATGGGTATTTATTCACATCTTGGTGTGCTTCTCGGTGCTGGCTGAGAACCATGGATTGTTTTATACTTGAGGAAGCTGAGATCAAAGGAGTGATGTATGTAGTTACCGAGGAGGCAGGTGAGAGGCAAAGACAGGACTGGTGCTGTCACAGAAGAGTCTCCATCCTCCAAATGCCTTTTCAGGGCCCAACAAGCTACGTGGCACCTTGTTGGGTCAGCAAGACACTCTGGACGTTGTCTCTTGTTCCAGTGCTGTCCCTTTGCCAGGACACTGGTGCAGCACTCCTGTTTTTGGGCATCTCCATTTGTCCACAGCATTTTAGCTATATGCTCAACTTGGCCTCTGGCTTAATGTCACCAGGCTTGTGTGTCCCTGGGTGTGTGGTGAGGCAGCAGCAGTGCTGGAGACAGTCTTGTCAAGGCAATGTGTTTGACTTGCAGCTTGGGTATTTTGCTCCTTGGTGGGGTCAGGTTGCCCCAGCTGAGCTTCATGCTCCTGGGGTGACCCACTTCCCATGGGCTGGAGCTTGGCAAAGCTGGCTCAGATATTCCCCTGCTACTCAGCAGCACTGACACAGCCTGCGTGGGTCTTGTAGAGGTGATGTGGTACCCCCATCACTAGCAGGGAGGCCACAGGGCATGCAAAACTCCAGCCAGGCTACCTGCTGTGTGTCCCTGCACCACTGGGTATGTGCACGCAGCCCGTCTCCCTGATGATGGAAATTGCTGGTGTGTAATTGTTAGCCCAAGCTGTGCAAGGACTTCTGCTTTAATTTTTTGTGGCCCTTCTCTTTGTGTAAAATCAGGCTGGGCAGGAAGCCCATGATTTGTGTGGGAGAGGCATGTGTATGGGTTCCCCCTCCCTGTGCAGGAGATGGCGCGGTGCAGCCCTCAAAACCCCTGAGGTCTCTCCCTCCCCATTAGCTCGCCTGCCTGCCCCTGCCATCCTAGGCTATTTTTTAAAATATAGACCCCATTTTTTATTTCTGCATTTATTACAAATGCAAATTACAGATGAAAGCATCAACTACACAAACCATTACTCAGAGGAGCGTCTTTCCAACTGCTGGACTTGGACTGAACAGCTTGTGGTTAATTTGCTATATAATCACTGCCTGCAACAGGAAAGCAAGTGCTTCAACTGTGCTAATATTATGAAAGGGGAAGTTAACCATAGAGATAAATTCTGAGGAGCTGCAGCTGGGATGAAAGAGGGAAATAAATGTAGCTGGAGTCCAGGCTTCAGGCTTGCAAAAGTGGCCGCTTGGATATTTAAAGGGATAAAAGATAAGAGTTCAGGTTAAACATGTGTTTTTTTGAAGTTGCTTTTAGCCTGAATATATTTCCCCCAGAAGGAGAGAATCCCTGCAGCTCCCATTGACCTGCGATTTGCGCAGCGCCCAGGACTGTACGCAGGCATGCAAATGTAATAAACGGTCTGCGCTGCCCTGATTTCTGGGTGGCTTCCCAGGGCAGCTGCTGTTCGCGGAGGAGAGGCAGGCGCAGGCACCGCCATACAAAGGAGACGAGCACGTGGCAATTTGGCTGGCAAAGATTTTACAGGCGGGGGGATGGAGGGCTCTTTCCCATCTCTCGGGTCTGTGGGTTTTGGCCCCTTGCACAAAAGCCAGGGAGCCTGTCCCTGTGCTGTTATAAGAAGCGTGCCCCTGTTGTACGGGGCTGTGGAAAGGCATCACTGGTACCTCCAGAAACAACCTGTAGTCCCCACCAGGCTCGCTCACCCCTGAGAGAAGAGATGCTGGATTTACCAGGGCAGTGCCCTGCTGAAGAAGCCGTCCTGCCCTGGGACTGAAAGCTTTACAGTGTTATGACAGTGCTCTGTGCCCTGTGAATGTGCCAAATTCACCAGAGCTGGTTTAAGGCCCCACGCAGGTGACGCTGAAATAACGTTTAGACCTTCCCAAGGGAACAAAACCTCCTTACCCTTTCATTCCTGCACCTCCAAATGTAATAGCAGTATAATGCTCAGGCTGTTTTGCAAAGTGCTCTAGGAATTAAAAAAAAAAAACTTTCCTGTTGATTATCTCTCAGAACAAATCTAGAGTCTTGTCTGACTCTTTTTGCTGGAGGCTTATGAGAAGCAATAGGTGCTAGATTACCAGAGATAGGAGATGTGTATAGGAGTGGGAGAGTGAATCAGCTCAAGATGGGTGAGCTGGTTCTTATGAAGCAAGAGACCTCCAGCTCCAGGAACTCTGTATGTCCACCTCAGACACCTTTTTCTGACTCTGGAATGTTTGAGTTGGGTTTTTTTTACTGTTTTCTGGGCCTAGAATAAAATCCTGGGGTTGGGGAGAGGGCATGAAATGCCAGAGGACAAGCCGTACCTGGGAGAAGCTCAGTCCTCTGAGCAGGAGGCTGAGGTTACACCTGTGGGGGGTGAGCTGGAGGGTTCCCTGCAGCAGACCCCGTGGCACAGGGGTGCTGGAGGGGTTCTCAAGCCCCAGTTCAGCCCCACCACTATGAACGAATTTTGCTGACAATGCAATGTATTTGGCATTGGCAAGAGCCTACCCCTGCCAGGAATTTGGCTAAGCAACACCAGTGGAAAGTGCTACTTAGCTTCTCTGTGGTGGGAATTGATTTTCATGGGCCTTCCAGGCCATGAGGGCATAAAGCAAAGGTGCTTTGTGCAGGTGGTCTTAGCACCTGCTGAACTGGAGATTTGACTGACCATGACAAGGGCTCTTTGGCTTTTCCAGTGCTGGATTTGATTCTCAGACCTTCTTAATCTTAGGGAAATGTCCCTTGGTATTTTGTTTTTTAAATAAACAATGCTTTGTCGAGTGAGATGCGAGCATCTCTCTTCCCGTGCTGCTGGGTAAAGGCATTTTCCTTGTCTCCTGGTTATTTGCTGCTATTTCCCAGCTCTAACCACTGCAGCTCCAGAAGTGAATCATTGAGCAGGCAAGATGGAGATGCTCAGGGTGCACATGGGAAGCAGAAGAGGGCCAGAGGCCCTGTGTGGGCAGGGGAGTGGGAAGGAGGTGTTATTTGGGGAGAGGGAGAAGAGAAAGCAAGGGTGTCTGGACAATGGTGGGACTGTTGCATCAGTGCTGGCCTTGCAGTTTGACTCCCCAGTCAAAACAGATGAGCCATGGGGCTTTATGCCCAGCCAGGTGAGGATGCTAGGAAGGCGTATCACAGCAAAAATCATCAAGGCTCAGTCTAGAAAGACCATCCTAAGACATGTGTCATGGTACGTGGCGTACAGTGATGTTACCTGCTTGGGTTAGGTTATGCCAGCTCAGCTTGACACTGCAAAAATTGCAGGGGGAAGGCATTTTCACTCGCAGGTTGCAAATGAAGCTTCCTTCCCCCTGACAGCATCACTTCTTAACGCAGGGGAGGAGGATGGTGTGAAGTGCATGAAGGGAGAATTTCTGGAATGGCTCATTAGCCTGGTACTTAGGAGCAAGCTACAGCTGGAGAGATCAGGGGCTGGATGCACCTCCCTCTGCTTACACCCCTCCAGTCTGTTCCCTTCCCTTGACACGGCTGCAAAACTACCTGCATCGGTGCCAATTGCTATGGATGTCTCTGCAGGAGGAAACTGATGGGCTGCAGGGATGTGCAGCTCACCCTGGTGTGTGGTGTGACCACGGTAAGCAGAGGCAAGAAGCCTGAAGCTGTCTGCTCGAGCAGCTCACCCTGAGGTGTTCCAGCCATGAGGTGGGAACGGGGACAACCGGCTGTTGTGTGCTGTGGAGGCAGGTGGCTGCTCGCTGGCGGAGCAGCCGTGTGTCACTAACTCCTGCTGCCAAGAGATGCCCAAAGCAGCAACCCAGGGACTTCCCAGCGCAGCCATCAGCAAACTGCAGCCTTCACACGGGCTCATCCCTGAACCTCCTGCTGAGAGGGGAAGGGAAAGAGCTTCAGACAAGGCAAAGCAGCTGCGAGAGGCTGCTACCCATGCCAGGGCTTCCCGAGAGGTTGGTGTGACTTGGGCACACCAAGGTTGGTGGTCTGGTTGATGTGGTGTTTTCAGTTGATGGGTTTTGGGGTGCAGACCACCAAATGGTTTCAGAGTACAGAGCAAAGACAGTCTGGGCTACCCTTGCAGTATCACAGCATGAGGGTATCTGCCTTCTCCAGCATGGGAAGCAACTACAGAGGCACTTGGAACACAGATGTCATACTTGAAATATGATCTAGAAGTGCTTTTAAGCTTAAAGGTCCTTTTCCTTCAGCTGTGTGGAGCTAAAACTTTTCAGGACAGCCTCAGAAAAAGGCTGCAAATACCGTAAAGACTGAGAAAGCCAAGGAGATGCGACGACAGGGATTGCTTTTTCAAAACTCTGCAATCCTGTAACAGGCAACTCCACAATGTGGGTGCATTGTATACCAAGTTTTTACATCGGCTTTAAGTATTTATTTTATCCTAGTCCTTCAGAGGTACTAATTTGCTTTGTCACTAGGCCCTTTGAAAGAAACAGCTTGATACTTTGAGGTAACCTGCCAAAACTGGCTTCCAGGAGAAATGAGTTGTGGCTAGGCCATGGCCTCCTTCTGTGTGCAACTCTTGGTTGGATGCTAGCATTAGAAAATTCAATAGTGTTCAAGTGAATAAAAGGGAAAATACAATAAGTCATTAAATAACTTGCTAATGTTTCAAAACAGAAGGAAAGCCCAGAAAGCACAAGGCTTCTCCATCATCTTCCCACGTAGCTAAGGCAAATTCACAATCAAGCTCCAGTCCAGCATCAAAGGCGATGGGTTTATCAGGTGTTTATGTACACACATCCATGTAAGGGCCAATTTCTAGAAGCATTTAAAATTTCCTGGCACTTTTTGCATGTAAAATTGCTTTTACTGGTGTAGACAAAAGGCAGGGCTTGTTCAGGCTATGAACTGCTGAAGCAAAAATTGTGGCTATAAATTGAGAAGCTGCTTTTGGTACCTTTGCCCAAAGACTAAATGCTTCAGAGCGAAATCACAGTAAGTGATTTAGAGAATAATCAATAACATTAAAATCAACTGGCAAAGAAAAGACCCTGCATCTATAATGTATTTTCTAGATATTATTAAAGAATACATCACAAGCAAACTCCTAAGTGATGAATTTGGCAGCTGTTTGCAAAAGGTAATAAACCCAGGTACCGTCCTCCTGAGGAGGTGACTAGCCACCCCTGTGGAATAAGTCTCCTCCCTTTTGGGTAACACCCTACAGGTGTTCTGATGCCAAAGGGGCATCTTTCGGATGTGACTGAGCCTTGGGGTCACGCTGGTCTGCAGGTGGACACACTAATCTTGAATCCGGGAGCCAAATATTTCATTGTCAAGTCTCCAATGGCTCTGCGTGTGGGGTGTTTGTTTGGTGCCTCCTCATCAGCCCTGCTCTAGGAAGGCTCGGCTGGCAACAAGCCTGAGAACATGGAGGTTGGAGCGGTGGTCCTGGGATGACTGGTGTGTCCCCCAAAACGCTGGCCTAGGTAGTCCTCCCCTAAGCCAGGCTGCCAAGGGACAGGCTGGCAGCGAGGGGAGAGGGAAAGGCATTTGCTTAATTATTCCCTTTTATCTAGTTACACTTTGCCTCTCAAAGAGAAGCCTTTGAACGTAAAATTCAGCAGTGACTTACAATTTCGTGGCTTTGTTTTAAAACGGAGGCAATTTTTTCTAGCCTAGAGATGTAACTGATCTTTTACCTTTGGTTGGGTTGTTTGTTAAAAGGAAGATAAAACATGCTGTCCATTGATCTGTCTCCCCCACTCACCCCCCCGGATTTCACCGTTAGTGAGGAGGGCAGGATTAACTGTTGGAGAGCAACGCTTCCTATCCCAGCAAGCGTAATGGTTTTTTTCCAGATGCCATACTGCTCTTGCAAAGCAATTCATATGAGATTTCAGCTAGATCTGGCAGTTCTGGCATGCCTTTAACCTCCAGTACCTAAATTAAAAGTACCAGTCGTGTCCCCAGGATGCTGTGTGTTGGGGGATGGCGTGTGGGACGCTGCCTTCCTGCAAGGACTGAGCTGGGGCTGGTCGAGCTCATCTCAGCTCAGCTCCTTAACCACAGTGGCAAGTTAGGAGACTTCCAAATGCAATTAAACAAATGCATGGGAGAAAAATCCAGCCATGGCCATTAAACAAAATGATCCTTTCTGGCTCAGGGAGGAGGCCCTGAGCTGCAGAGCTGGAGTCTGGAGGGACTGATAACTTTATATTCTTCTCTAAGCAACTGCTGGAAATTGGGGTACTGGTGAAATGGTGATTGATTTAAATTGTTTTCATGTCCTCTTACAGCAGGCTTTTGAGCGCTGGTGTTTGGAACCAACAACCAAAAGGTAAAAGGCTCTGTAAATTATTATAAGCAGCATCCAGTCTTACTCTGATAGACTCAAAGAAATATTTTCATTCCATTTTTGAGTGAGCCGCATTAACAGAGCGTAGTTTGGGTTTCGGTAGGTGCTTGTGTGGTTGGAATCTGGCTGACAAACTTGCTCAGCCTTAACTGCAAGGGCTCTGTGCAGTTCAGCCTCCCTCCCCTGCACACCTGGAGAGGAGTCAGCAAAATAGGGATGCTGGCAGAGGTGAGATGAAAGCCATGCTGTTTTAAAGGAAAGTAAAAATGCAAATAAGGAGGGGAAGCTGCACACCACCTTTCTTCCCTTTGCCTAACAGAGGAAAGGACATCACTCTATCCTATTACTGTGCCCCAGTGGGCTGTCAGGGTCCAGCCACTGCTGTTCTATTGAGTAATTATTGTATCTGCCCTTAAGACCAGATTGATTTGAAATAATCACCAAATAATGCATTGATATCATCAGTATCTTATCTGAATAATGATTGATCACTAGGCCACCCATTCCTGTCCTGGTCTGACAGCTGCTATATAATACCCTGGATACACAGGCAGCAGCAAAAGCCCCAAACCCATTTCAGTTTCTGCACTTGAGGGGACCACAGTGTCACCATCTCTTTTTATGCTTAGAAACTGTGCAGTGATGTTGCTGGACCCCTGAATCTTAAGACTCTGGTTTAATGTTCATTTTAGCAGCTTTTTGCTTCTTCCTTTCAGTTTTCTTGTTCTTTTGCCATAGGACCTGACACCAAAACTAAACTCCATTGCAATGACAAAATCAAGCGATGAGTGAAGTATCACTAACTTGCTTCGCACAAGTTTCTGCAGAAGGACAATGTCACCAAGAGCTCGGTGGAGAACAAACTGTCATTGAAACAGCTAAGGATGCGTTTTGAAGTGGGTCGGCTAGAGCTATTTCTCATACAAGGGTAAAGGGTACAGTTTATCTGGATGTGACCTTTAGTAAAATGAAAGGGTGTCTTAGCCCTCCTGAAGGAGACCGTAGGCCAAGTGTGCTGGTGCTTCCCTTTAGGTGCTGCGGTGTTTAGTCTGTCTGAGCTCTCCCTTGGAGGAACACAGCAAGGATGGGAGGGAGCACAGTTTAGAGAACGGGGTTGGATCCTTCTTATCCAGCAACATAGTCACAGCCGTATTCTGGAAAACAAAAGCACTGCAGGCGCTTCTTGTATGCAAACTCGTAGCAGAGGTTAGCTGGTACCTGCAGAGGGGGCAAAACTGGCAGGTGCCAGAGACCATGCACCAGTCTGACAGACCTTGCGCGTAGAATAGACCTAATTCCCTCTCCGGGGAGGTTGAAATTCTCCTCAGCGTGGTAACTTCAGTCCCCGGATTGCACAGTCCCGTGCTTTGCACTGGGGGCCTGGTGTTCAGGCTCTGAAATAAATCCATGGGGAGAGAGACGTTGGGGACTCTGGGAACTGGATAAATTTCATCGGTGTCAGGTTTTATATCACACCCAGAACTTGACTTATAGGAAAGGAATGACAACTGGTGGCTGTAGGTTCAGGACTTGCTAACAAGGGAACTGCTCCCTCCTGTGCTGGGACCATCCTGAAAGCTGCTTCATCAGTGGTCACCTTGGCTCTCTAATAACTCATGGAGAAAGATGGTTAAGTGGCAGCAGCAGCTGGTGAGGGAGCAGATGGTGCCACCTGCACCATCAGATGTTTTATCACATTCTCCGCTTTATCCCACAAAGAGCGGCTGGAAAGCAGAGGCGAGCGTGGGAGCTGGTGTAGGTTGTGAAGGTGTGAAAAATCGCAGGTAGTCGCATTGCTTCCCTGCCAGGCTGCTGTTTTCCTCAGCACTGGCTTAAGAAAGTACCTGTGCTTATGAATGAGAAGGTCTGTGCCCACCTGTGCTTGAGACTGCAGGGCTGCCTTTGGGAAGGCTTTAGGGCAACCTGGCTGTCCCTGCTTGTGGCCAGGATTCAGGGGATTACAGTACGCCTCCAGGCAGGTTAAACTGAGCTGTCTGCATCCTGAGCAAACCCCTCGAGGACCAGCCTGGACACCACTTTCATATCCCAAGGAAGGATTAGAGACCTGTGATTAAATTTGCTGAGAGGCCAATGTCATTGTGTGAGGGTTCTGAACCCATTGAGTGGCTTCTGATTTTTCTGGGCTAGTATTTGAGGTTTTTGAAAACTCCTTGTGAGCTACAAGTGATAGGTCTTGTGTCCAAAGGAGGAAGGGAGTTTATACTCTCAGCATGTGCGCTACACAAGCCCTAAGAGCTATCTAGTCCAATCGGTGGGTTTTTTTAATATCCTATTTATAAAGGACCTGTACGAGAGTCCATCAGCAGTAATATAGATTTGAGTGAATATTAAAGCATAATATCCCCTAACTGATGTGCTGAAGGGAGCGCAGCTGCCAGGGGGCAGCGGTTTTCGGGGCGCGCGCAGGAAGATGAGCCAGTAGAGAGATTTCATACAGCAAAAATCACGGAGCAGCAAGTGCAGCAGCAGGGTGTGCTGCTGGAGACAGGCTGCCCACAGCAATTCCCTTTCCTCAGCTTCATTTCGGCTCCTGCTCCTAATTCTGCTCATCTCCCTCGGCAGCTCTGCCCATCCATCCATTCTCCTGTTGTCCTGGCGATTGGTGGTAGCATTCAGATGTTAACAGAGCCGACGCTGGGGCAGACCGGTAGCTACACGGCAGTTGTTTATGTAGCAGTCAGCAAAGCCATTCACCGCCCTGGGTTAATATTTCAACAGGGCGGATGGACGGGAGGGTGGGATGGCAGGAGAGTGGGTGAGGAGGTTGGCAGATGTCAAGCACTAAGCCCAAGAGGAAGAGGAACGTGTGTGACTACAAAAGGGGAGGAAGCCCATTGTGTCTGAAACAAGATGGAAGATGCCACCCGACGACGCTGGCTAACCGGTGATTAATTAGAGGCACGCTTTGAATTCCGCGTCTAGTTTAGCATTAACAGCATTTCCGTGTCGTGCAGTGAGTCGTCTTGCTTGGTGGTTTCATTGTCTGGGCTTATGTGGAGCATAAGGGAGGGGTTTTCTCACAAAACTTCTGGAATTGAGTAAACATGTGTAAATCTCAGCTTCCACTTGAGGTAAAAAAAAATAAGGAAAAAATCCCTCAAAGTGGAACAAGTTCAGCGGTGGAACTCATGGACAGAAGAGAAATAGAAAATAAGCTTGGAGTGGTTTTGAGGGGCACAGAGGAGGCTTGTGGTGTTGGACACTCTGCTGGTTGTACCGCGTTAGTTTGGGCTTTCTGAGCCCAGCCCCTGGCAGTGTCTGTAAGGTGTGTGGCTGTATTCCAGGCATGTCCGCGGGTCTGTGGCTCTGTATTAGTGTTTATAGGAAGTCAATGAGATGGAACTCAATAGAGAAAAGGAAGACTTAAGAGTCACTGGAAGACAAATGTGAAGGCCTGGCACTCAATAACTTTACGGAATCATATCTTTCGTTGCTGTATGTTTCAGGGTAGCAGGAATACAAGAAAGGAGAGCAGGTCTGTATGTTTCAATAGCTTGTTCACCTTCTGCTTCAGAGAGAGGGGATGTTTTATTTCTCTTTATAAAACGCTATCTATCCTCTGCTTGATATGAAGTCAAGCAGCACCATGAATCAGGGGGAAGGTGTCAGTGGAGATGAAGACTGGGCTGCCGAAAGTGGGGGCGGGGGGGGAAAGGGACACCACAAACAAATTGCGTGAGCTGTGGAGAGCACAAAGTGTGCGCTTGCGTGCACATCTCAGCTGGGATGCTGCAGTAGTGTCTAAAGAGTTGGTCCAGGCTGACTCAACATGCAGCTGTAGCCCATGGAGTGAAGGTATTTGGTCCGAATGGCTCGGGCACCCCCATGAGCGTGTGCCCTTGGCGGGTACAGATCAGGTTGGGCAGATCCTGCAGGCTGAGCTTCTGACTGAAACTGTGAAACTTGTCCCATTTCTCCTGTCTTATGAAAGGGGTGATAAGATGGAGCTGCCTATGGTAATGGGTATCGGATTCAGTAGCCAAAGACTTTGTCGTGCTGGAGATGGACAGGACCTGTTCAGTCAGCTGCAAAGTTGCGCAAAATTTGGGTAGCTTCAGTTTTTTATAATAGGAAAATACTTTTCAGGCAGCTTCAGTTGCACTTATTATTCAAGCTTATTCTGGCAAGTGAAACAAAAATGCAAAGCAAAAAGCTTGGAGACAGCTATCGAACCTGGGGTGGGTTTTTGGAGGTGGCAGGAGTGCTTGAGCCCAGCTGTCTCTGAATTTTCAAAGAATTTTACTGAAACTTGTCTCCAGTTAGATGTATGGAAACATGTGAAACAGCAGTACTAAAAAGCTTCTTCATTAACTGAGAAACACAATGAAGGGCACTACATTAGTATTAATTTAAATGGCTAATTAACTGAAACCATGAATTTATATTAATGCATAGTCTTGCAGAACTTCTGTGAAGTTATAGCTTCCTGAACAGTGCATTTTTGTATACTATCACTTTGTGGATTAAGCAAACACTTTTGAACAACAAAATACTAAGTCTCTTGGAACTGAATAGATGTGAGACAGAATTATGATGGACAGGGCTCTAATATTTAAACTCTATTCTCTTCTCATTTTCACTAAACAGCCTTTAATGCAGGGGTTTAACACCTCTGCTATATGTTTGAAATACCTCTAGGAGAAATTCAGATAACGTAGGTCTCGATTAACCCCCAGGTGAGATGTTGAATTTATGAGCGTGTGTGAGCATTCAGACCCAGGGTCCTCATCCCGCCCTGTCCTGCACACAAAGCAGTTTTCACCCTGTAGCCCCTCACCTGCCTGAGGGTGGAAGTACCTCTGCTCTGCACTAATGTCACAAGAGGCTATTTCCCACAGGTGGATGTTTTCAGGCTGCCAAGAGTCATTTGTTACAGCATAAAGACAGATGTGCATTTTTGCGATGCTTCCTCCTCCCTTGCTATGGACAGCAGGGGATGGAAGGGACAGGCTAGCCCAGGTAGATTCCCAAAAGGTGTCAGCAAAGGTGGCTTGGGGACATCTGGATGTCATGGCTGTGTGAGGCACAAGGCTTACACCCTGAGGATCTGGGCTGTCCCACACTGAGAGGAGGATGGATGTCCTCCGAACACAGCAGCCTTCTCCAACGGAGGATGTGTGAGTGCTCCTGCCTCTTGTAGATGCTTTGAAGAACAAGAGCTTTGTGCTTGGGAAACCCGGATTGCAGCAGCGAGCGAGCGCTTGCCCAACAACTTCCTCCCACGTAGGCTGTGGCAGTTTGCCATTAAATTCCCAGACCAAGAAAATCTCGGCTGATTTCCCTCCTGCTGGAGGAAGCACAAGCTGCATTGCTTCTGTCTGTAGCCTGGCTCCGGACCCCTCCTCTCCCCCGGCTCGCGGGCACTTGTGGGCACGTAGTCAGAACAGGACCAGTCCCACAGGGAGTGGGGTTTTGCCAAATTCTACCTTTTATACAAAAACTGGCCATGGTCATGTGCAAGTTTGAATGTGGTCAAATTCAGACTGCTGCGACTCAAGCCCCAGGGCAGGAGGACTGGTCCCACCTTCACATGGGGGCTGTAATGCCAGCCCAAAGCCCTCGCTACAAGCCCTAGACCTACACCTCAACGGTCCAAAGGGATTCTCTCTGTGCGCACCCCTGCTGCTAGGTGCTGAGCTGGCACTAATTACAATTTTGCTAATTGCTCTAAAATCTACTGCCTTGCCACTTTCCATAGGCGATGTTTGGCCATGGCTTCTGCTGAAGCGGGGGACTTGTCTTGAAAGCTTGATAAAATCTGCAGGGAGACACCTGCCAATCTTCATACACAACATCTTTATTTTAATTTATTGGCAGCATTTAGAAGAATTGGCTTCCATGCAGCATCAGTTGGACTTCATTAAAATAATAAGAGAACTAAGTTAGTAAAAACAAACCTGGCCAGTTGGCAACCTCAGAGTTTTGTCAGGACTGATCTATGCTGGAAGATAGAGATTTAGTCCATCTACAGTAATAAAGTCCCATGATCCCACGGTTAAAATGTCTTTTTCCCTGCTAGCTGATACAATTCATTAATTATATGACATTTCCACAATGATTTCTCCAGAAGAAGGCCCTGGATGCCAAGGTTTACATTACATTTTCAATTACAAAGATATCCATATGGTGACTCTGCAGTATGTACAACTGCTTAACATGCATCCCAAGCCTGCTGCAACGCTAGCAGGGCTCGCGAGGTCCTGGCAAATCCCGTGCTGGATATGGGGCTCTCGCTGGGTTACCACACTGGCTGTGTCCTAGGGATGGGAATTAGTCTTTCCCCGCAGGAAAAGCAGGAGTTAAGGACACAAGGATTTGTGTTTCTTGGGCTACCAGACTTTAATAGCCTCTTGAGCTGTAAGGATGGGTTTAAATGAGCATCGCGGGCCGTCAGTGGTCTGAGAAACCAGCAGTATTACAGGTAGGATTTTAGACTAAAAGAAAAGAGCTCAGCCCAGGTCTGGATTTCCTGGGCAGGCTCCAAGGAGCTAGTGAAGGGTCAGAGCCCATATCCCACTCCCTGCTGGGACATGCATGTTCCCACTGACAAACCTCTTCTCTCCCGACACCCCTGCAGCACCCAGACACCCAAATGAGGGGCCAACGCTGCAGGCTGGGGTGCTGCGATGGGCACAGTTTTGTCAGAAGAGGGGAATCCTGTGCTGCATGATGCCACATGAGGGCTGGCCCTACCCACACGGGACAACTGCTGCTGTAGAAGGTGCCTAATTAACCACTAGTATGAAGGGTATGAGTTGTGATTCAAGTATTACATGGTTTGAGGTGTTGATTTGGAACAGATCTCTTGGGGAAAACATCAATTGTAGCTTGCAGGTGGTTTGATGTAGTTTGCTACCCAATGCGCATAGGAACCATCCTCGGTTCTTCCCAGCAGCTCACATGGTGATAATTGTCCCTGCCTATGGCAGAGAGGTTGGAATTAGATGTTCTTTAAGGTCTTTTCTAACATGAACCATCCTATAATTCTAGAATACAACTGGGCCCTGAAAGGAAAGCACAGATTTTCCTTTGACAGCACCCACGTGCAGACGTGTACCTGGAAGCTGACTGCCAGCACTGTCAAATAGAGAAGTTCATTTTTTCCAGCTCTGGAGAGAGGACATGTCCATGGTTTGTTCCCTTGGTTGCCTGAGGTGCAGGACCTCCTGCAGGCTGCGGTGATGCTCCTCTGGCACCGGGAGCCAGGAGTCAATGCTGTTTGCACAGTTGCACTCCGATTAGCTCTGCAATGCCTGTAACCTTAGAGTAGTAAACCGGTGGCATATATATAGTTGAACAATTATATGTATTGTGACTAAATTTCCCCCTGAAGATCTCATTCACGATGTTAGAGTGAAAGGATCATAAAATGAATTAATAGCTGATTCACTGTATAATTTCCTAGTTCAATATACTTTAGTGTACCGGCTAAATGAGCCATACACAGCATTCAGCTCGGCCAGTTAACAGCTTTATCATTGAGATCTCAGGCTTAGAAATAAAAGCAATTCTTCTGAAGTAATTGCGTCTAATTAAAAGAAACATTTAAAAAGTGTAACCAAAAGGAATTCATTTCAAATGGAAAATTAATGCTGAAAAATAGCCCTGAGCTCTCTTGTCTTTGCTAATAGCTAAGCATTCTCAGAATAATTAAACTGTTTTGAAATGTTGATACCTTCCCCTGTTAGAAATGATAGCCCTGGCCCAACACATTAGCGAGTCCTCGGGGTGGCCCTGGTGGGTGATGGGTGCGGGGGCTTTGGGTGTGGGGGGGGAGATAAGGGGCAGCTGCCTGCAGCGCAGGAGGCTTCTTGCCCTCATTCTGTTGCCCCCTGCCATGAAACAGGGTCTTGGCAACTTCTTTTGAAGAAGCCCGGCCAGAGGAGCTGAACTCAGCATGGCAGGAGTTTGGGAGGCTCTGACAGATGCTGGGGCTTCCTGTAAAAGCCTGAAAATGGCTCTTTTTTAAAAGTGTATGGACTTTGTTATGCAGTTTGCTCACCTCTGCAGCACCTCAGCTAGCTGAAGTGTCAGGATGCGTTTCCAGGTGAAGTCTGTTCGCTGCTTTTCTGTTACTTTCTTTTTTGGTGCTGCTGTTTTGCAGTGCTTTAACCTGCACCCTGAAAAGGTCCCACAGTAAATATCCAGTTTTACCCAGTGCCTGGCAGGGGTTTGTGCCGGAGATGTGTGTGCCAGCCTGGCTGCTCTTGACAGAGAGGATCCTAATTCCTTCAGGTTCCTCATCTGCGCCTCCATCACTTGCTCCTCTCCCTTGGCCTTGTGCTCCTTTTGGCTGGGCGCGTAGTGAAAATCCCGCTCGCGTGCTGCCCTGCTTCCCTCAAAGCCTGCGGGTACCTCCTCCCCTCCCTCAACCCAAGGATTTGCCACCCTGTGACATGGCGAGGATGAGCACAAATCCCACACGTTGAGCAGAAACTCTGTTTTTTAACTCCCTGTGCTGAGCTAGGAAGGCTTCTCTGATTAATAGTCTGCACTGGGAGACCCACAGGGGTTGGCTGTCGGGGTGGCAGGGGTGTCTGGTGCCTAAAACAGTTATAGTGCGTCATTTGTATGAATCGAATGTTTGGGTACCACGGACATAAGGGACCTGTTATAGCTGGTGCTGCCAAAATAGAGGTCGTACACAGCGGGCGAGGAGTTGCCCACAGAGCCGGGCACAGGGAGCTCTAAAGGGCTGGGTGCTCTGAAGCCACTGCTGGGTGGTTTTGTTAAGAAATACAAACTGCTCAGGTTAAAATCTTTCACCAGGATGACTCTTCCTTTAAAAGCGACTGTGAAGGTGGAAGAAAGTTTTGAAAATGTCTGTGTTCGTTTTTGGCATCTTTGCGTTAAAGCATTTGGTTCTCATATTGAAGCAACTTCCCACTGGGAAGCAAACCTGGGCATAATTGATTCCTTTTAAGCGTTAAAAAGACCAAACCCAAATACTTCTGACCCAAGTGACTCTATTTTTATTTTTTTTTTGTTTTGCTGGGTGACCAGGACAGAAATGATTTTGAGAATTCAACTTTATACTAGTTGAGGGAGAGAATTTGTTCTCTTAAAATCCTCGTGGGATGGGAATGTAGTTTCTCATGCTGCTGCAAGTGGGAAGCTCGGGGAATCTTTGGGGGCTGTTGCTTTATTATTGCCAGTACCTTCTGAATTTGCTTTTATTGTGTTATTTAGTAACTATGACAGAATTGAGCGTATTCCATCCAAGACTTTCTGTAAGACGTTCCCAGCAAATTCTGTGAATGTACAATAATGTGGTATGTAAATACACATTTACAGCGTTGACCCTACAAAACCTGTGTGTCTACTGGCTCATTTCCCTTTCCACAACATTGTGCTGTTTCATGTGCTTCCTTGATGATGTTCTTCAAATTGTAGTAAATCTGCGTTTTCTCCCTTTTATTTTGGAGGCAGAGCAGAAGGGCAGCATCTTAAGGCAGGATTCTGACTTGTGTATCGCAGCGTGTTTTTCTGTTACAAATAATACTGAAAACATCACAACTTCTAAGGGAATAGGTAAAACCGGTCCCTGGTCTTGGCAGCAGGTCAGTGAATGCCCTGCCCTGGCCAACTTGCTCAAAATTCTGCCTCTATTTTCTGTATTTTCTGGATGATCCAGAACTTTCTTTTTTTTTTTAATGCCTGAGTGTTTCTAATTGAGCTAACATTATTAGAAGGTTTTTTAAAAAAAAAAAACCTTTCCCAAATTCCCTTTGCGTTTCAGTAGCTCTTTAATATGCAAGGCAGCAAGAGATGAACTGGGTCTAATTACGAGTCCCTGGAGTAGCCAGTCAGAAAATGAATTGATGCCTTTTTCCTTATGAACAATGCATGTACCACAAATTAGAGGCGCCATCACCAGAGATTTAATTACAAAATATCATTACTTTCACACATCATTTCAGATTTGGCCTGATCAAATCAAAGTTGGGGGAGAGAGGGAAGGGGGGAGGCGGGCGAAGGGAAAAAAAAAAAACTGCACCACTAGCAGGGTCATTCGTTCAGGGGTACTTGAATGCAGGAGGGAATTGGTGTTATTGAAGCTTCCCAAAAGGCAGTTCTGCAGAGAAGCGGCAGCCGGGAGGAAATTCATTTCCTTTTCCAAGGGAGGCTCTAGGCAGTTCAGTTTTCCAGGGGAAAATGCGGCATGAATGTGATGGCCAGAGCTGGGCTTTGCTGGGAGGTGCTGCCTAAAGACCATGGGCATGTCCAGCTCCGTGGCAAGTGTGTCCCTGCTTGGGGAGAGGGGGGTTTCTTGTCAGGTAGGAAAAATGTGACGGAAAGAGCATTTAGTCTGCTATCCCTTGGCTTTAGCTGGGCTTCCTCTGCCTCTGGCAGCTAACGCTGTGTGTGGAAAAATAAGGGACTCATCCCAAGACGTATCTAAGTGTACTTCAGGCAAATACAGCGTACATTATCCTGCGTCATTCCTGACAAACCTCCCCAAAAACACAGAAGCTGAAGCTAGCTATTTGTGCCAAAGTGCATGATGAATTTTGTCAAGAGGAATGACTGCCAAGGGAAGCCTGGAAACTCGTTTGCTGCAGGGTTCAGCCTGCTATTGCAGTTTAAAGGTCATGGTGGTTACCAGAAAAAAAGGGTCTGGTGTGTGTTGGGAGGAGGGTTTGGCTGCTTTTGCTTCCCTGATCTCTGTTCACCCCTGAAGAACACAGAAGTGAGCAGCTCACCATCATATTTTGAGTAAGGTGGGTCTATCCCTTTGGTTGGGCATCTTTATAGCTTTTTAAGCAGAGCAATTTGGAACAAGCGCAGTCAAAAGTGGTCACTGTTCTGTAAGTAAAAACCTTGAAAGCCTCCTTCAAGCTGAGCATCCCAAGTGAGAGGGTCCTCCCTTTTGGTCCATGCCCATGGAAAAGCAGTGGCACGGTTTGGAGCATGGAGCCTGACTCTTGTCTGCAGGAAGGTTTCTGGGCTCAACGGCCCCATGCCAAAATGGAAAATCTGGTGAACATTCAGAAGTCAAATGGTCCCAGTGTTGTGCACTCACCATAGCGGGGATGAAAATGTCAGAAACATCCCAGTAAAATAAAAAGTTACAGCCCTGTAGTGTCTAATGCGTCTCTGAGTGATGACTGTCATAGCAGACCCATGCTACGACGCAAGGAATCTTCTTTTTCCTCCCTGAGAAAAGAAAAGTCAGGCTATTTTCCTTGCAGAGTGACACCTGTCTGGTGCTGATTTAAAGGGCTGGCTGTTGAATGGGGTCGTTCCTGCTGAGCTGATGCCATAAAGCCAGTCAGCAGCAAACACGGGTGCTTGGGATGGGAGGGCAGAACGGCTGCTCGGCCCTGGGATGATTTACAGCCCCTGCATCCAGCCTAGGCCATGGGCTGTGATTATTTCTCAGCCGGACGCACAAGCCAATCGTTTCAAGAAGCTAAAACGCTCTTCAAAATTTATGAGGAAAATGACGGCTTGTTGAATACATGATGTAGCGAGATGTAGTTTTACATTAACTTAAGAGGCATTTATGGGGCAATATTCATCTTCTCTGTATTATGGCAAGTATAATATGAGAGGATGCTATGTCATGGGCATATGAGACCTGACAGATACGATGTACGCAGAGGGAGACCATGATGAAACAGAAAAAGGCAGGAAGAGCCAGAGCCACAGGCTGAATGAGGATGGGGCAGGAGAACAGGCTGTTGTGAGAATTGGGAGATGCCACCCGTGTCCTCCACCTGTGGAAGCTGAAGTTGCTCCACTGCTTCCATGGAACCACATGGATACCCACCAGCTGAGGATGTGAGCCAGTGATTCCAGCCCTGAAGATCCACCCATGACTCAAGGTCAAGCCTCACTCACCACCCGCTCTTTGGAAGAGCTGCTCAGCTTTGTTTTGTGGTTCAGTGGACAAGTGAATCCAGGGCACATAATGCCCCTGCTCATTCTAGCAGATCGTTGTACAGGCGGCAACAAGGGCTTGGACCGCTGTGAACGACCTGTGAATGTATGGGCCTGTTACAAAGAGGAAAAATTATTAATTCTGATAATATTCTACCTAACGGTTGGACTTTGCCACGCAAGTACGTAGGCTGGAAAAGGTTGCGTGGTCTTATGGAGGAAGTAACAGGGTCCCTTGGGAAGGTGGCAGAAAAGCACGTATATCGCTGTTAGCTAAATATAGCTGGATACTCGCAGAGCTCGCTCCAGCTGGCAAACCGAGCGGCTTTTCTCTCCTGTCTGTCACACATCTGACTCCTCTGAAACGCGCAGCACAGGCCAAGCTCTCGGGCTGCTCCAGAGTCAGCCTCTCCAGTTTAGCCTGGCAAAATTGTAGCGGAAAGTAATTCCTAAGCATTTTTTTTTTCTCCCTTGCATTTAGCTGCAGGCAAAATTTTGCACTAGAAAGTGTTTGAGTTGGTAATGGAGATCAAACAGCTATCTAATTGGAGCTGTGAATTCAAATAGAGCTCTTGGTGCAAGCCCTGACCCTCTGGTGTCCTACACCTGGGATGTGGGGGGCCTTGGGGCTGCCTCCTGCCCCCCCAGCCCCTTGCTATATATAAGCACAGACAGCTGTGAGGCACACGAGTCATTGGTGTGGCCGAATAATCCAGTAAATGATGCAGAGAAAGGCGCTTTTCCCCAACATCAGGGGTTTGTGGATGTACCTGCCTGCTCCTGCCCACCCAGGAGTGTTTGGGTTAGTGCTGGGCTCAGGGTCTCCTGCAGAGCTGGATCCAGGGGTTGCAGAGCCAGGGATCCAGCTGACGGGCTCACCCGCGGCACAACCGTCATGTAAATCGCAATTGCAGTGAAGTCTTGATCTCCATAGGTATTCCTCCCTGGGCATTGTGTGTAGGGAAGGGGCTCAAATTCAGGTTTCGTTGTTGGGTTTTTTTTTTTTTCCTTTGGTATCATGAAAACACCCAGCGGAGCTGTGAGCCCTGCCTTAAGGAAATGATGATTGACTTCGGAGTAGAGGCTAATCATCAAGAGACCAAAGAGCTTGTTGTGCAAAGCCAAGGGTCTCTGCATCTCTGATTCAGCTCTTTCCTCTAAGAGAACTGCAGGGCTTCCCCTCCCCTCTGCCTGACCAGCCTGTTCCTTGGCAAGAGGGGATGTTGCTCTCTTATAGCCATTTTATCACCTTATTAGATAAAACAGGTCAAAACTTCTAGACTTTGAGTCAACCTGGGGTGAATACCTGGATGGGTGGCAGGAGGCACCCTAATCTGCTAACATCACCGCTCCCCAGCCTCTGCCTTTTGGAAGGTTTTAGCCAAACTTTAGTAAGGCTTGTGGCGCTGACAGCGATGTTATTAGCAAAAACGAACCCAAAAGGTTGTATGGTGGCTTCGTTGTCCTTTCTTGATATCAGGTGGGACCAGGCAAGGTTAGTTGGAGAAGGCTGAAAGGTTTGCAGGAGCTGTAGCATCCAGATGCGGGGAGATGGGCGGAGGCTGGAGGAGATGCCCAGAGAGGTGTCTGGGTGGGGGGGAAAGGTTGCAGAAGCCATGCTGAAGAAGCAGGAGCGCAGAATGATGTATAACACCCATTACATCGGAGAGAAATTAAAAGGATTGATTGATATCAATTATCAGGTGCAATTTGTTGCTGCACAATTGACACGTTAATCACCCACCCTGCTGCATTTCAGCATGGCAAGATTTTTGACCAATTTGAAAGGTTTACAGCAACAATATGATGCTGATTTATCTCTCCTTAATAAAAAAGTGATCAACTGAAACCTGCATCCATCATTCTGTTTATCACTCATGGTGATTTATTAACTAATTATACTTACAGTGGGTCTTTTTCTATAAGTATGGATAACAGAGTGATGCAGTGTCAGTGCAAGTCATAAATAATGCCACAGTACAGTATGTTTAATACTTACTCCTAGGACCAGCCCATAACAAGATGCCTTGATTAAGGTAAGCAGATGGCTTCGTTTGTCAGGAACAGTCCTGAAATTGCACATTGAGGAAACAAGTCCATTTCTCATGTTTCCAGCGCTGGACAATTGCACAAATGTCTCAAGCGTGTAATTCAGATCAGGTGAAACGCTCCCAGCTTGGCCACTTCTCATAGGCATCTGCAAACCCTCGCCAGACCTCGCTGCAGCCTGGGACTGAACAGCCGCATGGTGTTTCCGAATCCAGGTCTACAGAGCAAGAAGAAGCCACGAATGCAAGAAAAAGGGGGCTTCCCTGTGGATTTTAAAATTGAGTTGGGGAGCTGACAAAAGTCAGAACTTCTCCAGCCGTCATAAAAGGAAAAAAGGAATTTTTGTTGCTTTTAAGTGACAAGTTATGGAGCCCCTAAATCAGTTTCATCCATCAGAAATGCCTTTTACAACACTTGTAGGTTACAGTAATTGGCTAATACAGGCTCCTAGGATTTCTGTCTTGACAAAGAGATGTGGTCAGTTCCCTCGCCTCGCGCAAGAGGACGATGCTGTGACTCTATTAAACAATTACACCTGTAATCGTGTAATCTCAAGGTGAAAGCAGCTTCTCAAATGACACATCGGGCAGCTCTGTGCTGCCTTTCCAGGCTGTGCAGCTGAGAAGTCTGGATGATCTCCACTCCCTCCAGAGAAGAGGCGCTACCAACGAGGCGATGGCAATGCCAGAGTCACTCTGCAGTGACCTGGGGATTTTGGGGTCTTTCCCAAAGAAATCCTGCAGAGCCCACTTGCCTTTTCACATTTGCGTTAGAGCAATACAAGACACCAAGTGCCCAGGGCTGCTCAGCTTTAATGCCACTTTTTTCTTCCTAAAATCAATTGGGAAGTACTCTTTGCAAATCCCAACCTTAAACTCATCATGGTTCTGCTTGGGGAGCAACTATTAAAAGAGCAGCAGAAGCCTGTGTGGCTCCAACACTCTCCAAAGTGCTGTGGCTGAGCCCGATGCTTCCAGGGCTGGATCACAGTGGTGCAGCAGGAACGCTTGGTTTCCCCCTCTTTCTCTTGCACGGTGTTATTCTCCTGCTGGGGTGCAGGTGCTGGGGCATCAGATTTGCTCTGACAGACTGAGGTTCTCCCCAGCCTCAATTCATCTTGCCAATCAAGGCAGAGGCAGCCCAAATATTTTTCCTTTAATACCTCTAAGGATTGATTGAAATGCCAGTTGCTTCCTGCAGCAGAAGGCCTGAGGGCACCAGAGAGCACAACCCAGGCAAAGCTGGGGTGACTCTGGGTGCAGGGGAGTCCCTCACCCTGCTGCTGTGCAGCAAATCAAATCTACTCATAATCCAGTTTCCAACCTTTTGAGCCAAGACCAGAACCATCCTCTTAACTTTTTCACCTTGATGTCTGCCCACAAATACATTTACAGAGTCCATTCTTTCTCCTGATCTTTTACTAAAGATATGACCTCTATTAGTAAGAACAATATTCCATCCGCTTAAAGAAGCTTTTTTTTCCTCTTCTTTATCCATCACTCGAATAGGTCCGCGGTGAATACGCTGGGTCCAGACTCCCTTGTATTTCAGTTTTACACAGGCATAGATTATATGAGATTCTTTCTTTTTGGTATTGATTGATCTCTGTAATTAAGAACCTCATGTAAATGCGGTACATAACGGCTATTTTCCTGTCATCCTGGTGCCCTGCTCCCAGCCCTGCTGTTGACTTAATCTGCCAACTTGTCCAAGTCTCTCATTGCTCTGCTTCTCTGAAAATATTAGGTGTAGTTTACACGTTCTTTGGGACAGAGTCTCTTATTCTGTGTTTGGATGATGTCTGTGAGATCTCAAACTGAGCCTCTCTTTTCCCAGCCCACTAATATCTCTCTGCTTTGCTGATTCCAGCGGTCTTGTCCTGTGGAATGCAGCCACTCCTGGCCCAGAGCAGCAGTGGCTGAGCACCACGATGTATTACAGGGGGCCAAGCAATAACACAATACCACCATCCCGGATTTACAAGTGCGGAGGGGAGCGGGAGGCGGGATGTCGGTGTGATTAGCACATTAACAACAGGGTCCATAACCAAGAGGGAACACTAAAACCAGCGGCAAATAATTGTTAAATTATTACGCAATTAATAGTTGTTTAAAAGCAAGGCAGGAATGATGAAAAAAAAAAAAAATCCCTGTTTGAAAGCACTTTTGTAGGGCTGATCAGCACAGGGAGTGCAGCTGCAGAGACACCACAAAAATTACCCGGCACCTCCTGGGGGAACAAACAGTGACAGATCCATAATTTATAGGGGGCAGTCGGCGCTCAATAATTAGGGCATAATTTACACTGAGCGGGTTTTGGTGGTGGGAGAAGAGAAGCAGTTTTGTTTGTTCTCCTGTTCCTCCCCTGGCTGTCCGTCCCGGAGCTCGGAGGGGAGAGGATGCTGCTGCAGGCAGAGCTGGCCTGACCCACACGGCAGGGCTTGGTACATCCCCTCCCATCTCTCCTTCAAAAGCGTGAGCCCATAATGACTATTTTGCAGGTTTTTTCAGATGAGGAGGTCAGATTTTTCTGCTCTGATCCTTGGCACAGCTGTTCCCCCTTTTGATGGTTAACCCACATCATCTGTCCTGTGCTGGAGGCTCTGAGCATCCCCGCAAGCCTGTACCACGGCTCATCTCCTGCATCCTAACAGCCCCAGCTCAGTGGCTCCAGCACATCTGTGCCCTGCGAGGGGCTTGGCACCTCGTACCCATCGCCATCCTCAGGGCCTGGGGCAGGGGTAAAAATAATGCAATGCGACATCTGCCTTTTAGCCACGGAGCAGCCTTGCAGCCAGGCTGCAGCTCTCCTGCCTGCTTGGCCGCCCTCGCCCCTGCCCTGCCCGGGCTTGCAGGGTTCAGCATGAGCCACCTTCGCTTTACCTATTGACAGGCACATCTGGCCTCGGGGCCACCTCCCATGGACAGGAGATGGCTGTGCTCTGGGTGCAGAGCCAAGCTAAGCCCATTTCCACCCGGGGACCCAGCTTGTCAGGCTCTGTAGAACACGAGGGAGACCTAAGGAGAAAAAGTCTTAACGTAACACAAGAGGAGCTAAAGAAACCCTGAGAGTTTCAGGGTAGATGCTTCCCCGATGTGTACGAGGAGGGGGATCACCCTGTAGACGACTTGTAAATCTGTGTCCAAGCTGTCGCAGGAAGGAAGAACAGTGTTTGTGCAACACCTTATGCTTCAGCTTAAAGCTAAAGTGTGTCTTTAGAAGTGTTGTGTATGCCAGACTAACAGGACCTGCAGATCTAAAATTGAGGGATGGGGATCCTCAGGACCTTAGCCAAAATGTAGCTCTGGAAATTGTCTCTTCCCTCCTGAATTAGCCCTGTGCTGATGACGCTGGGTGAAAGCTTTGCTGCCTGCCCCATCCTGTGGAACAACATTGCAATGTGTCGGCCAGCTCAGCCCCGTGGGCCGTGGCGGTGAAGGCGTGAGATGCTCCAGGCTGAGCGCCCTGTGTGGCTCTGGCCAGCAGCGTGACAGCCACTAACGCACGGTGGCAGGGCGGGCAGGATCGTTCCCCACCAAAGGCCACCTTGACCCTGCCGGGGCAGCAACAGTGAAAAGAGTTAAATTTGATTTCCTCATAGGGAAGAGGCTTGCAAGGGGAAAAAAAAAAAAAATTACTTAGCTTCATCTTTCTCCCATTTTAGAAAAATTAATTTTTGAGAAACCTCCACAGTTTCGCTATTTCTGGTCCCTAAATCACGCAGGCTGACAGCCTGTCCGGGGTTATTTATTGGCTCCCTCGCAGGGAGCCATCTTCGGCGGGCCGGGGCTTGATCTGAAGACCACGAGTGCCATCTTCTGGGAATCTGCAGCCCTGCTTCCCTCCCCTTCTCTGCAGCCTCCCGCCGTTATGCCATAAATCTCGAATCCAGAGGAAAAAGTTTCTCTACGATGAGCCTCCCCCTTGGGCTTCCCACCGCTGTGTACCGGACCATCACCAGTCGGGGGGCAGCACGATGCTCCTCGAATTCCTGGGGGGAAACTGAGGCAGAGGCATGAAATAACACAGCCTCTCTGCTCCCCCTCAGACGCACAGGGAGGTCTGGGGTGTTATGTGGCCTCTGAAATGCCCAGGAGGCTCAGGATCAGGAGGTGTGGTCGTGCCGCACGCTTGATCTCAATTTGAAGCTCTTTCCTAGCACCAAGAAACCGACAGGAATCTCCTTTCTCTTTTCTCTTTTAATTTTCTAATAAGGAAAGATGATTTTTCTTCTTGTACAAATAGTTAACTCCAGAATTGTGCACCTTAAGATACCCTTAAGATACCCCCGGAGCATCACAAACTCCTAGCCAAATCCCAATGGAGGGCAACCCTAGAATTAAATATTTGTTTAAAACGAAGGAATTGCCTGAGCTGGAGCCCAGGGCCATGAGGCGGAAGGTGGTCAAAGCATCTCAGGAAAGGAGATGGAGGCAATAACCTGGGGACAGTGCCCTTCTTGCAGAGGTTTACAAAGGCTTTAGTTTCTTTTTCTGTAAACCAAATCAATGGTTTTTGTTGAGGTTTGATTTATGGTAATGGAAGGGGAGGGAGCAGGTCTGTCTGTGCCTGCCCCGCCAGAGCCTGCAGTGCCGCAGAGGGTGCTGCCGGGCTGGCCCAGGGCAACCGTGCTTGTGAGAAGCCAAAGAACTGGCCTTTTCAGTGCGCCTGAGTTTGTTTGAATATCAGGGCGGCGATTCCCGTGGTTCAAGGTGAGGCAGACGCTTCCCTGGCGCCTGGCGCTACAACGCCTTTGTGGGAAGAGCGGAATGCGTGGGGGTGATGGGATGCCAAAAAAAAAAAATACTGTCCCTCCCTATTGCAGCCCCCGCAGCGGTGCGCAGCTGGGTCCGCAAAGCGGCTGGCAGACCACGCAGCAGCGTGTGGCCCGGTCAGCGGGACGCAGCGCGCGGTACATCCAGCAGCAGGCTGTGTGCCGTCCATACGGCACTGCCCGGGGATGTATGTACGGCGGGGTGCAGTAGGTATAGCAAGGCGCAGTGGGGTTAGTACGGCGGGGTGCAGTCCTCAGGGCAGGACGGAGCACGTACAGCAGCACACGGTCCAGTTCGTCCAGCGGTGCACGGTCTGTACGGCACGGTGCGGTACGTACGGCGCGCGCAGAGCGTATGCCCACGCGGTCAGGGCCACGAGATGGTGCTCGGAGCTCTCGCTCCTGCTTTCCCCGCAGGCCAGCGCTGCCGGGGCTTTCTCCATCTGCTCAGGGGTTTCTCCTGCGTCCCTCCTGGGCCGGCGGAGGCTCGAGTGGAGAGTCTCAGACGCAGCACGACTTCCCTCTCGCTGCCTGTCCGGTTCTCCATGTTGATAGTTCCCATCGCGACCCAGGGAAGGGTAAAATCTGCCCGTGGCATGGGATCATGCTGCTCCGTAGGGTGACAGTGCCTCAGCAAGGGCCTCTGCTGCACCCCACCACGTAATGGCCCCCATCACGGTACATCCCAGCTCTGCCACCCATCGTGTCACCCTGCACACCCAGAGGTGTCACCTCTGCCACCCTGCTGTCCCCGGGGAGATGCAGTGCATGGACACAGCCCCTGCAGACTGCCCCTTGTGCAGTCACACTGCCGGCATCTCTAGGTTGGGCCTCTCTTATTGCTAGCTACTCTGCTACAAGTATGGAGGTATCTCCACATCTTCACGCAGCAGCTGAATCCCTTCCTTCTGTGGCCATAGCGGGGTTAGAAAATTATTCATCACCTTGCTACAAGCATCAGCCCAGTAGATCTGAAGGAAGGAAACTGCGCAGAAACAAGGCTGGAGAAGTTCTCTGGAGGTTGTGTTGTCATCCTCCCCTGCAGCAGCTCTCTGGTCCATAACCCTGACAACTCGTTATCCAACCTGATAGCAAAAGTTCCCCCCCAGCAGTGCGATTCCCCAGGCTCCCTCAGCATCAGCTCTGTCGCTTCCCTGGCTTTATTGGCAGGAGAAATCTTTGGGCTGTGTGGATCCATCAGGTCTCAGCGTTGGAGAAAAAGGGCAGGCAGCCAAATAGCATCAGGTGGGGATGGGGAGCGGTGGAGCCCCTTGGGCCTTCCAGGAGCATCCATCCACCACCGCAGCTCAAAAGAAAACATGGGAAGTTATAATCCAGGGTGGGTTTTTTTTTTTCTTCAAGTGGAAAGTTAGAGAGTTTCTCTTGGCAGGGAGTCAGTCGGTATTGGGCTCTGGTACTGAAAGGGACAGGAGGTGGAAAACCAGAGCTCGGCTCATCTCGCTGGTCTCCTGAGCAGCTGATTGAAGTCACGTTTGAAAAACAAAGTGTGTGTAGTCCCAGCCGAGCAGCCCCGCTCTGCGAACAGGGCGTTCCAGCCTGAACCGCGGTGTGGTTTTGACAGACGTACACGTGATGATGGAGCAGCTCTTGGCTGCAGGGGACGGGGCTGGGGGCCTCGGTTAATGCTGGAACTGAGTGGTTTGAGTGGATCAGTGGTACCTGGGGCACCGATTTTCAAAGGAAATTGCAGGTGTTAGGTGTTCAAAGCCCCTTGTAGCAGGTTTCCCTATCTGATTTCATTAAACTCAGCAAATATCTTCTTATGTGATGAAAATTCATGATTTTTTTTAAAGACAAATCTCACCCCACCCCCCTTAACATCAGTGCTTACCTCTTTGCTGGGGCAGGGGGAGAACCGTGTTTTTAAAAAAAAATAAAGCCTTGCTAAGTGCGCCTGTATTCCTGCTGACCTTTAACCCAAACAGCAGCTGACCTTCAGGTGGGTTTGGAGAGAAACCAGAGCCCCCATCCAGTTTGTGCTGGGGAAAAGGGGAAACAGCATCTACCAAATCCAGGTCACTTGTGGCCCAAGCCCCGATTAACCGAAGGCCGCCTGGAAGCAGGCAGCGCTCCCTGCGAAACGATGACTCCAGCGATGTTTGCAAAGGAATTCAGATAAAACTTGGTGAGGTTTTGGGAAGAATGATTGCTGCCAATAACACCATAGGCAAGATTTCAGAACAAAGGCTTTTTCTCATGAGTTAGCAAAAGCAATGCTAGCTATTTGCGATTTATGCCTCCCTCATAAATTACACTTTAAGACGAGGATTCTGTGTCATCAGAAAAGATACATTTTATTTTTATATAGCGTCTTTAACACACACTTAAGGAGAATGATGGTGTTGTCAGGGGCCTGGGGTGATGGGGGGATTTATTTATAATTTTTTTTTTAAGACAGAAGTGTTTTCAGCCTGTGAAGTTGGGAGCGGGGAGTTACAGCAGTCACCAGCTGACAGATTTAGGGGAGGAGGCAGGGATCAAAGTGAGGGGCACAGAGATCATGCATGCGTGGGAAGAGGCTCCCACGGGAAACCCATGGCAGATGTGGCCCCTGGAGAAGTCAGGTCCCACGTGTAGATCAGAAGACCCCTTCCCATGGTGTCTACGCTTTCCTCTGCTCCCTGCCCAGCCCCTCACCTGGCTGTCGTTGGAAAGCGCTCCAGGCTTCAAGCCGTGTTTGGGCACCTGAGGCTGCATCTCCATGGGGTGGTCACGTTGGCACCGACAGGTTCTGCCTCGAGGCAGGATGATGCTGCTGTTAAATCTGCCACCGTGAATTGCTCAAATTTCACCTTGGTCCATCCAGGACTCTGGTCTATCTCCATGGTGGTTCTTTGAGTTCTCCACGTCTTGGGTCACTGGGCTGTGTACAAACTGCACCTCCTGTGGATTTAGGGGTTCTTCTTAGAGCTTTTATCAGTGACAGGGTACATCTTAGTGGCTCAGAAAGAGGGAAGAAATAGGCCGGGCATGTTTAAAAATGAGAGTGCTCTCTTATATTGCGATGCCAGCCTCATGATGCCATTGCTGGGAATCTGTAGCAATGTAGCACCAAGCCTTTTTCTTCCCCAAATTTTCCAAGATGACTTGAAAAACTGAGGAATTCATTGAGTAAAGATGTATTCATTCAACAGCTATATTTTCCCCCTGTTCCTCTTGGATTTTGCCCTTATGAGCCAGCACTTGGCTTATTCTAACAGTGAGATTGCTGGTTACTAGTCCGTCAGCTGATGTATCCATGACTTTCGCATGACGTTGTCTGCTGAGACCGGGTTAACCAGCTCCCCGAGATCACTACCTTTCACTCCAGAGTCTGCAGGGAAGCTGCTGGGACAGGTAGGGACATCGTGCCGTGGCAAGCGTGGGTGCAGGTCACCCCTCAGCTTTCCTGGGACACCCCAGGCAGCAGATGGGTGTCCCCCTCTCTCCTTTGGCCTTGTCCTCCCCCCCGAGGGGTGAACCTCCCCTTCCGTGCGTCTCTTTGCCCCTCTCCGGCAGCTCCACTGCACCCCAAGTCCCGACAGCTCTACCTCTCCCTTCCCAAAAGAACTTTTGAAGCCGGATTTGCAGAGATTTGTTTTTATAAACTTTTCCTGCCTGTGCAGCAGGTTAAAGAGCTCTGGAAGGGAAGGAGGGGAAAACGGTGTATTGGGTCATCTCCATGGGAACATTGTGGGAAGATTGATATGTGCCCCGAGAGGCGGGTGCAGTTATTAGCATGTTCCAGATCCTTTCCCCTCCCACCGCTGAGGAGGAAGAAATAGCGTTTTCAAGGAGGAAAGAATGTGAACATCTGAAATAAAAGCACCACCGCAGATCCCAGCTTTTTCCAGCAGTGGGTCTCTGTTACCTGCCAACAGCAAGCACCAGCAGCTGTCACAGCCAGAGGGAGCCAGGCGGGTTTGCCCAGGAGAGGACAACCACATTGGCATGGTCAGATGGTACCAGCCATCGCCATTCAGACACAGAGCGATGGTGCTTGGCAAGGTACGGGGAGAGAGAGCATCTGGAGCCGCTCCTTGTCTGGTGGTCGTGACCAGTTGGTGCAATGGGTGTCTTCTCCTCTGCTTGCTACCCCACCAGCCCCCGTCTTTCCATATCGCAGCATCACCTGAGATGGCGAGATGGGCTCCAGCTCAGTTTGGTGAGCGCAGATCTGAGCACCCAAGTCTCTCTGGTGCAGCATTAACCAGGAAGGTCAGGGGAGGCCGGCTCGTGCCCATGTGCCTCAGTTTCCTCCCAACGCCCCGTTCTCCCTGGCCGGCACTGGGGACTGCCAAGAGCCTTCACATATGCTAACCATTTTCAAGAGTGATGGTGGGCTGAAGACAAGCCCTTTGGTCTTGCTGGAGCCAAGAATGAGACACCAGATGGTGCATGACCTGACAGAGCCCCCTGTGATCTTCTGTTTGTTATTCTCCTACAAGAACATTGCCTTGGGAAAAATCCAAGGGTTTGTTTCCAGGACCCAGACTCTTTTCATGTGTAATAACAATTGCACCTATTCTGGCCACACGCGTTGCTCACATGAGACCCTCTTGCTGCTGCAATAAGGTTTTTGGGTGCTGGGGGGCTGGTGAGGTCTCCTAGAAAACAGCATTCGGCTCCTCTGGGGCACGGCTGCGATTACCCTCCCGGTGCGTGTTTGTAGAGCACTTTACAAGAAAGAGTCCCAGCCGTGATGCTCCTCCCGTGGGCGTTACTCCAAAATTACTAGCCACAAAAATATTTTTAAAATAGAAACCTCTGCTCTGGGCTATGTAGTAATTAATCATTAATAAATCATAACACTCAGGAGAAACTTTAATGTTGCCAAGCTGATTTTAAGAGCTTGTCTAAGTGGACCTGAGTGGAGAAGCTCCTCAGGTGGAGGGTGTCTGCTTCCCTCCTGCCCCAATTAATTTCTGTCAGGCAATGAAATTTGGATGACCTGTTTCTGCGGGGCAGAAGATGAGCCTGTGTCTGTGCATGCAGCACGGTCATGATTGGAAAAGATCAAGGCGCACATTTGCAATAATAACAATAATAATAATAATGTCCCCAGAGCGGCATTTCAAATGCAAATTGAAAGAATAAAAATATCAGTTCCTGTTATAACTTTGTGGCTGCTGTAACCGAACCCAAGCGAGGACCTGAAGCTGTCCCCTCTGCCTAACTGGCAGCAGAGCTGCGATTCTCTGTTTGCTTTCATTCCTGGCCCGAGCGGGCGAGGACTCAGCCACAAGCTGAGAAACAAGGCGAGGGGCTGGGGCTGAGGAGACAGACAGTCTCGTGGTGGCACTAACCAGATGTTAATCTAGCATCAGGCAGGTGACGGCAGCTATGTGTGGTGACTAATAGTTAACCTGCTGTCCTGAGAGCTCAGCTGAGCCCTGTTGTGAGCCCGTGAACCCATCCTGGCCGGGGACCGGCTCTGCTCCTGGGGCTTCAGCTCCCAGGGCTCCGCCAGGAGTGATGCGCTCCTGCCCCTGGCTCCGGGATGGGAAACACTGGTGGCATGGACCCCGCAGGAAAGTCTTCTCGCAGTTTTGGTTTCAGTCAGTCTTAACAGTTGCCGTTCCCCTGCGATATCCGATCGCATCCTCTCTCTCTCCCTGCATTAGTTGGAACATGTTGCCCAGGGAGGCTGTGGCTGCCCCATCCCTGGAGGTGTTCAAGGCCAGGCTGGATGAGGCTTTGAGCAGCCTGGTCTAGTGGGAGGTGTCCCTGCCCAGGGTAAGGGGTGGAACGAGGTGATCTTTAAGGTCCCTTCCAACCCAAACCATTCTGTGATTAATGGACACAGCTGCCTTACTTCCCCTTCAAAGGTGCAATGGTGCCGGGTGTTGCTGGTGTGCTTTGTTGCCTTTGCATAAATGCACATACATCGATATAAAGCTACTGAGGGCATCTTTTAATCTGAAAACACAATATTTATGTAAATGCCTTTGCATAAATGCACATATATATATATAAAACTACTGATGGCATCTTTTTATCTGAAATCACAATATTGTTCAATTTAAATTTTTTGTAGTTAGAAACTTTGTGCATGTTCTGTGCGTGTCCCTGAAAGAGAGAGGGACTGGGGCGCAGTGATTTAGGGGGGTTTGAGCCCAGAGCCGCGGGGATGCCTTCATCCTGTACACAAGGCACCAGCCCCCCAGGCACAGCCCCTCTCCTTGGAAGCACGTCTGCTAATCAGTTTGTTAATTGTGAAAATAAGCCCTTTGATATTTATGACTCAGGATCAGAGTTTGGCTAGCTGTGGGAGAAATCGGCAGCCAGGGAGCGTAGGCAGGATTTATGGTGGCAGGGCACATGGAGGTAGCACTTATTTGGGCCACGCTCCCAGTAGGTTTTAAACCAAGACAGAGCTCTTAGTCTGAAGACACAATTATTTTTTGCAGCAAAGAGATTGTCTGAGAATGAAACTGATGATTTAAAAAACAAAGAGGGGGAAAAAAAGAAAAAAAGGAATTGAAACTGCGTAGGCTATTTTCAGCCACCAAGATGAATGAAACGTAAAAAAATAAAATAGGTTGCAAGTTCTGAATTCTAAAAAAGACCAGTCTGAAAGCATGAAAATCCAAGCAGGTGCTGTCAGCTCCAAGCACTGACGAGGCAGGCATTACTGCTGGCAAAGAGTGGAAGATTTCAGCGGACACACTCAGGACAACACAGATCTGCTCATCCACGGGGATCTTTGGTTATCAGAGGAGACCTGCGACACATGCACACAAATGCTTTGCTGGTGCTCCTTATTCCTGGCTCCTAAGGCTGGAGGCTGCTGGTGGAGCCCCTAGGAGGGCAGATCAGACCTGCAGCAAAAGGCTGCAGCAGAGACCAGCAGAAAAGGAGTTAATGCATCAAGCAGAAGGCGACCTGCAGCTCAGCCCTGTGCCCCCCATGCTCATCACCATCGCCACAGTCTTCCAGCCTCTTGCTAGTCCTCCTGACTTTTGCTGTCATTTACCTCGGCATGAAGCAGGGAGAGATGATCAGGACGAGGGGCAGCCGGGGCTGTGAGGAAAAACAGCCTCACCAGCGTAATAAAACCTGGAGGCGACTACTCTGCAGGACCGCTGCCCTCTCCCATAGCCCCCCACACGGGTTCAAGAGAAGAAGCCACACACAGTCATTTGGAAATGAATCTGAGCTGCGCATTTCAAGGTGTTCCTCTGAAAATTCCCTTGCCAGCATGGGATGTGCGTGGGTGGGTGGAGGACTGGAAGGGCAGGACCGGCTGGGTGCCAAATGCTCCGGCTTTGGAGGACGTCGCTCACGGCTGACCCAGCTCGTGGTGGCATCCATGGCAAGAAGGAGCTGCTGCAGCACCAGCGATGGAAGGGCAGCACTTACCTGATGGCAGCGGGAGACAGACAGGCTCAGGGGCCCCTGTTTCCACCCCACCTGCCCTTCAGCCAGTCCCAGAAAGCGATGAGCTGTTCCCGGGAAGCAGTGGATGGGTTGTGTCCTCAGCTGGGAAACACGAGGCTGCAGCCCGGCAGTGGACTGGGCGTTTGACCCACAACCGCAACACCTGACCACAAGCAAACCCACGTGTGGTGCCTGCCTTTCCCCAGGGCGGTTCATGGGAGGGCAGGTTGTCATCCGCTGGGTGCCCAAGGGGAAGTGAAGGCAGCTCTGCTGCAGCGAGGGCCAGCTCGGTTTCAGAGAAAGGGCAGAAAAACTTTCAGAAAAGATGAAGCTGGTGAGGGCTGAGCTGGCTCCGCGCTGAGGTCCCTGCGCTGCCTGCCCAGACCCGGGCAGAGGGGTGTCTCCAAGTCAGGTCCCAAAGACTCAGCGCCGAGCGCCTGCCGCACAGCCCTGTAAGCCCAGGCAGAGCCCTCTGGCTGCACGGCCGCTCTCTGGACCATGCCTCGGAGCACATCTGCTGGGATTTATGCAATGCAGGTGTTTGCACAGAGCTGTTCTTATCTATAACCCTCCTGGCACCTGAAAGCTGATTGCAGCCAGACCCCTCCATCAGACAGCAGCACTAGGACCCAGAAAAGACCCTTCCAGCACAAAGCCCATGCTAATGGCAGACTGGAGGCCCCAAAGGTCATGGCACCAAGGGCCGCAGAGATTTCCAACCGGCTGCACTTGTATTTGGGGCTTCTCCTGCCTTTGTCGGTGACTGTGACCATCAGCTGCTCCCAGGGCCAGGTCCCAGCCCAGAGCCTGGCCATGGGCATCCTCCATCCCTGCCTAAGGATAAGCCTCTGATGGGATGCTGTTGTGGTGACACTGGTATGGTAAAAACCCAGCACCCATCCTCTCTGGTTGATCCTCCCCTGCTGGGACACAAGCGATTCATTCTGGTGGAATTATCCTGGTCGAAACAGGAATAGACTGAACAAAAAAGTGCAAAAACATCTTTTCGCCCACGGATTTGGGTTCGTGCTCAGGGGCCAGCAGAGATGCCTTTCTGGCTGAAGCAGAAAACACTTCCCAGTGCCCTGCCTCTTTGGTCTCTTGCTCATGGCAATTTGGATTGGTGCTATTCAGCTGCGTTATATTTAAATTACCCATCAGGCAATTGCAGTGCGTGGTCTTAAGCAATACAACTGCGTCTGACTGCCCCGGGGGTGCCTGTATCAGGCTGTACGTGCTGACGGTACGAATGCTTTTTGCCCTGGTGACTATACAGACACACAAACAGAGCGGCTGAGGCTCTTGGAGGCTTTGCTGAAGTTTATTAGCTTTTATAACGGTCATGAAAATAATTGGATCTCAGACAGACGTCTGCAATTTGGTACAAAGGAGCAAAGGAATGAGGCCAGACGAGGTGTAAATCAGGAGTAACTCCAGAGCTGCTGGTGCAATGTGAGCAGAGCAGGGTGAGCCGGGGCAGCAGGGGGCAATGAGTCCTGGGGACGTGCTCGGGTTTGGGAAGGGTCCCAGGGTCCTTGACACAGTCTCACAGTCACCTGGTCCATCTCAGTAAGGAAGGGGATGATGTTGGAACACCTGGGCCGGGTGCTGGTCCCAGGTGCACCCTGACATGGCACCTTCCCCAGTCACTCCATTCCTGTGTCACAGGTGTCACACCACCATCGTGGGATGCTTAAATAGGTCCATTGAGGCACTAAGGGCACTGCATGAAGACCACGGGCACCAGCATCGCTTGCCCCACTGCCTGCCCTGCGCCCGTAAGTGGCCGCAAACTGGCTGCCAAGCTGCCCATCTCTACCCACAGATGACTCTGCCAGCTGGGACCCTCTTGCCTTGCTTGGCATCCCCGCTCCAGGGCCAGTGATGCTGGTGGGAGGCTCCTGTCCCATGCCGGCGCTAGGGCTTTTCCCTCTGAAGCGCTTCAAGGAGACAAACATCACCTCTTTCCGTTTTGCAGAGGGGGAAACTGAGGCCTGCGGGAGCTCCCCCACGCAAGTGGCCAGAAGAGCCTGCAGTCTCCAGGGGTTTCTCCTGTGCACTGGTGTAAGGGGGGGTTCCTGACCCCATTCCCTGCTGTGAGCCCTTCTGCCAGGGCTGCTCGGGGAGGGAGGAACGGGGGAGGGGGGCTGTTGGGGTGTGCTGACCCCGGGGAGGGGCTGGCCGAGCAGACAGGGGCTCCAGGTACTGCTGGGAGCCGCGGGTGGGCTGATCCCAGCCATGAGCTGCGCAAGCAGCAGCCGACGGGGAACTTCCAACCACAAAGCCACCCATCCTTTTCCCCCGGCTCCCTCCAAGCACACGTGCTCTCCACGCCGGCTCCATCGCAACAAGGCAGCCCCTGTTCCTCGCTCCATCCCCAGCTCCTCCCCAAGCCCTGTCCTGGCCAGCGCTGGATTTATGAATGAGTCCCCTGCTCTGGTGACAGCGGGCCCTGCCAGCCCAGCGTGGCTCGCTGCAGGGATGGAGGCGCAGAGGGATTCTGCTGCTGTCGGGAGCAGCGCATGGTGGGGAAGGCAGAGATTTGGGGTGCGCACACCCCTCCCAGCCCCTTCCCATCCCCATGCCCGCTTGCCAAGGGCTATTTTGGATTATACCTTGCCAGGTTGCCAGCTGGCACGGCTGCACGGAAAACAGCTCCTGCGTCCTCGTGTCCTGGCACAGCAGCAAAGCCCACATTGGTGACGCTTCCCTCTGCTAAGCTGGGCTGGAAACTCTGGCCGTCGGAGGGCTTTCCTGTGAGAGATGCATCCCTGCTGTAGGGATGGGACCCCGGGCAGGCAGGCAACGCGAACAGCTGGCCTGCAACCCATCTGCATCGTTCAGCGCTTTGTGTTTTTACTACTAATTAAGGCAATATAGATGAAGGATGGCCCATTTCCACACGCTTCATGCAAAACAAAGATACGGAGCTGGCAAAGCACTCGTCAACGTCATGTGCCGGAGGCATGTCATGTAAAACCATCAGTGACAGCTCGTTGGCTTGTCCAACACCTTCTGTACAGAGAGCTCTGCCCGAACTCCTGGGAAAACCCTTCCAGCCCCTCTCTGAGCCAGGTCAGGGCTCATCAGCATCCAGTCACGTGAGCACTGAACTCTCTTATGCTTCAAACATTTACTGCTGGAGTTGATGACCAGCACCCGTGGCCTCCCAGGAGCCAGGATTTCACCCTGTGCTTCCAGGCCATGCTGCTCCCTTGAGCTGAGCAGCCTCTCTGGTCTCATCTGTCCCCTTCTCTCTGCGTGCCCAGCTTGGTACCCCATCCTGGAGTGCTGTGAACCGTAACGAACCTTTCTTATTAGTTTTAAGTGGCTTTGGATCAAGCATTGTGTCAGTAGCTGGCCAGGATATTCAGGTTTATTTCTTCTGCATCTAGATTGCTCTAAGTGTGATCATCAGAAATCCTTTCCCAGGGTCACAGGGGCTGTGGTCTTTGAGGGCAGCATGAATGGAAATTGCTGCTCCTTGACATTTGGTGGCTGTACAGCCCCTTCTCCAGCTCTGTTCCTTCCTGCTGCATCCAGGAGGTCTTGGGAAAGGAAAGGGGGACGGATGACAACAAGAGATGGGGCTCAGCTCAGGGGTGAGGAAGAAGATGGTTCCATCTGGTTGGGTTCTCGCTTGCCTTGGTGCCTGGAAGCAGACAGCAGTTGCCGTGCATCTCCATTCTCTCCTGAACCTTTTTTCCTTCTCTTATCTCCCCCATGATCTCCCTGCTGTCACCAACAGCCTCCCCCCTCGGAGCCACAGCCCCACAGCTGCTCACAGCAGGTGCTTCAATGGGGTTGTGGGACCTCTTGTGTGTCTCTGGAGGAAGGTGTGAGCCCCAGTTTCATGGCAGCAGAAACTCAGGGAGACCAAGAGCTGGACAAAACCACTATTGCTGTATTTCCACAGCAGCCCCAGCCTCCAGAGAGACACTTTCCCATGGGCTCCTTGTTACTTCTATTTATTTTTTAAGACCGCTTCACATCCATGCGGTTGGGCTGTGACACAAGCTATGCTTCACTACCAGCCTTCGCTACCACGCTTGCATATAAACACACCGGCTATGCTAGCCATAGGAAAAGAACCTTCTACTTAGGGCTGGCTAAACCTCTCTCTGTAACTGCACCCTTACTTTATTAATTAGAGTTAACGTGTCTCCCTGATGAATTTGGAGGTGCACAATCCTGATGAAGGCTGCTGTCTGTGTCACAGCCTGCTGCCCGGTGATCTCAAGGCTACACGGAAAAACCCTCAGATACACCAAGAGAGGCCTCCTGATCTGAGAGCAGGAGATCCCGCACCCAGCTGCCTGGGTCGGTGTGCCAAGCAGGCCCCGGGGTCTGCTTGCGCAGAGCTTCTTGCAGATGATAGAAACAGTGGCAAAAAAATAACCATCCTCATCGGCATCAGGCAGCTGGCCATAGATCGAGTTAAACATCAATTAGTGATCATCAACTGTGATCAATTTAGATAGCTGGTTACCCATGTTTCTGTGCTATCTCCATAGTATCTGAGGTCTCTAAAGCCATCATTAGTTTTGTCTATTTATGTCTCTATACACACACAAAGATGTTGATGGAGATGTAGACGGTGCTAAGACTAGAACTGTTGGACCATCCTTTTGCTCGTTACAGTCTATGCTCTTCTGCCTTGCTCTGTCTTGCACAACCAGATGTAAACATGGTGGTGAACAGCATCCAGAGGTTACCACCATAAGAAGCTTCTCCTACCACCTTTTCTTGGCCACCTTGACCCAGGGGGGTGACCACATCTTCCCTCCTCCCAACTTACCCACCCCATTCTCTAGTTTGGTCCAGAAAAAGACCTGTATTAAAGGAAAAAAACTTTTTTATTTGTTTTGGTTTTAAGTCAGTAGTTTGTTTCTCTGACCTAAAGATGTAATTCCCCAGTAGTTTACACCTCCCTTAGCATAGAGAAGTGCTCACATAAGGTCTAATCACTGATCTAATTAAATTGATTTGCTACCACGTTAAATCAGTGCAGCTATATTGAGCAGATCAGGTCTGAGTTTCTGTTCTACCTCACCATAAAAAATGATAATAAAAAGCACCTTCAAGACATCAGTGCTAAGAATTCAAAAAGAAAGTTACATTTATTATTTTAAACCCAGTCTCGTTATTTCTGGGATGTGGATTTTTGAAAGGGGCTATGAAATCCTTGGCATTGGGAATATTCGTCTCACATTTCTCTTTTATGGAGACCTCTGTATGACATGCAAATAGTTATTAATGTTCCAGAAGGGTCTAAGGAGTTTATGAATCTAAGCCCATTGAAGGTGACAACCCACTTTTAAAAATCAAGGGGGAAAAAAAAAAGGAAGCCAACTGTTAGTCAAAAAAACACCATTATTTTTAAAATCTTTTTCATAATTATTGTTATTCGTGATTTGAGATTGATTATTGTTTCCTTAAAAAGTACCTTCATTACTTCCTCCCTGACAAAATTACTTTAAAGTAGTTATTTCCACTTGAGGTTTTGGTGGATTTCCTGACCAGGGGGTTCAGGCTTAGGCTTTTGTAGCTCTGTTACAATACTAACATTGCAAGTTAGTTTAGGAAAGATTTATGTTCCAGCTAAAACCATGATAAATAAATTTAAAACCGGTGACATAGACACTTTTATACAGAGCTATCTAATTTGGCAAAATGTACAAATTTGGTCAGATTCACTCCAACAGTGGCCCTTTCAACTCTGATTTGCAGGGTCAATTAAAAAGCTGAAATAGCAGCTCATTGGATTTTCGGAGCTCGCAGCCTCAGCCCGAGAGCAGGACAGCACCAGGCTGGGACACCAGTGTCTCCCAAAAGCCTCTCCAGCCTGACGTGATGCTGCCTGTGGACATGGCATCCCCCTGCGACATGGCACTCATGGTTGGCACCCATGGGTGCAAGTGCTGCTGGCTCATGGGTTTGCTCTGCGGGGCGGTCCTGCCCTGAACAAACGGCCCCGGCATCTTCTGCACTTGCATCTGCCAATGCACCTGCTCCAGGTGACCCTGCTCTGGCAGGGGGGTTGGACTAGGTGATCTCCAGAGGTCCCTTCCAACCGTATGATTCCATGATTACACCAAGGATTTGCACCCAGGCTGGACCCAGGCATGGTTTGGTGGGCCCCTCCTGGGGTGTGAGGGGGTGCTAAGGTCTAACCCATCTTCAGGGAGAGGACAGCCCTTAGCAGATCTGGCCTTAGGCTACTTCTGCTCATTAATGGCACTATTCATCAGGCTGATGAGCTTTGACCTGAAAAGCCCTGGCTCCTTTGAATCATTCATCCGCGGAAGATCCCACACCTGCATTTCTCACCCCATCACCTGTGCTGGCAGGGAGGAACCATGAGCCTTAATGCCAGATGACAAGTATAAGCACAGAGAGGTTCAGAGCTGGGTAACTCACAGCAGACTGCCCTTGGTGTAGAGGACTTGCAAGCCTGCAAGCAGGGCTTGTCTTCATCTCAACTTGCAAAATGCCTTCTGGCTTACTTTCCTTCTGTGCTGAGAAGGAATTGGGTCCACCCAGAGCCTGGAAAGAGCCACAGAAGAGGACAGATGCTGCATCTGCCTGCTGAGATCCCGTGTGGCAGAAACCCTTGGAGCTGCTGTTGAGAAGCAAGGCACTCGGTAAGAGTCCCTGGTGCTGGCACAGCAATCTGAGGACAGCAGCTTGTGCTAAAGGGGATGCAGGGGTGGGACCCCCCAAAACCAGCCTTGTGCACCGAGCAAGATGCAGTGCTTTCGTGGCAGTCCCTGCTGGCCCATCCATACCGCTGCCATATGAAAGCAGCAATTTGGTGAGCATGGCCATAGCTGTGAGCATCACCCAAGGGTTAGTCTGTGCCAGAGAAGGAACTGAGCAGCCCTTGAAGCCCTGAGAGTGCAGGACTGTCCTTCCTCCCTGGGAACCACTGCCCAACTACAATAGGACCACTGAAGCTAATAAAGCCATTAATAAGGCCACATGTCATCTCCTGACTAAGGTGTGAGCGATTCACACCTCATTCAGGCTTGAAAGTCTGAAAGATCCCACATTTGGTCAAAACTCCCCTCCAGCCTGCAAGGCAAGCTAGCAAAAGGGCAGTTCTCTGTGGCTTGGGGTAGGGGGGTGGAGCAGGGGGCTCTCTTCTGTCGAGTTTTCCAGACTAAGCTGAACTTAGGCTACCTCAAAGCCCTCAGGCTAAAGTGGGTCTTGTAGGAGGACATGGCACGCTGGCACGTCAGTGGGTGGGAAGCTTCTGCTGGATTTTCAGCTCTTGTCACTGACTTAGGCAAAGTTTTTAAAGGCTCCGTTTCAAAAGCGCTCTTGGGTTTAGCAGGGGTGGTCCCTGGGATACGTCTGGCCTGGCGCTCGGAGTGATGAGTATTAGAGCTCCTGTGGATTTTGGATGGGTTTAGGCTGCTCAGATCTCCTGGAGTTGGGCCCAGCATTCTTCACGTGGCACAACTCCAGAAGTGGAAGCACTCCAAGTGAGCAGTTTCTTTCCCAAAATGGGGATTCTTCTTTCCTTTGGATGGAAAACACTACAGACAGGGGAAATATTATCGCATTGTACTGTGAAGGAGAACCATTTATTAGCTGTGGGTACCAAATTTAACTCTGGGTATTTTTTAATAGCAGTTGTGATATGAATAGAAGCGTTTGGACCCTTTCCTTGCAATGTCAGGAATCTGCATCACAGAATTATGCTACTACGTGAGAAATAGCAACGGAAATCAGCTACAGGAGGAAAAAAAAAAAAGAAGTGAAACCGGCTAGCCTAAATTCATGAGAAATTCATTCCAGGGGCACAGATTATATGAAATGGTTCCTTATCTCGCTTAAATTTGCAACATGTTAATGCTTAAAAAGAGCCATCCTATTGCCTCTTACACTTGCTGTATTATGCAAGGGTGGCTTTTCTCGTGTGCTTTGGGGCTCCCGAAGCACCCACGCTTGGCTGCCGGGAGCCCGGACGATAGGGTAATCTCCAAATACAAGGCGCCGCTCTAAGCAGTAAAACAGGCTGAAGCAAGGTCCCGCTTATGGGTTTCTCTGCTTTCTCAAGCAGGAGAGTTACTTCTACTTGCTAGGAGCAGGGAGGCAATGTGGCACGGTGGAATATATACACCCGGCTGCGTTCAGCATTAGGCAATGGTCACACAGCAGCCACAAACCATCACAGCAGCTGGATGTGTGTTTGTGTATGTCAGCTGGCTCCGTGAGAAAATGCAGTACATACTCTTTTAGATTATGATCCAAATGTTCTTTTTTTTTTTTCCCATTATACCAACCTTTCTACCAGTCCTGGCTCTGTTAACCGTGGCAAACGAGGACACAATAAAGTTCAATTGATATCAGCTATTGTTTTCAAACTAGTAATTTCCCAGGACTTCTGCAAGCTTCTCCCATCCCAGGTGAAACTTGGTAATTAAGACTGACCTTTGAAGGCTCCCACTTGCAATGGTATCTGCTGGTTCTGCTTAATTTGCTCCCCTGTCTTGCATGTAAAACTGTGAATAACTGCTGTGGTTTATTAAAGTGGAAAATAAAGTGCTTTCAAGGCACCGAGATCATTTAGTTTCCAAACATTTGACAGTACGTAATAGGTATGAGTGTTTTGAGCAGGTTATTCTAATGAAAAATGAGGGGAGTCACATATCTGACTGTTCCTATTTTGTACGAGTGTCAACTTTGTTATGGTGACAGCAGGTTTACACGGTTACACTGATCTGCAATCCTGCGCATCAGGCAGGTCTCTCTGGCTGTGAAAAATCGTAGACTAGCAATGTAAGTATCCGAATCATAGCTTTTACAAAAGAGCTAAGATTCAAAAATCGTGACAAGCTTTTAAAAATCAGATTTTTAGGTTTAAATCTGTTTTGCAACTGAGCTTTTGTTACCTCCTCATTAGCAGAATGCACTTTTTTCATATTCAGAAGCCTTTTATTTAAATATATATATTCTCTTTCTAAAACATAAGTACTAGAAACTTGCTGCTGCCTCTAACAAAAGTAGAGATTCTTACGAAGTAACACCAAGGAAAACAAAACAAGTGAACGTGGATACATGGGGCAGCTAATAAAATTGGACAAACTGGCAATGTTGCGTTCCCTCCTCCTGTACTCTGAAAGACCTGGACTTTTAATATTGTAATCAAAAATATCAAGATCTGGATGTATTTAATTAGCAAATCTGTTTCTTTTGCAAGCTTGAAATGTATCACATAATAAAGCTGAATATAGAAGAAAATTAACTGAAAGAACGCAATGTAAACGGCTTTACCTGAGGCTAAAAACAAGGCAATGGCTTGAAAAGAGAGCTACGGAGGGTTTAGGGGTTTGGATGTATAGGTTTCATGTCCTGTGTTGATCCTGGAGCCTCACTTTTGTATTTACCTTCAGCTTCTTAGGCCTGGGACAGCCTTGTTTTAGCCTGGGCACCACAACCCCATGGAGCCCACGCTGGCTCCGATGCCTGGGGAAGGCCGGAGTCCTGCTTTTGCTGCATGGAGCGCTATCCAACCTTTGGGGTCACCTTTGACAAAGCCTTTGCAGAGCCCGCTGAGAATCACTGGCCCAACTGCCACATGAGGGAGGCAGGTCTGTGGAAGCTGTTGCCCTCCCCAACTCTCTGCTCCAGCGTCCAGAAAGAAGCAGCATGGAAGTGGAGGCTGCAGCCACCCTGCAGGCACAGCACAGTCATAAGTGTGGTCTGGCCAGGGGATCTCCCGCATTTACAGATCTCGTCCATGCACAACAGCAGGAACTCAAGCTGGAGCAAGGTGTAGGATCCCATCCTGACACAGGACCGTAAAGCTGGTCAGAAAAAAGGCACCCCTCTCTCAAAACAGGCACTCTGAGCACAGCAAGAAGTCCCCGCTGCACCAAATATATCAAATCTCACAATTCGCCAGGATCAAGAATTGGAAGGTTTCCTACAGGTTTTATATCCAGGACGATTTATGATTTAATTTAAACACGTAGTTTCCAGCCATTTCTTTTTGCAAGCAATCACCTAGGCTACATTAACCTGATGGTGATGTACTGCAGTCCCAGGGAGCCCTGGAGAGACCGAGAGAGACAACAGCACTCAGAGGTGTGAACTTCCCCCATTTATCTTGATGGGGTGTGCACAGCCTTGCCAGGGAAGCAGGTCTAAGTGTGTTAACCACTTCACTGCCAGCCTCTGCCGTGGAAAGGGCTGGTTGTACAGCGGTGTGTCCTGTATGGGCCTTTCTCTTCCTTTGGTAGAGCCTCCCCCGCAGCAAAGGATGCAAGGTGGGAAAAGGATGAGGGTTGTGCAGACTCCTGGAGTGCAATGGTACAGGTTATAGGTTTGGAGGGGGTCCCATGAGATCAGGCGGGTTTTTTTTATCGCACGGCTTGTTGCAACAGATGTGGCCACACAGGTGTTACAGTTTAATTTGCTTTTGAACAAGTTATATATCCCCCTGTCTCTTGGGTTCTAACAGGGAAGCAGAGGCTCCTTGCAGGGCTCCACTTGGGCCCCAAGCAAACACTATGGGAGAGCGGAGACGAAACGTGGCAGATGGGAACTGATCCGGGGAGGCACTTCTGCCTGGTTTGGGTATGGATGTCTCAGCCGGAGGTTTCCTTCATCATATGAGTGGTATTTCACAGCAGCGGCACAAGGTTTTGCTTGTCACTAATGGATCCGGGAGTGGTCTTTATTAGGACCTGAGCTAACGAACTGGGCAGCTCCCTTTACATTCAGAGCTCTCCTAGCTGGCTGCCAGCAGACTCTTGCAGGCAGCGCGGCGCTGAACCTCTCATGTGCCAGTTCGGAGGCTGTGTTTTGCAACCAGACAGGCGTTTGCAAATGCCTGTGAAGATGGCAGCTGGTAGCAGAGGTAGTGATCCTTTCCTCTGAAGAGGGCTGGCGGCAGCTGCAGTGTGGTGGGGCTTGCAGCCGGTCCCTCTCTTGTGGCAGCACACAGCCACCTGAGCAAGGCTTCCTGGGGAGGGAGATAGATGTAAGATTTAAAGTGAAATTGCTGCTTCAAAGAAACGGCTTTTAGGAATCTCTCGTGCCTAAAGATGCAGGTGCTGGACTGCTCCCAGGCTGTTCTGCATCTCTGGATGCAGACTCTCCACCCCTGGACAGCAGCGAGGAGGGGCTCAAAGCCCCCTTTCATCTCATTCTTGTGAGCTAGGGGCAAACACATCTTCCAACAGGGAAGGTGTGTGAAACAGCCTTTTCATTATGTTTATATTTAAAAACCTAACAGTGACTAAAACAGTTTGCATAATAAACAGCTCTAGAGCCAGAAATATTTGCCTGCTCTTGGTAAAAAAAGGAAGTCCTCAGATCCTCTTCTGAAGACTGTAAGAAAGTGATAGAGTTTTCCCTTTACAGGATATAAATATGCAGTGCAAATAGGTGGCTGCTGTCGCTGCTTACATTTTGATGTATCTCTTCAGATAGCCTGGCAGCGCCAGATTATTTTAGTGTCAAATCAAAGCTCTGGTTGTGTAAAGAAGCTGAGGAAAGGTACAGTCTGTGTTGCAGCACAGGATGGAAGCTCCAAGAAGACTGGAGGCAGTCCTGTGAGACATGTACCAGCCATGCATACTAAACCTGCCATTTAGTACACTGAAAATAAAACCCCTTCAGTAGAGCTGCTGCAGAACAGAAATAAATGTCTTCAGATTTGGGTTGTGGCAGGGGGGTGTTTTTCTAGGGAGGTAGGTGATTCAGTCTCACATTAGGTGAAAGAAAATAAAGCTTTTGTTTCCTTTTTACCCTCTGTTTCCTTATGAGAGAAAAAATTTAAAGGGCTTGTTTACACTCAAAGAAAAATCTTGCTGAATGATCCCTTTTTAAAGCAGAAAGCTCTCATTTGCAATGCACCTTTGCTGTCCTTGACTTTAACATCAGCCCAGACCTGCCGGATCTGTGTCTCTCCTTAGTATCGCTCGTATTTGGATGTAGGGAAGCTGTACAGCGCGTAGCATGGTGGATTCTCTGCATGGTTACTGTGGCCTCTGCATTCCAGCCCGATACAGTCACGTAGCCAAATAACTACAGGTCAGTCACATACTTGAGCTCTCTGCAGGTCAGATGCACACACCAAGCTCGTCTCCTTTCCTGCCAAAGGGAACTGATGGCTGCATCGCTTTGAAATGCTTGAAATCAAACTGCACATCATGCCATTGGTGCTTATACAGGTTTTGTAGGAGTGTGACTCAGCCGAGCTCACAGAGTTCCTCCGGTGGAGAGACAGTGTACGAGAAAGTCCCACAGGCCCTGAGCCCACCAGGAGCCCGTCTGTAGGGAAGACTCAACCCAGGTGAGTCGCCCAGCCCAGACAACACTGTCAATGTTTCCATGCGCCGCAGCCCTGCCTGACATTGACCAGGATGCCCGAAGCACGGCCATAACCAGCTCCCGGCTGCCTTGCGGAGACGTCCTGCCCCTCTTCACGGCTAAACCCTGCCCGGGGGTGGGGGGCAGGCCCACCAGGCCGAGGCTGGGCCCAGGGCCTGCCACGAGGGCCTCCAAGGAAACCCAGCGGCCCGTTTCTTTAGCGGGGGCTGTGGGGCCTCGCTCACGATGTGACTGTGCCGGTCCTCACGGGGATCCGAGGAGGGGGACACGGCCGCCCCGCCGCCCCTTCTCGCCGTGCGGGCGCCGCCATGCTCCCCTGACAGGCCGGAGGGGGGCGGAGCCTGCGCGGCGGGAGGCGGGGCTAGGTATGCAAATGAGCCGGCGGCCGGCTGGGTGCGGCGAGGCGCATGCGCACCGCGCGCCCCCGTGGGACACGGCTTCTTACACAATGCGCCGCGTCCCTCCCGCGACGGGGGGGCGGGGTCTATCATGCAAATAAGGGCCGGCTTCCGCCGCACGATTGGAGCGGAGGGAGGAAGAGGCGGGGCCGGATATGTAAAACGCGGGTCTTTTGCGCCCGTATGCAAATTCCGCCGGCTGGCGCGCGGGGAGGGGTGTGGCTTGAATGCAAATCGCCAGACTGCCGTTTGTCGCGTCCCCGCCCCCGCGTCCTGCCTTGTGCCGCCTGGGCCCCGCCCCGCCTATAAGAGGCGTTGCGCCTGCGCAGTGCGCTGAAATGAGGACTTAGTCTGTTACACAACGGCGGCGAGGCAGGGGTTGCGCTCTTCCTCGCGTCCGGGCTCGGCTCCTCTCCTCGGCTTTCCTCGCCTTTCCTCTCCTCCCGCTCCGCTCGGCCTCCCGCGCCCTCCGGCATGAGCGGGGACCAGCTGCACAACGATTCCCAGGTGAGCGCCCCTTCACCGCCCGCTCCCGGGGGACCCCCCGGCCCCTCGCCAGCGAGGCCGCGGGGTCTTTACTCCCCCTCAGGGTCAGCCCTGGGGACCCGGCTGATCTCCCTCTCCCCTCCTTACCCTCAGTGAGGGGAGATGTGCCCGGCTGCTGCCCGCTGCCTGTCCCCGCCAGGGGTGGCCCACGCGTCTGGGGAAAGCCCTGTCAACCCGGCCTGTCCCCTCCGCCTCATCGTGCTGGGGGGCCCCCATCCACCGAGCCTCCCCCCTAGCCCCGGGACCCGTTGAGTGACGGTGGGGGAGAGGGGACCCGTGTGTGACCCTCCGCCTGGGAGAAGGGGAGGGGGGCGGCTCGCCATCTTCCCCGGCCTCGGTCCCCTCGGGTCGGGGGCGGGGGGGACGACCCCGGGAGCTGTGCGGGTGCCGGTTCACCCTGTCCCCCCCACCAGCCACGGAGGGAATGAATCGTGCCGTTCTCATTTGGTATTTAATTTCCTTAAAAATGAGAATGAAGAAAAGGGGGGGAAAAATCCCCTCACCCCACCAAAAAAAAAAAAAAAAAAATTCTCCCCCGTCGGGACGGCGTTTCTCACGGTGTCTCCCTGTCTCCTCTCCCCGCAGATCGAGGCGGATTTCCGAGCGAACGGTGAGTGTGGCCCCGGCGCTGCCCTCCCCTAGCCCGGCCGCGCCGCGCCGGCCGCGCACAGACATGGCGTCCCAGAGACTAAGTCCCGGCTCCTCGCTCACCGGCCCCATTGTTCCCATCGAGCCGCCAAAAACCCCCCTTTCCTGCCGGCCTCCACCCCCCCCGACCCCCGCCCCCCATAGTGGAGGCACCGCAGGCCCCCGATCCGAGCCCATCGGTTCTCCCGGGGTCCCCTTTGGGCCCCGATTCCTCCCTGGAAAGTCGCCTTGTCGACGGTCGGGACTTAGTCTCTGCGCCATTTTCTTTTTCTCCTCTCTTCTGTGTGGCTTTCTCTCCTTCTCCTTCTCCTCCTCCCCGAGCTGCCGGAGACGAGCCTTCTGCAGAGGCACCGGGCGGCGATCCCCGGCCCCCAGCCCCTTCTTAACCCGGGGGAAAGCAAAGTTTTTACCTAAAATACATCCCCAAGACCTTTTTTTTTTTCTTTTATCGCAGCCTCCCTTCCCCCCACTGCTCCCCGTCTCTGTTCCTTTCAGGGAATCCCTCCCTTCCCCTAAAATGAAAGGTGATTGCAACATGTTGCTCTTTAAAAGAGTCTGCTGCATCCATTTTAAGATCAGTCTTATTTCTTTTCTTGCCATTTAATTGATGTAACTTTACCTTGTTGGGTGGGGCTTTTTAATTAAAATAAAAGCCCACATTAAAAAAAAAAAAAAAGAAAAGCAATATAGACAATTCCAGAAAGGTAGACAGCATCTCTTCAGAAAGTTTGCAAGGTAACTGTTAATTTTGTTCAGAAACGCTATAGGAGTCGTGTAATTTTATATATATGTATATATTTTTATATACATATATATACACTTACATGTCTATGTATTCATATATATACACACACATACAATCTTTTCTAGTCAGCCTGATGGCTGCTAACTTTTTTTGATCATTTATTCATTTTTTTCAAGGAAGCAAGCTAATTGCAATCATCCCCCAGGTTAGTAGGTGACAAATTGAAGGGCTTAAGCAAGGGTAGAGGGGAGTTGAGGACGTAGCACCTACCTTTGTGTGTATGTGTTATTGTCACTGGGATGCGTGAGGAACTCCGACTGGTGAGGTGGTAGAGGACAAAAAATGGTTGAAGATACCTGGTTGACTTATAGTTACGCTGATATTTAGCATGCTTTTCTGGACAATGTCCATGTGCCTGGCTGCTTTGTAGGCTACTGCGTGTAAATATTTACAGATCTCCGTTTGTGTGCACCTTTCTTTCTGTCAGTTCTTTGGAATGTGATTGTGCGTGTGCAATAAGAGCAGACAGTAGCGAATATGCAGTTTTTGAACTTTTACTTCCATTCTGAATCTATAGTAGGGCTCTACGAATAATCCTTAACAGAAAAAAGGGGTGCAGTGTATTTCCCAAGAAGTGCAGGAGGAACTCTTGAAGCAACTTAAATATAAGTGTGTATTTGAATTCTTGTAGCATTCTTACGCTGGAAAATCCTTGCTTAAGGATCATTTTTATTTAGGGAAAACTACTCCCTGGTAAGCTTTAGCTATGTACTGATTTACATAGGGAAATGATGCATATTTGACCTTTCCACTCCAGCTTCCAGTGGACCTCTTAGAGGGATTCTTCTCTATTGTGACCATGTGCTGTTTTATTCTTTTAAGGGTTTTAGGCATACAGCAGTTAAAACTCCTCCAGTTTTTATTTCTACCATGTGTTGGAGGAATTCAATACAGAAATTCAAAGTAAGGCATATTGATGGAAAAACTGAATTCCTGGTGAATCAAACATACCCAAGAAATTCTCACCAGTGTAGGTATCTGCACTTTTTTCCTCCTATTGCAATTATTTTACGATGGTCATGTAACAGCATTGTGACTGATCAGAGGCCCCTAAAATCCAAAATCCTTTTCAGTGCTGAAAGGTGCGTATAACCCTGTTAGTCTTGTTAAGGGAATAATACAGAATAGACACTGTCCTCTCTGACCTTGTGACCAGGACTGATCTCCCTGAAAACCTGTCACCTCTGCTTGCTCCAAGCCTTGTTTCTTCTACACAGGAGTTCTTTGCACTTCTGTGTCGGGAACTGCAATTCTCATTTAGGCATAGTGGTGAGTCTCACCCTTATATTCTTGTTTTCATCCTATTTAGTGGCAAAGATCAGGAGTGGCTGGTAGGAATCTAAAGTACTTCTCCCCCTTCCCCGCCCCCCCCCCCCCCCCCCCCCGATGTTTAGGATTGGTTTGTACTTTGATTATTAGGCAGCACTTAAAAGGAGACTTTGGCTCTACTGTTAGGCTGCCTTTCCTCTTTATGTTCGGGGGAAGGAAAGGTTTTCTGGGGGCTGGTACTGACTCATTCTAAATGTTGAAAGTACCAGCAGTAAACATTTTTGTTAATAAAGAATGTTTTGGGTGACTTCTGGATACTGTATCAGTAGTAGAGCAGCTTAAGTACTTTGAAGCTTCCTGTTGTTGCTGATGTTCCGATCTGGGTGGATGGACATCCCATCTCCTGTTGTGATGACAGGAGCTGTTGCAGCTGAAGTAAGGTGGGTGGGGGTGGATCTGCTGTCCCATTGCAGGTCACCCAGGGGCACCCTGGTTGTAGCCGAGAACTCGGGTCTGATTACACACCCCTTTCATTGATAGCAGGGTAGTGTTAGGTATGAGGGAGGATGCCAGCAGTAAATACGTGTTCCTGGCTATTTCTTGTCATTAAATAGCCAGGTCACTCTAAGCAAGAGCATCCTGGGCAAATTCCAACTTGGGTAATTGCATTCCGTCTCAATATCCAGATTCTCCCTCCTGTTTAATTTGGCCATAGTGGGTATTTTTTTCACCTTCACTGTATTTTTAGTATCAGTACGCACTGCAAAGAATTTTCCGTGCTCAGTCCTAGCACTGCCTGTTTGCAAACCATCCTGAGAACAATATTGTTCTGAAAGAGCGAGCCTTTTTTTGCAAGTAACATCCTCACAGTTTTCAGCGTTGTAGAAGGGAAATGGTAGTCTAAAACTGTAATTTCCAAGTAGAGCTTGGTCATTGAAAATGACCCCTTCTTCACAGATGCAAATGTTGAATCACAACTATGTACTTAGGGAGGGAACCAGTCTGATTATTTTTTTTCCTCAGTTGGTAAAAATGCAGATCACTTCAGATGCAAAATCTGTTTGGATTCTATTGAGTTTTGCCTTTAAGAGCTTTGTTGTTAAGGTTGAATGTAACAACCTCTTACTACTGAGGGGAGTGTTGAGACTAAAAGCAATTTATCTTGACTTTTCGGTTCTCCCATTGTGTTTGCAGAGTGCAGTAGATAAAAACTACTTTTGTTTGCAAAATAATCAAATTGTATTCCAAAGCTGCTAAATTCCGCTCACTGCTTTTAGTGTCTTGGCTGTTCATCAGCCTTTGATCAGAACTTGTGTAAAATCCAGAACTGTTCTGTGTAGAAGGTGAAGACATCACCCTAAGCAGTGGGTTTTTCTCTCTGGTTGACTTGGCCAGTAATACTAAGATGCCATTTGAGGCTGGTATCACTGTCGTAACCATTACAGTATATTACCAGGAGTCAAGTATGAAATTGATTGTCCAGCGTCATAGAGGTGGCTTCTGGAAGTCAAACACGCTTGAAGGAGGGGCTTGCTTTAGCATTGAATTTTTTTAGGGGGAAAAAGGAGCCTTTGCTGCTGCAGCATCTTATCGCAAACTGGCAGGTTTTTTTTAATGTTGGCCTGGGTGCTCGTATGGCACCTCTGTATATATCAGCGTGAAGATATGAAAGGGAGTTAGCAAGAGGGAAATTAAAATTAAATAGCAAGAGTGCTGAACAGATGCCTTACAAGTTAAGGAATTTCAGCACGCTTCGTGTTTTGCATTAAATTCATGCTTCACGTGTAATAGAGCTGTGCACGTAAAAGGTGGGGGTGATTCAAATGCTAACAAACTGAAAAGCGACATAACAGAGATCCTTAAGAATTCTCAAGGGTTGTGAAACAAGTCTGTGGGAGACCAGATCTGTTCTTCCTTGCTGCTGCTTTGTTGGCGCCTTCTGGATGAGTGAGGTTTTTTTGAAGGAGAGCAGGGCCACCTCTGACCCAGGGCTCTGTGTACCTTAGTGCTGCTGTTAGAGCCACTGTACTAAACAAACTCGATGAAGTTAGGAAGCTTGAAGGTAAAACTCTTGTGCACTATTGTCAGGGCGAAACTGTCTTTTAAGTTCCCTGGGAGCATGTCGTCACCAGCGCCTTTAAATGTCAAATGTTTGGCAAGGGATCCAAAATACAAAAGGTAGTTAATGGTATTTAGATGCAGATTGATATCTCCACTGAAAATTTCCTTTCCCTTTTTTGTGATACATGGAGATGTGAATCCTGAAGAATGTAATTTGTTCCTTCCAACACAAGCCTTGAGTCACTCCCTGTCTTCGCTTCCAGACTGCAGTGCTGGGTGATGAGCTGCATTGTCAGTGCTGCCCACAGCCTCAGAACAATACCCGCTGGAGTTTTAACTCTGAAATCACTTAGCTTTTTTTTTTATTTTAGGATTTAACGTCAGACCCCAATCTCTGCGAAATTTCTTAATTTTCTTTTTGCATTGATTTTCAATACGTTCACAGCAATCTACTGCAGGGCTTGTAGAATGTAAGTGTAGCTTTACTGTAGGAATGTTCAGATTGTTACAGGTAAGGGTACTCTGAAGTAAATAGATAATTTCTGACGCTTCTCAGAAATGCAGACCCAGAAATGTAAATAAATGTATTGTTGATAAGCTGCTCTTAAATATCATGTGCATAAGTTGTTTGCATTTGCTTTTCCCAGCAGTAGTCTCAGAAGAAGGGCTTTATTAAAAGACCTTGAGGTCTGTTGTGTTAATTGTTCTGACACATTCAGCATTCAGGTTAAAACTTAATGGGTGTCTTGTGGGAGTGGGGAGTTGAATGCATTTCTGTCAGCTGCGGCCAACTTTTGTTTTTGTTAAAACTCAGCAGAATTAACTAAATGTGCTGGAAGACGTGTTTCGGGGGTTAATGGCCTGTGTGCTTCCTACTTGTAGCAGATTTTCTTAGGATGTTTTTTCATTTACTATGGTGTTAAACGTTATCTGTTATTAAGATGCTGTCAGGGCTACTTTGTTTACTTCGTAAAACAGGAAAAAATTTTAACCAGGGGACCAATGGAAAAGTGTGGCTTTTTACATGGCTTCACCTAAATTAGGCACACAGCTCATAAACATGATTGAACACAAATTCAGATTTAATTTCATTTACAACTGTGACATCAGATATTTGCTGGATAGTTCATTGAATTCCAACCTCCTGAGTTGCGCTGTCAGCAGAAACTGCAATAATATGTAATTATAGCAAGTACTTAACATCTCATTGACTCAAATTCCTCTGTTAATGATTTCACTGGATTCCTGTTAAAGTAATACCTGCTGAAGTAGCACAAGCCACTGCCCTATTAGAGAGAGGCTCCGGGTCAGATTCTTACCGGTGTTATAAATTGTTTTAGTTCTGCTAAAATCTGACAGGGTATCTGCTTTTTTTGTTATTGGACTGCAGGGAGGGGCTTTAGTGATACAGTGACTATTTAAGAAAAGAGTTTAACATAAAAAAATCACTGGATTTCTTTCTTTCGGCTTTTCAAGGTGGGATAGTTTCTCTTTCACATCTGCTTGAGTTGGTTGTGCTAATATAATTTCTCATATCCTTGTAAGACATGCAGTGGTTCAGAAATATTTATTGGCTTATTAAATGGAATTGCCTTTGCAGCCACTAGTTTTATAGGAACTCTGCCCCAAGTTTTATAGCAAACCTCACACTCTGAAACATGGGAGCAAAATACTATTTAGCATTATGTATTCTGCTCCCGACTGCAGTTTGACTGTGTCTTAGGTTTCCAAATCTGAGAGAGGATGTTCATTGTAGAAATCGGCGTTTAGCACCTTGCTTTTCTGGGGCTGTTTCTTTTGACTGAGACAGCAGCATATGACAAATTTGCCTGGCCATACCTTCTCCCTGCATGACTACCAGTTCTGAGCTGTTTAGCACTGTCAGCATTTAAATATGTATCATCATTAGATTTCAAAATGCTTCTTCCCATTAAGAGAACAGGAGAAGGGTATGCACTTGCTGTAGTTTCAGCAGTGAGTTTACTGCTGACCCGCTCTCCTGAAGGAACAGCTAGAAAATCAGTTTAAAACCCAGTTCTCAGCTACAGTAGGATTATTCCCTTTAAATGGTGTTCCCAGTTACTGCTCTCCTTACTCTGCTATTAATTCTCTGCTCTGGCGAGCTCCCACCGCATGTGCCTCTGGTGGCTTCCACTGCTTGTCACTGGTTGAACGCTGGAATTAATACAGTGTTGGAGTGCTCTTCTGGGCAGAGCAGAGAGCGCCTTTTCTACCGCAGGCTCCTGCTATTTCGTGGTTCAACTGAACAAGTTGTAGTAGTGGTTTCCTGGTGTGTATGAGACTACAGTATTTTTAGCACAGCATTTGTTCAAAATGTCCTGGCTGACATAAATATTAAATAGTTCCAGTGGATTTTATCAGATTTGTAGATGAAATATAGATGAAATGTTTTCATCTTGAACGCTCGCTTTTTAAACTACTGAGCATAAAGAGTGAACTGCAGTAATATCTTCTGGTGTCACAGTGAGAGTTAGGACACTTGGAAGGTGATGTGAAAAGAAAGGGGAATTCTGTATCTTTGTCACCTGCAAGGTGTAAAGAGCAGTAGAAAGTTGCTGTTGGATGTAGAAACATAAGCATGTGTGCATATTTTCAAGTTGAAACTTGGTTCCTAAATTTGACTTCTGTAGCTACTTAGCTTATGAACAAGTGAGAGCTCCAGACTTGAGAATGGAAGTGGGAGAGTATGGAGCTGCAGTTGGTCTTCCTGAAACTTGTTCTTTTGTAGCACCTACTTAACATCAATGATTCTCGGACTTCTTTGAGGTAAAAGTAGGTTTTGTTAAACCTCAGCCTGTGTTGTAGTGTCAGCAGGAGTGGTGATACGAAATATAGTTTTGTGCCAGTCCTTGCAATAAACAATATTCTGGGAGATCCTCCAGCACAACAGGTGGAGATCAGACTTGATGCTTTAGGGGAAGTGGGAGTCCTTGGCAATTAGTTCCCTATTAGTAGCTAATGATAGAGATGGGGTCCTGTAATGAGGAAATATGAGTAGAAGGAGGTCAGAGGTTCAAATAAGATTTGCCTCACAAATTTGCTAGAGTGTTATCACGAAGTTCTAGTGATGTTTTCTGTCATCTCAAGGTCTTTTTGTCTGCTGGAATAAATACTCTGCGCGAAAAAGAAGAAACAGGCAGACAGCTCTCGTGAATGCTGCATCTGATACTTACTGTTGCTTCACCCTGGGGAAGTTTCCGTTGTTCATAGCTGTTACTTAAATCTCAATAGCTTCACTTGAAGATGGTCACGTTAGTAGTCAGCGTAGACAATTAACTTATACTGACAGCTGCTGTGTGTTTTGAAACTGCCAGTTCCCAACATGAAGGAGTCCGAAGGACAGAGAGCATTGAGCATGCTTTACTCCTGTCTTGGAAAGATTTGGGGGCAGGGGCTGGAAAGTGTCTGAAATGCATATCTTGATGGGATGGGGGCAGTGCAGGCTCAAATATGGGAGGCGTAGCTGGAAAGTTAGCATAGGTGCTTGTCATTCAGCCTCAGCACACAATACCTTATCAAGAAAAACAACCTGTGTCTCCACCTAAAGTACTTAAATCCCTTTATAAGTTTGAAGAGTGGTAACTTCTGAAATTGGGATGATTGCAAGGTAAAGAGGGACAGCATCAGGCCATTGGGAAATTGTTTTATTGGAAGGCTCCTGTTAGTCTTAGAGCCAAAAGTTGCTTCCCACAAAGCTTCTGATCGGTAGATCTTTTTGGGTTCCTTATCGATATTTTTGACATGAGTGTATTTGTTCATGTTCAGAAGCTTACCATATGCTTTGTGCAGTTGTGAGCTGTGTGGGTGTGCATGCATGTATTTTTATCTTATACCTTCGTCAGAGAAGGGGTTTTTTAGGGAATGTTACAAAGACAATGACTTCCTTCTGTAGCAGTGTTGCAGGGCACCGAGCTTCATGGTGCCCACCAAAAGAGGAAGATTTAGCCGTTCATAATTCTGCCCAACATAGATGGTTGCCTGTTAAAGGCAGATGGACGTTCATGGAATTCAGTGCCGCAGCAGAGTGATTCTGCAGTTGGCTGTATCTTTCCATGACTGAAGAGAGATTGATTTCTGCCTGAGGAAAGCTTGGAGTGTACTTGTAGCTTCACTAAAATATTTTGATCTGCGTATGTAACTCATCTTTGGCGAGGTCATATCTGTGTCCATTAAAGACATGCTCCGTGGTGACGGTATACTAGCTGAGTGCCTGTTACATCGCATCAGCTGCTGTGTACAGCTGACATAGGCTCTTACAGACACACAGTACTTAGCAGATAGTCCAATTTACTTGGGGGAGCAAGACTCTTACAATTCTCAATGAAGGCATAGTACCGATTCTTCAAAATGTCCCCTTTTCTCCCATAATGCTATTTTTTAATGATTTTCTAAAAATAAGACCCTGGTGACTTTTACTACTTACTGCTCACTTTGAAATCCTAAACGTTGATTTTTCGCAGTCTTAATTTTTGCAGCAAGCATCTAAGACATCAATAGTAGAACATTTTGCTGTGTTAGGGCGTAAACGATAGGAACAAATGATATATGAGGTCTCATGTTCAACGTGGATAAGACTGCATATAGTTTGTCCTGTCTGAAACCCACTGAGCTAATGCACGAGCACTGTTTGTCTGGCTGTTCTGGAATGAATTTTACCAAATGCTTTGTGATTTCTGAAGTGTTTGGCGCGTTCCATTACTCAGTGTATACTGCATGGGATTGGAAATTGTCTTGTTTCCATCCAAATGTCTGTCAGTTTGGTGCAGCTGGAAGATGTGTGGCAGTGTCTAAATGGAATAATTTTAAGAATTTTTTGAAAGAATTTTTTTAGACATTGAGCAGAGATGTGGCTTCATGGTAAAGAGTCAAGAAAATAATAGGAATGGAGCAGTACCCAAGTACAGATAGCTTTTTAATTTTTCCTGGCATTTGTCACTTCTCTGATCTATTGCCTAACACTGTGCCCGACACGTGAGAAGTCGGACTTGTAGTGTTATCCAGGACCTTTTTTCTTTTTCTTTGCCACTTTTCTTCTGTACATCTTTTAAATTTGAACGGCAGTGCTTTTCCTTTGTATGTAATGTGGAAGAGATGACCTGTGTTTTAGGGCCAGGGCAATGTACTTTAGTTGAACTTTTTATTGATGGCAATGTATTACTGTTCAAGGCTTATATTCCATTACTTGAACAAGGGCCAGACTTGTCAAAACAGCTGCTCATCTTCCTCTGAGGTTGCAGTTTCTTGTTTTGGAGACGTGGCCTAAAAAGACCTTTTAGGGGAGAGTGTGAGGGAAAAGTGGACTTTCGCCTTCTATGTTCTTTTTTCTCTTTGAAATATGGCAAGTGTCTGTTGCAGATTTTTAATTATCTGGAGATAGCAGACCACTACGTGTTTCTCAACTCTAACTGAAATACAGAGATTTCTGGAGTTAGGGTAGCACAACTAAGAGGCTTCTGTTTTTGTGGTCTGTGAGCAGGGTTTTAGGAGGAGAAAAATACAGGTGGTGGCAGGGGACAGACACCCTGTAACATAGCTTGTGACATGAGATGGTTTGGAGACCTGATAACCGGGTCGGAGGACTGTCTTCCTTCATCTGCTCTGCAGTGGATGCAAGTGGATGGAGTTCTTTCTGTCCTTAGGGAGACGAGTAGCTAAGTAAGCTGGCAATTCTTATTCCAGCTTCTGGTTTAGTGTGATGCTGTCTTGCCAGCTATCATCTGTGTTGCTTGGTGCTCTGGTCAGACGTGTGAAGATGAAGGGTTGAATGTGAAGAGCGACTCTTCTGAAGCTGAAGGCAGGAAGCACTGGGGAGGGACGCTATGCCTGGGATTAAGGTCCTTTGTACTATACATTGTTATCCTGTCCTAAGGCCATACTGTTTAAATAGGCAACACAGTGGGAAAAGAGGGAGTACTATGCTCTTCTCAGAGGTGGAGAAACAAGAACAGAGTGGGAGTGATTTCTTCCAGCACAGAAATAGATACAAAGCTGTCTGACTGGGACTAAGATCCAATTCCAATTGAACTTTTTGTTTTTGATTTTTAATTCTTTCTCCAGCTGAAGACTGAGGTGGCTAGTACAAAAAAAAAAAAGGAGCTTCTGCAGTTTTAGCGTATGTTGTAATTTTTTTCTTAAATGCAGAACTCATCTCGAGCTAAAGCGTGCATTTTTTTCTGTGGTACTAAATTATTTCACAAATATGAAAATGTTGCGTGGTGGGTTTCGCAATTAGCGAAATCACTGGATTTACAGTAGAGAGAGCAGTGGTTTCCTGGTCTGTGCGCGCTGTTCCAGTATCAAGTACTTCGCAGGTTAGTCTCTTGCACCATACGTGCCACCTTGATGTGAATGTCTCCTAATTGCGCCTTGAGCAATAAGAAGAGCGTATTAGGTCTTCTGCCAGTTTGTGAATGCTAGCAAGTGTGTGAGTAAGATCAATTATTGGAGAGATAAAACAGCTAGGATGGGCAGGTAGCAGTTTTAACTTGCCTAAGAAGGTACACTTACGAGTTAGACGGGCCCTCTCCATTTCAATCCAGCCTTTTGAGAAACTGGAAGCAGGAGCTCTTTGGAGATCCGTGTGAGGGTATGATTCATTGCAACACAAGCAGCGTGTACAAAATGGAGGGATGGAGTAGTACTAGTGACGTACTCTGAGGTTTGTGCTCTAGAGTTAACGACCACCAGATGGGGGATAAAAGGCTGCATGCTCTTCTTCTGAGGACCGAGAATGTCATTGAGACTGTTAAAATGCGCTGTGTCTGTTGTAATGCTGCTTGTGCGCAGGAAACCCCTTTATGTGTGGATCAGACGAAGCTTTTCTTACTGTTTTCGTCCCCTGACGCTTAGTTTTTAGCATTGCTTTTGACTGAAGGTCAGGTTCCTTCAGTTTGGTAACAGTACACCTCAGAGATAAAAAGTCTTGAGTGCTTTCTGGCAGTAGAAAAAGGTGCAAATTGTGTTCCAGTACCCAAGTGTAAATTGCCAGATCCGAGGCAGTAGGTTCATGTGAGCACAGTACAATGCAAGAGATGAACTTTTAACAGTGACGTTGATTGACTTCTGCAGTGTTGCCCAATTCTGTTATATGTGTCATCTTGATCCATCTTTTTAGTAAACAAACACTGGCACAAATCCGAGTCAAGATATCAGTGCTGTTAACTCTGATATTTGCAAGTTGTCGTGCTGAAGCTGTGTAGGTGTTGGGGTTACTTCGTCTTGTTCCAGCAATTCGGAACATCACTCCAGCTGTTGAGGATACCTTTGGACATGAATGTGGATAACATGCTTTTTTTCAAGAGCCTTTTTGACTTTTGCTTTCTTACACTTTCCTGTGTTATTCCTACTCCAAAACCAGGAAGCCTCTCAGAGGAGCTAGCATCTTGCCTGAGTCATAATATCATAGCTGTGTATGTCACCTGCACTTCATTAGGGAAGCACAAGCAAGCTGTCCTTGAAATACCTGTTTTTATGAGTAGGTACAGCCTTCTAATTTAAAATATGCTGCTCTCTGGAGTTCGGTAGCTGTCATAAACAATATTTTCTTTTATCATCAAATAGGCTTATTCAGCATCACTTGTATTTAAAGGAAGCTTCTTTCTAGGTTTTAGACTGTTCTAATCATCTAGATATGAAGAGGAAAGTACAGCTTGTCACTTGATGTTCTACACTTGGCTTCTGCAGTTGGCAGCCTGTGTTCTTGGGAGAGCCTAGCACAGTGTAGTTTTTGTTTGCCCCAGTCCGTAGCTTGTCTTGCAGTGGATGGAGACTGCAGCTAGCAATAAGTTGACAATCCTGGTAATTTACTTCTTAAATTGACTCTTAGGCAAAAGGCAGGAGCACTTAAATTGATGAGTCCATCGGTTTCTTATTTCATAAGTGGAAGTAGTAAAGCTGTCATTCTTCAGCTTTTTCAAGCATTGCCTTCTGTGTCTAACATGTTTGCCCCTTCCCTCCTGTCCAGCCCTGTTGTTGAGACTCTTGTCCAGTGATGCATAATCTTCGGTTTATGGTTTTGCTACCCATCACTGTCAAAGCGTCAACTCATCTGTGTAGAGGAAAAAGTGAATTTATTGTCGAACCATAGTCTGAGTTAAAATATTCTGTCTTTCTCTGTTTTCATGAGAAGGCCTCTCTTACAGCACTCATCTGGTACGATATTTGCCTCTTTCAGGAATCTGATAGATTATTTTTTTATTATTATTATTTTTCCCCAAAGCTGCTGGTGCGGTCTTTGCACACCAACTGAAACTGGTCTGTGTGCAGTTTAGCAAACAGACTACATTTGGTGTTGACAGCAGGGATGGCTACTTCAGAAGGTGGGTTGGAACTCCTAGGAACCGATCTGTGCTTGGGCTTTGCCCATAGCTCATCAGTGTGCTTGTTTAGAATGAAAAACAATACTAATGCCCTGGCCACAGTAGAATCATAGAATTATTTTTGTTGGAAGAGACCTTTAAGATCATCAAGTCTGGCCATTAACCTAGCGCTGACAAGTTACCACTAAACCGTCATCTACATGTCTTTTAAATACCTACAGGGATGGCGACCCAATTACTTCCCTGGGCAGCCTGTTACAATGCTTGATAACCCTTTCAGTGAAGAAATTTTTCCTAATGTCCAATCTAAACCTCCGCTGGCGCAACTTGAGGCCGTTTCCTCTTGTCCTATCGCCTGTTACTTGGGAGAAGAGACCGACCCCCCCTGGCTACACCCCCCTTTCAGGGAGTTGTAGAGAGCGAGAAGGTCTCTCCTCAGCCTCCTCTTCTGCAGGCTGAACCCCCTCAGCCGTTCCTCATGAGGCTTGTGCTCCAGACCCCTCACAGCTCCGTTGCCTTTCTCTGGACCCACTCCAGCACCTCAGTGTCTTTTCTGTGATGAGGGGCCCAAAACTGGACACAGCACTCGAGGTGGTGCCTCACCAGTGCTGAGTACAGGGGGACGATCACTTCCCTAGTCCTGCTGGCCACGCTATTCCTGACACAGGCTGGGATGCTGTTGATCCTCTTGGCCATCTGGGCACCCTGCTGGCTCATATTCAGCCAGCTGTCGACCAGCACCCCCAGGTCCTTTTCCCCGCCGGGCAGCTTTCCCACCACACCTCCCCAAGCCTGTAGCGTTCATGGGGTTCTTGTGACCCAAGTGCAGAACCTGGCACTTGGCCTCGTTGAACCTCATACCGTTGGCCTCGGCCTGTCAATCCAGCCTGTCCAGATCCCTCTGCAAAGCAGTCCTGCACTCCTGCCCACGTCGGTGTTGTCTGCAAACTTAGTGAGGGGGTGCACTCAATCCCCTCGTCCAGGTCATTGATAAAGATATGAAAGAGAACTGACCCCAATACTGAGCTCTGGGGAACACCACTTGTGACTGGCCACCTACTGGATTTAACTTCATTCACCACCACTCTCCGCGCCCAGCCATCCAGCCAATTTTTTAGCCAGCACACCCACGCAAGCCGTGAGCAGCCAGCATCTCTGGGAGAATTGCTGTGGGAAATGGTGTCAAAAGCTTTCCTAAAGTTTAGGTAGACAACATCTGCAGCCTTTCCCTTGTCCACTAAGCAGGTCACCTTGTCATAGAAGGCGATCAGGTTTGTCAAGCCAGACCTGCCTTTCATAAACCCATGCTCACTGTGCCTGATCCCCTGGTTGTCCTGTACATGCTACGTGGGACTGCTGATAAATGATGGAAGGTGGCTTGGTGAGCACTTCTGCCAGCTCCCTCAGGACCCTTGGGTGGATCCCATCCTGCCCCATAGATTGTGTGTGTCTTAAGTGGTGCAGCAGCTCGCTAACCGTTTCCCCTTGAATTATGGGGGAGTTCGTTCTTCTCCCTGTCGTCCAGCTCAGGGGGCTGGGGACCCAGAGGACAACTATTAAAGACTGAGGCAAAGAAGGCATTAAGTACCTCAGCCATTTCCAAAGGATCAGGAGATTTACTAAGTCTTTGTGTACTGAAGTTAAAGTGTGTATTTTTAAACGGATTCCTTTATTGAGAATGAAGCTGTAGAGCATTGTTTTATGAAATAAGTCCCCTGTAGCTGTATTTCACAAGAACATGAAACAGTGCTCAAAACAGATGTGAGCCTCATTTATTAACGGCAGAATTACTTTGTTTTTAATTTAAGTTCTTGTGCCTTTTTTCCCTTTCTGTAAATAAGCCACCCGTCCATCCAGGCACAGGAGCCTCATGCTCAGACTCTGATCCAGACTAAGAAACCTTAAATCCCAAAGGGAACTCATTAGCATGGAGTTCAAGGAGTCCTTTTTGCATAACATCAGTGTGTTTGTGTTTTGGGAGGGCCATTGAGCTGGGGAAAGGAACGCTTCTCAGTTTAGTTTTTATAGAGAAGTCCTAGGGAAGAAGTCTACTGACTTGTACATGGCAAATATTTACTTTTTGAATGGAGCTGAAATAAATATGCTGTTTGATTTATTTATTATTATTTTTTCTGAGCTGAGTTTTTATAGGGTCTTTTTGTGTGTATTAACAGTTTAATCTCAGCAGAGCTCTGGAATTAGTCTTTATCAATTAGCTCTCTAAGAGAACCGAGTCAAAGAAGCCCTTACTTCACTTGTCTTCCCCCGGTACTGAAAAAAAGTATTTAAAACAACATTGTAGTACATGGACTACAAACAAGTATAATGTTGATTTTTATCATGGTTGCTTCAGACACTGGAAAGTTCAGTTTTCCACTCACTTTCATTTCAGACAAGATGTGGTATTCAGAAGGGCTTTCTTCTAAGCATCCGTAAAACAAATTTGTGCCATTTCTAGGTTTCTCGTAAGTCCGTTATTTCCATGTTCTGAAGCCAGTGTCATTTGGCCAGCAAGTGTCAGTGACAGTTGCTCAGTTCTTCATCTTGTAAGCTAGTTCTTAAATCTTAACTCTTTCCTCCCCATCACTGCCAGGTATCCATATGTTATATTATTAGGCAGTGTGGTTAGCACTTAGCTAACTACAAGCATGTGATTTCCCAAATCCTGTGATCCAAATGGGTTTCTTTACATACAGAATTAAACTCGGATCAAATTACTTGAGGAGATTGGTGCTCCAAAAAGGTATCAGTACAGAAATATGTTGTCAGGCTTCTTTGTATACCAAGAGTCAGATGATGCTTCATCCCTGTAGGTCACCACAGTTTTCTCTTCTGCTTAATCAAACTGGAATTCCTCTTTTGTGCCAGATGTGCACGTAGTTCATAAAGCAACTTCTGATGCACTCCGTCATGAAACAAATGCTTGAATTGAGGTTAACTGCACACTTTAAACTGTAGCAAAGTTAGATTTTTCTGAGAATGTGATGCTTGGTATTAGCAAATTGTCTCCTTGTTTTGTTTCTCTGTGGTTATTGCTTTCACTTAAAAAAAAAATATTAAAAAAAAAATAAATTGCAGTTTCTGTATCAGAGGAGCTCTTACTGTACAGCGCTAGCAGACAGGATTCCAGTACTTGACAGAGACTGTAGTGGCAGAAAGTATCTTGTTTTATGCTTTATTCTCAATGTAACTGGTACTTTAAAGATCTTATTGTGAAAACCTATGTTGAACTGTTTTTCTGGTTGTAGATCCGTTCTTGAGCAGAGACTACTGAGCTGTTTCACCTCTTAGAGATGCAACGAAATGTCCTTAGGAAACCAGGTTGAACTTGTATGGTCTCCAAGAAATTTGGGGTGTTTAGTATGCCATCACTAGAAGAGAAACCTTACTGTTACAAGCTGTGTTACTTAACTTTCAATTTTATTGTACCTCTTGCTCCAGGAGTACCTTGGTCTGTCTGTGCAGCTTCTTAGTTTTGGAGATGGCATGAGGAGTTAAGTATCTCATGTAATTCATATTAATTCTTTCTTATGGTATTGGGGCTACTCGTCACATGTCTTCCCACTTACAGGCTTTACTCAGTACTACTGCAATGTAACAAAAGCTTAAGGCTCCGGTGTTTCAGTATTGGTGCCTTTTTACATCTGATGGTAGCATGTAAAAGGTGATCACTGGTTGTAGTGGCGATCACTGGAAAAAGAGGAAGTTTTTTTCTGGCCTGCTAGGGACTGGAGTACAGGAAGTAAGATAATCGCCAGTTGTAAAACAGATCCAAGTTCAAAAATAAATCGGTGCACTTCAAAACTTGCATAATAGTGTCACTGAAATGCATGCAAACTCAGGTTAAATGTATGGAGGCATTGTGGTTTCAGAAACCACTGGGGCTGCTGTGCTCTTTTGGGTAAAGCAGACTTACTCTAAAGAGTGTGAGCGTGGATTTCTGCTGCTGGGTACCTGGATGGTGCTTTCACTCCCAAAAGTAGTTTTACCTGGCACAGGCTTGAAATGCTTGGAGGAGGAGGAGAGGGGGGGACAGTACAGCTGCTGCTCTGGGCTCTTTGTGTAGGAGCAAACTCCTGAATCAGCTGACGTGGCTCCAGCTTTCAAGGTGGTATTGCTCCTTCATGTAGAATTCATAATAAATTTTAACAGATGTATTGATTTAATTTTGACTCTAGTGAGAATTATAATAACCTTTTAAAAAAATTTGTCTCAACGTATATAAAACTGGCAGCCAAGAAACTTTTAAAAATAGTTTTTTCTAGCCTTACAGTTGAATCATTCAGGAATAAATTATCAGATTGTAAATAGTCTTAGATGTTCCTCTTGCTTCCTTTGCCTATTTCTGTTGTCAGATAATCAAGTGGAGAGAATTATTTCTTAGTTTTTCCTTTGGAATACTCCTGAAAATAAGCTGTATAACTTGTTTTTCTCATTTTGGGATATATTAGAGAGGAATAACAAAGTCTTGAATTCCTATGGGTGCTTCTGTAGTGCTTTTTTTTTTTTCTTTGAGCATGTTTCTAACCCTCTGACGAACCAGCCTCTTAAAATATTTAAATAATGTTAGGTTTCGTGTTCAGAAAACTTGAAAAGTAGAGAGTGTGATCGTGTTGCAGTAGTTGCAAAGCAGAACCTCTGATATGATGGAAGTAATTTGTTAAAGCACTTGGAGTTTGAAGTGCAGTGATAAACAGAACTTTTGATGACTCTGCACCTGCAGCATATTTCCTTCAGTTTAAACAGCTCATGTGGTGACTGTGATAGTGGAAGCCATTTGAAAGCTGAAAAAAGAAAGCTAACTTTTCACACCAAGTTATTTCTGCATGGGGACTACTATAGACTACTCTTAAAACTGAGGAAAGAGGTAACGAAAAGCAAATGGTTCAGTTAAATTTTCAAGGATTATGCTTGCTTTCTCTCAGTAGACTTTAGATGTGAAACAAATTAAGTAAATGTTGTTTTCCCCTTCATAAGTCTCATTCAAGGCAGATGGGAGTTTTGCATAAGGTGGAATCTGAAAATATTGGCTGTGCATTTAATAAAATTCTGATTTGCATCCAAAGATGCAAGCCATTAGTTAAAAAAAACCCAACAACACCACAAAAAATAACCCAACAAAAAGCCTCCACATTGTGTGGAGCTTTTTTAATTGCAAAGTTAGTAGTTTATTATGCACAATAAAGTAACCACAGCATGTTATCCTGTATTAACGGGTTACATTTTATATTCAGGTATCTGTATCACTGTGTTTTAACAGTTGCCAGCTAGTGAGACCTGACCTGGATTTAACAAAATAAACAGATTACAGATGCATGAGATTAAAATCAATGATTTAAAGTAACATTTTGTTTCTATTGATGTAAATTGAAGACTTCCAGTGGAATTTGGTGCACCATACCTAGGAGCTGTACTTAGTAGTCATTTAGGTATTGCAATCATAGCCTTATTTTAAAGTCACTTTTAAAGCTACCGTAACCTACACCCCTGTGGTGATGCTTCTTTCTCTGTTCTCTATCCCTTCCTTTCAGAAGACTCAGGAGTACAGGTTGGAAGTGCACAAATCTCAACTGTCACTAAATGTTTACCTTTTGTTCGCTTTCTTGTGTATTTTAGCTGGAATCAGGTTTCCTCTTGCATGCTAATAGTAGTAGTGTCCCCTTAAGGCAGGGGAATTGCATTCCCTCCCTTGTCTTGAGAGTGGGACTTGAGGCAAAGCCGACTCTGGTGATAAGATGCCTGCAGACAGCCGTTGAAATCAGCCTGGCATGGGTGAGTGATCGCTTAACTCGTGCACAATGGGAACAGAGGTGAAATCGGGCTGTATCCATCCAGTGCAGCCCTGTACTCAAATGAAATGATTGTAGAAAGGGGGAAAAAAAAAAAAAACAAACCCAAGCAAGCACACCATCTGTAATCAGCGTGGGAGTTGCTCCTGCAGTGAGGAACCAGCTTGGGTGTGATAAAAGTAATATAAGTGCCTGGTCTTCTGAAACAAACTTTTTATAAGACTTTGGCCATGCTTCTGCCATCAGTTCAGCTTATGAGGCATGATATTAAGTAGTAGGAGAATCATCTAACCCTAGCGCCTAAAACAGTGGTATTGCTTGGCAGCGGTGATTTGAAGCTTGTACCAACCACTCTTCTGTCTTGCAAACTCAATTTATACTCTAATACTGAGGACTGCAGGGGCCTTATGTTGTTCCCAAGGCTGCTGCCTCTTAAAGTCATTCCTCCCTACAGCAAGCGGGAGACCAGCACTGGCCAAAGCCACGTTGTGGTGTCAAGGGATGGTTAATAAAAGGCTTTGAACAAATGCCATTAGAGCCTCTCCTCCGAGGATGCTGAGCACAGCTTGCACCGCTCCCATGTGTATAAACTGTGTGTGATCCTGACTGCTGACAGGAGGCCGGTCATTGACTGCTGCAGGAGAAGCATTTCCTTGCAACTGCCTTTTTTTTTTTTTTTTCCTTTTGATCTTTTGTAAAATTTTTGCTTGGGGGGAGAAGCCCTTGTTGTGGGTCAAACCCAGGATAGTCAAACATGCCCTGTCCTCATGTGTTGTTGGTGCGAATACGGGCTGTGTGTGAGCTACTGTTGAGATGTCGCTCCTGTGCTGAGGAAGCGTCAGGATTTCAGGGAGTCTTTACAAACTTCTTCTTTTTAGTGAATCCAAAAACGCTAGTGACTTACACAGCCAGGAAGTGAAAATATTTTTCTAGTTGACATCATTGCAGTGTAATTATTCCTGACAACACAGCAGTTTTCCTGTTGGCTAGTGAAGTTTTTACAACTGAAACTCTTCTTCTTGTGCCCCTAAATAATATCAATCTCTTTATTTTTTTAATGTAGCTGGAATTTTTATTATCTTCTCTAAGGACTGGAATTATTGTTGTTTGCCCCTGTTTTCTCCTGATTCACCTGTCTTGAAAGTTTGCATGCAGTAAGCAGCTGTTGGCTTTGCATCACAAATTGTGTTGTTTGCACCTTTCTACTGATGGTATAAAGAGCAGTTGGAGGCGGAAAAACCTTCTGCTAGGGGCACTGACTTAGTCTACGGATGGAGTACAGTACATGAAGTTCTCTGCCTGCAGTGTGAATTTGTCACAGATTGCACCAAAGGATTTTCTTTGCTCTTGACCCAGTCTGCTGAAGTAACTCTCAAAGCTGTTCCCCGGGCAATTCTTTGTCAAAGATGATGATTCAGCCCAGCTACCTGTGACGGCGATGCAGGCAGGAGCAGTCACTGCACCCCTCGCAATAAGGTCTAGGCTCAATTCTTATCCTACAGGTGAGCATAAGCTGGGGTTCTCTGAGCTGTGAAGCAGCCAAAGAGGAAAAGTGTCTCTGTGTAACTGTGCTCAGTGGCTGAGCAGCAGCGGGTGTTTTGATCCACCCTGGCTTGCGCATCCCTCATGGGAGGGGATTGCTGAAGAGCAGTGTGTTATCCCCAAAATTCTGCAGCTTGAATTGCTAGCCGAGAACTCCTTAAGGAGAAGGATTCCTGCACACCAGGAAAATGAGGGTTATTTGAACCGTTTTGGTTTAGACAGTGTTGAAGTAAGGGATAGGTTATCTTCAGCAGTCCCTGATAGTGCAGAAGTCTAAACACGACTGGAGAAGTTGCAATTGCTCCGCTGCAGCAAGCACTTCGGAGAACCAGGGCAGAAGGTGAGCAGAGGCAGGAGTGCCTCTGGTTCCGCTCCTGAGCGTCAGGCCGGTGACCCTGGACACTTCTTTTTGTCTCCATCTCTGGTGGGGCGCGTCCATCCCTCTCTTTGTCTCTTCCCCAGAGAATATTATGTGTGACAGCACCGCGTGACAGTTTCTCTGCTAAGCCTTGGATCTGTGCTAAAGGTTTGTTGCTTTCTAACTCTGAAAATGGGATTAGTCCCCTTTGCCTTACTTCCTTGAATGCCCTTGAATTTCACCTTCTTTCATAATTTTAAACTAGGTTTGCATTCCTGGATGCTAGACTGGTTTGTGAGCAATTGTCCAGGCTTTCTCAGTGAGTCCGTCCTTCCTGCTGTGCCCGTTATGTTAACTGCATTTCGCACAATGGGGAGGAAACGGGTGTGAATTTGGAAAAGCCTGAGATTAGATGCTCTAGTAAAAATTGTTCGGTGTTAGTGGCTCTAAAAGAAATCCACAGGGAACCTACCTCTAACTACTTTTTTATTCAAATTTTGTTTTTTTTTCCCCCCCGAGCTGATTGGTACCAACTGTTTCCCATCAGCAACATTTACTTTATATACCCCTGAGTCCTCCAGGGTCTCAGTCCTGTATATATGTGCGTTAGCAAATTGGAATACAGATTTATTTGCAATTAATGTAAGGCTTTTGAAACCAGAGAGGTAATGAAGCTCAAGCATGTGGCTGTTCTTTGTTTGCTCTTACCTTTTGCATTTTGGATCTGGTTGTGATATTCAGATACAGACAGAATTGGCTTTAAAAAGGGTCATTGGTTGCTACAGTTGCCAAGCTTTCCCCTTTTCTATCTGATCGGACCCTTTCACTGGCTGGGGCAAGTAATTCTGGGCTTGTTTGAGGTGGGAGAAGGAGGAATGGGTGCTTACTGAAGCAAGGTGGTTGGATGTGACAACAGCTAGGAGTGAAGTGGGCATATACCATGTAAACTTGCACATACTTCCAACCCGGCTTTATTTCTAGAGTGTCCTGGAGCTTTTCTGAACCCCACATTGCTCACTGTGTAGATTTTTCCCTAAATCCTGCTGTCGGCCCCATCCTGGCCTCCTGATGTGCAGAGATGTGATGGACCGTGGCTTTTGAAAGTTGAGGCAAAAGTGTATCTTCAGTTTTACTAATTCTTTAAATATGTACATGCAGTGCATAACTTTGTTTGTTCACGTGGGTGTAGACTTCTAAAGCAACAGGAAAAAATTGCTGAAACTATTTCTACTCCAGTAAGGGAAAGGAAGAGTGTTAGCGTGCAAGGTATTCAAATTCTGAATGGAGGCGGCTATGGAAAGTAAGTACTTCTTCTCACAGAAGAGTGAATAAATTTTTAAAAATAAATATCACTAGGGACAAGAATGAGGTTGCTTTTATCTCGTTTCCTTAAGGACGACTCTGGACTTTCCTCTCTTCCATGCCAGCACAGCAGCATTTTAAACTGTACGCTGATGCTGGTCATTTCCCTGAAGTTTTAACTTGCTGTTCTGTTTTATTATGCTTTGTTAGTGGAAACATACTAATGGGTTTCAGTCTCTAACTCTTATTTGTATAATTACAGGAGAATGTTTTACATCTTGGGAATCCCTGGAAACACATGTTTCTGTTCACATTTAACTTTTTTGTTTTTGAATGCAAATAATGGATTGAAACTTCATTGTTGCCTCTTGGTTGGAAGCCTGTTGGCATGTGTAAGAAGCAGCTATTAATTTAGCCTTTCTGTACGGATCAAAGATGCATTTTCATGCTTTATAAGGCTTCCTCAGCCTTGTCCTTTGAATATCGTCTACTGCAATTCTACTTGCAGTGATTTTATGCATTTGTTACGCAGCAACTAAGATCTGCTGTGGAATAGGCGCACGTGAACGTGCCACCTCTTTCAGAAGAGGCCATGTGTAAGGCACTGACAGGTCATTAAACTTGCTGCTGCTGTCTACACTGTTAGTTGTTTTGCCGCAAAATGCTTGAAGCATAGCAGTTCCTTAAGGTCAGCATCCCTTTATATACCACGTAGCTATCTCAATAACTTAAGCACTAATTACCCACAGAGTATTAGGTACCTCCCCAGCAGGTGAAAAAAAAAAAATGAGATGCACAGAAAATAAACAATTAATCCAGTGCGGCTGAAAAAAATCCGAAGGGCTCAGAACACATGCACTAAAGAGCGTATCTGACCCTCTCTTTCTGAACAGGCAGCACGTCTTGCTTACCTACCCAGCTTCTGCAGGTTGGTTTAGATTGATGACATGCCAGCGATGACATTTGCTTCAGGATAACTTTGTGTCCCAGAGGCTTCAGTTATACAAGATAGGAGTGATCACTCTGTGGTTTTTGCCTGGCCTCCTTAACCTATCCATGATAAGCTTTTAATGTTTACGACGGATAAATGAGTGTACAGCTCAGCTTGCAGACTTGGTCCTGTGCCCATTGCGCGCTCTCGTTGTTAGCAGTTGTGTCACACTGTTTACCTCTCTTCCTTAGATTGAAGTTGCCCCAGGGTTTCGGTGGAGCAGAAGGTGCGTGTATCTTCTTTTGCAAACTTTGTGTTTTTAAAAAGCTGTGTAAGATCCTTGCTTGCATAATGAAACTTTGCTGGAGAGTAAGTGGAACTTCTCAAGAAGTTGGTAGGGGGTATTCTAAAGGACGGGGAATGGCTGGAGACAATTCTTTATCTGTCTATCTATCTATATTCCCCTGTTAAGATTCATCACCAAGTCTTTCCACAGGTTTCTTCCTTTCCCTCTGTTCAACAGCAAGGAATACAGGGCCTTCGAATGACAAGACTAATGAAGAATGCGGTGTCTAAGGGGTCTGTCTTGTTCTGAAGCCAAGTTTCCCAGCACAGTCCTTTTAAGGAAAAAGACATAATAAAAGACAAAATGTCCCTGTAGAATCTTTTGCCTCAAGTAACTGCTGAAGTGTGGAGAGGGGTTGCAAGGTCATTGGTTTTACTCTATTTCTACCAAAAGTATTAAGTTTTCAGGCTTTGGCAGAATTGGATACCATGTGGTCCGTTCTGGCTCAGCCTGGGAGTAGTTTTGTGTTGGAGTAACTATAGCCTGGAAAATAGGTTGACTCAAATCTATTCAGTGATGATATATTTCTTCATTTGAACCCTTAGAAAAAGGACGAATGCACTCCGGTGGAGTCTTACTTTTAGTAATAAAGTTCCTGCCTTAGAAAGGATAAACTGTTCGGCTATTCTGCTATACTTTTCCAAGCTTCCTTTTCATGATGCTTTCACACGTTTTTTTTCTATTACTTCCCTTGTATGATTGGAAAATGAATGACTGAAGGTCAAAGCTTCGCAGCCAAGAGCTGCTTCATGTGTTCTCTTTGTGCTTAGTCAAAATTAATTCAGTTGTATTGCAGTAAACTATAAAACTCAGATTTTATTCTGATTTATGGAGGGAAACAGTGGGCATGGTTGTGTCAGCCTCCTTGAACTGGTGCATCTGAAGTGAAATGAAATAAGTTTGTGGTAGCACAGTAATTGCACTGCATTTGAATTTGATTTCAAGAAGGATTTTTAAGGATTTAGAAATAGCTTTCTGTAGTGATGTTGATGCTGGAGATGTCTTTTGACAGTAGTAAAGCCTTGCATGTGAAGTTGCTTTTGAAAGGTGTATCTGTGCTGTTAAGTATGTGCCATTAAGGCACTCTGAATGAGGAAGCAGATGCCCAGCAGTCTTGTTTCAGTATCATTGTAGTTGCTTTCCTTTCTTGACACCTACGGAAAAGCCAGGTCCCACTTCTTTTATTTAATTTCATGCTTAGGTTATGGGGGAGTCAAATTGCGGTCTCGGTGTTTCAGTCGCTCCCATTTCAGGATTCCAAATGATTTGCAGTCAGCTGTTGGAGAAATAAAACAGCACAGCAAACAGACCTGCAATACCTTTCCAGGGTAAATGTTTTCTGTGTGTTCTGTAGTTGTGTAAATAGGGCCATTAGGCCAGTAAATGACATATCCAGTTTCACATGGGAAGTTTATTTTAGATTATGGTTTTCTGCTCCAGAGTCTCATACACAATACCGTCATCTCTCTCTGAACCATGCCTCCTGGGTATGTTTTTTTCTGCTTTTGACACTTCTGGCTGCATATAGATGTTTTCCAGTTTATGTATCTGTCATACCTACAGTTCTGGTTTTTTTTCAGTCTACCCTGCATGATTGGGAAAGGTGTTGTCTCCGATACCTGGATACAGTTCCGTTTTCAGTCCAGTAGCTTTTTCTCCCCCTTTTTTGGGCTACAGTGATGGCAATCCATTTAAACAAACTCTAGAAACACTGTGTAATCAATTGCTGGCTCGTGATCATACTGTGACTTCCTCCAACTGGAATACAAATATTTTAGAAAAGTTTAAACCTCTTCCAGACTGGTTAGGTGGGATTATTATTGTACCTGCCTTTAAAATTGTTAAATCAAAACACATAAAGTCGGATGACTAGTCCAAAGTCAGAACCTGTCTAACAGTGAGGATTCCGGTCCCCTGTGCTTCAGACCGTGCCACTTTCTCCATGTTGTTGCTCTTCTGAGCAGTATGGGGTTTGCAAACGGGCCTTTTCATCCCCACGCAGTGGTTGCTTTCTCAGGTGAACAGTTTATAAATTGACCAGAACCTCCCCGGGTAACCTCTACATGTGGGATTACTGTTGCCTATTTAGGTAATCTGCTAACCCCGGCACTATTCATGTTAAAGTTCTTGGATAATGACTAAGTGTTACAGTCTTTCTACTTGCTGATATAATCTGTACATTGTAAAAGTTAGTGCAACACTAAGCTATTTTGATCAGATGCCTAAGGCAAAAGTACACGTTCTGTGCCAGGAATATGAAGAGTATTTTAGACACCTGGAACTACATTCACATATTTGAACACTCATAACCCTTCTTGGCATCGCTTCAGCAACTGAACCTTCGTAACTTTAATAGTAGTCTTTTTATACCCAACATAAAAGAAATTAAAACTCTAAAAGTAATAGAATTTGGCAAAATAAATGGTAACAAATAATAAAACTGGAGTAACTTGAAAGTGAGAGGTCTTTTTCTGATAATCTGCAGTTTTAAGATGACTGCTTTTGAGGAGAGCCTGTGGGGGAGGAGAAAAATCAGTAAAATTGTTTCATTTAGGTCATACAGACTCTTTTTGCTTTGCTTACTTTTGCATCACAACAGGTGAGAAGGAAATGAGCCTAAACAGTAAAAAGGCTTCAGTTGTGGAGTTAATGGTCTGACATGGAGGTGGTGTTTTCAGCTGCGAAGGGACTAACCATTCCTCAAGTGACAGGAAGGCTCACGAGAAGTATTTGAATTTGACCAGCTTTTGAACCTAATCCACTATTACTGAATTACCTCCCTTTCAGCTGCATAATTTAGCAGTGGAACTGGAGAAGTCTTTTTTTTTTTTTTTAAGACTTTCCTCTTCTCTCCAGGGGAGCGGCTGACAAGACTCCACTGGTTTCGTCACACATGTCCTCTGTGGGGATAGCAAAGGGCTTCTTGCTGGTGCTTCAGGTTCGAGATGGCTGAATGTACCGGTAATAGAGAGCGCACCGTATTCTACAGACGAACGATCCTAAAAGAGTTTGAGAGCTTGTATGCTTTTCGTGTAACAAATAACTAATACTGAGGCGCTGGACTTAAACTGGAGCAGAAATTTCAGCCATTCATCTGAAGCAGAAGTGTTACTGGAGGAACAAGAAGTTAAAAATGTTTTTCTTAGTATGTAATGTGATGAATTTTTCATGCTGCGTCTTCAGATTTGGGCACAGATTTGAGACCCAAGAATCAAGTAAGCGTGAATTGCCTTTCTGGATGTCAGAGTTTAGAGAGGCCTTGAGATGAGGCTTTGAACGGATAAAATAGCATATGTACCAGTTATTTCTAGGCTGTCTAATGCCTAGAAAATGCCTGAAAAGCAATTGGGGCGTTGCTGGAACCAGAAGGAAAATGTGAAAAGTCCTTATCCCCAGAACCTGGTAAAACATTTCAAAAGAACAAAGACATCTGGCAGAAACCTTTCTGTAAGCAGGTTAATGAGGTATTTAAATTGTGCCCACAAAAACTTAAAAGAAGGTGAACCGAAAGACAGCAAATATGGAAGGCTAATAGATTTATCTGGAAGAGCTACTGTTGACCAGAAATTGGGGTTACCAGGTGTCAATTTGCCAGCTATCTCACTTAATGTAGGAGAAATGAAAAGGACCAGATTGTTGCTCACATCTCTTTTTTTTTTCTAATTTCTTAAAAAAAAAAAAAAAAAGAGGGGGGAAAAAAAGAGAGATTCTAATGCAAAATTATGAAAAAGGGATAAAATGGAAGTGGGATAAAAGCAAGCGGTGCGAATGGGATAAAATGGCATCCGTAGCATTCTGTATCGTGTGCCAGTGAGGCGCTCCCAAATCATATTGATAGCTATGCTCATTGGGCATACTGGAATTTATGTCCCTCTCTGTGACTTCAGGATTTTATTAGAAAAGTTACCGTCAAAGCTGAACTATTAATGTCGGAAGTAGGCCTGCTTCCCTTGATTGTGCTATGGAAGTAATCTTTTTGGGGAGGGGTGGGGTGCGAAGAAGGACGTTCATAGTGTTTTAAAGGCAAATGAATTTGTCTCATGAATTGAAACAGTATAATCCCACATAACTGTTTTGTCCCTGGACTAATATATTAATCCAGGGGTTGTTCTTGTTACGGAGGCTGCTTGCCTTTGCCATCTGTTGCCATTCAGCCTCTCCAGGTGGCAACTGCCTGCTGGAGGAGGGCTTTCTTTTACTCCATCCCTGTTCCTGTCACCCTCTTGTTCGAGATGCCTAACCTTTTACAGCTCTGTTCCTGGAGAAAGAGTAAAACTGCACTGTTCCAGTAGTACGTGTATACAAGTATTGCAAATAGGGTTATGACTCAGCCTTTCCCCAGAGACTTAGTGGTGGAGTGAAGGCGGGGGGGGAACAAAACAGCCACAGACCAAAAGTGCTTAGAATTTCCCATCCTTAAGTCAGGCATCCTTGTAATTAAACAGAGTTGAGAGATGAATCAATGTACAAAAATGCAGAGCTGCTCGTGATTGTTGGAGGTACGGGGGGAATGGCAGGGATAGTACAGGGACTGCAGTAATCCTTTGGAGACATAGCAGGCTCAGCATTAACAGAGATCCAGTGCCAGAGACATCACGCTTTCGAGAACAGAAGAGATGCCAAAAAGCTCTGTTTGGGCAAGAGGATACTGAAGGGAGAGCCTTAGGGGGAATGGATCCTTGCCCAGTGAGCACAACCCCTGTCCCCACTGTAACCTTGATGCTGGAGGGAGACTTTTCAATTTTAAATATCACATGGACTTTTGGGGGTTTGAACTTTTCTCACAGTAGAGAGTGGATTTTTGCTAATGCTCTTGGCGAAGGAATAGTATTTATCTCCTTGTTTAGTGTTAGAGGGAGCAGACATACTTAATGGAAGGCATAAAAGACAGGAAACAAATCTGAATGTGTGGTAATGTCTGACCTCATTCTGTACCTCACGCGAGGCAGGACCTAGTCAACTGCTGATCAGCTGCAAGCTGGGAGAGTTGCTGGAGGCTGGAAGATTCTTCTAGGAATCAATATGCTAAATATATCAAAGAAGTCATCATGTTACAGAGAGGAACGCTCCTGTTGATTGCTTCTGTGTTGATGAGGTTTGCTGCAAGGTGGCACCATGTGGGGTGGTTTTGTTCCCAATTCAGTCATCTGTTGCCTATGTAATTCAGTCGGAGGTGATGCCGTATTGATTTCTGAGGAGTATATGATCAGGAGTGAAATGGCTAAACTTGTTTCATGTCAGCCACCACATAACCATCAACGTGGACTCCTAGGTAAAGCCAATCTGGAACAAAGCACTTCTGTGTGATAGGCCAAAAAAAGAATTCTGTCCTTTTTAATGATCCAGTCTGCTGAACTTCATCCAGCTCCACCCTTGAAGAGAAAAAAAAAAAAAGAGAACAAGAGTTTTAATGCCTTCTGAAGACATACATATGTCTGCTGAAGACTATTTAATAAACTCTTTTGAAGTTCTTCATTCTTAACCTCCCTCATGGCATTGTGTCAGAAAGCAACACCATTGAGTCTGAATACTAGGCAAATATTCCAGACTAATTTAATCCTTAGGAGTCATGTCTGGGAGGCGGCACACTTACCTCCGTGGAAGTACTGAATTGACAGTGTTGTCCAGTGTGAGAAGCCGAGTACTTATCCAGCCTTGACTGCGCTCGGGTAAAAGCTCTGCTCCCAGTTTTCCCCTTCTGCTTTCAAGACCACCCGCACAACCTCCCGTTCCCAGCCCCTTTGGGCTGCCTTTTAGCCCAAAAACCTCTATGAACAACCTTCCTGCCTGAAATCCTTTGGTAGATGGTAAAGGAAAGCTGAGTGCTGTGAGAAATACTGGCAAGCAGAGCTAGTTTAACTGCTCGGGCACTTTTTTTTTCCTGCTGTACCGGGCTTTAATTGTCTGAAAATACCAAATCATTGTAAGCAGTGCAGAGGACTGAGGAAATAGAAGTCTGACTCCAGCATTTCCAGGGTATAGCCCTGGAACTACTTTTCAAGAGCAAATATTAATTTCATCTGGAAAGCATGAATCAGCTGGAAGGGAATCTAATGATGAAGGTAAATGACTGTTCCGTTTTGCACTTTTTTTGTGAAAAATAATCTTGTGGTTCTAAGCTCTGAAGAGAATAGCACTGAGCTCAGTTGCACGTGTTTTCCATCGATTGGTTGGTAGGAAAAAAAAAAGGACTCTGTTGGTATGTGCCTCCTTGAAAAGTGAGTATGTTATAAAATGAGTGTACATAGTTCTATGTATAGCATCGTGATGGTTTTTCTAGCAATTTAGCTATTCATCAAGTGTAAATAGGTGGCTGTTCACTTCAGCTGGTGCTTTAGGAATTGGTGAGTAAACTCTCTGTGGAATAAAACCCAGGCAGTTTGCAAACAGCCTGAGCTTCCAGCTACTGGCTAAACTGAAGAATCCTAAGTGTGAAATGCACTGTGAAAACATTTTTGCCAGTGAAATGTGTGTTGTCCTGGTGGGAAGAAAGGTTCTGAGAAATTGCTTCTTGGCAGTTCAGAGAGTGTAGGTGTCCGGTCCCCACGCAGTTGCCGGAGATGCCTGTAAAGCTCTGCCTGCTGTGAAATAGATTTTGCTGTTTAGGTACTTGAAAACTCTTAGGTGTTTTGTGCTGTAACACCAAATGTTCCACATAACCTGCCACGTGTCTGCATATCAAAACAGAGAAAACTAAATCTTGTGCTTTAAATGTACGTAGCGTATACACCAAAGCACTAGGAAGCGTCACCACGTTCAGGAGGATCGAGGAAAGATGTAGAAAGCAAGTTGGAGGCTTGAATGTCAGTGTTCATACGTTGTTTTATGTTGTCTTACTGCAGGTGTCTGAAAACAATACTTGAAGTTATAGAAAGCAACCGATTAAAATCATATTCTGTGAAAATGTGACTGTGGGTAGTTTCCACTAAAACCAGTTGAATGTTTTGAGGTTATAAGAGCTGGTGTCAGTTAAGGAGAAGAATGAATTTGTGGTGAAAGACTTGGAGTCAGGAGGATGAGGCTTGTTCCTGGCTCTGCAACGCATTTCCCATGTGACTCTGAAAGTCACAAAATCCTGGTGTTGCAGTTTCGTATTCTTACTGTGGGGATAGTAGCCTTTTTAGAGGCACGGTAACAGCTTTACAATTAATTAAACATTAATACCTTACATCCAAGGTCTCTGATGGAAATTCTGGCGCTGTCATCTGAAAACAGTTGCCAAAGTCAGCATAGCTTTTTAGGTATCCTGAGGAGGTTACTTAATTTTAGTTGCATGTTTAACAAAACAAAAACAAAACACCCCAAAAAACAACAAACAAACCCAGACCTCAAAGCTGGGGGGGTAGGGGGTGTCTTTGGACATACACACATTATTCCCCATATTCCAGTGACCTTGACTGCAAATGATAGTGCCTTTTGAGGTGAGTTTGAGGTGCTGGTTCTGCCTCAGCTCCTTTTTAATCTACTTATAAAGAACATTTAAAGACCTAAAGATGCTTGTAAATGGGTTTATTTACAGTTCAACTATGTTGCTCTTTTTCTGTGCTGAATCTATTTCCATGGTGCTTTAAAGGACTTTATCATACAGTACAGTTGTCACCGGGGATGGGAAATGTCACTTGGAGTAGAAATTGACAGCGGTAAAATTCCTGTGTTCGTGTAGATTTACTTGAGTGCCATCTCCCATTTCTGACTTGTCACTTAATTTGGCCCGGTCCTCACCTGTGTAGGTGGGCTGCCACCAGCACATACTTGTTACGGCTGTCACCTTGGTTTTTCTTGGTGGGGCTGTTATCGGAGGGAGGTAAGTGTCTCCTGCAGAAGAGAAGCATGAGGAGAGAATTCCTGCTCCTCGTTTCTTTTCACCTTTTCGTTTCCTCTCCCCTCGTTACTCCCCTTTCCCTTTCTGTGTGCCTGTCCTGCCAAGCACTGTCGGGGATAAGAATAAGATGATTTTAAATTGAGGTGGGGGCTGTATTGTCTAGACAATAGACCGCTGTGGAAGGTAGCGGTCTAAATTCTAGGATTCAGCAGGCCTAACATTTCAGCTTTATGCTCTGTTCCTGTATCCTTACAATCTATTTGACATGAAATACTTAGAGGCATAGGAAGCTAGGTTTCCCATCTGCCAAATAAGATTGAACTCGCTATAGCCTTCCTTACCTGTTTAATACGAAGAGTTGCATTTCTTCAGGATCTGTAAAGCATTTAAAGGTCATTGAACTAAAGACCATATAAACGCAGCTGTTGCCAAGATGAATTAACTTGTGCTGCAGGAACAATGAATCCACTTAGGACCTCTGAAACGAAGATAATTTTTTTTTTGTTACAAATTTTGAATCACAGAAAATAGTGGGATGGGGTGGGGAAAAATGCAGAGGTTCATGAGGGAGGCGTGGAGTTTTCTCCCAACTTCATTTCTTAATTTTTTTTGCCTCTCTGCTTGCAGATTCTCACAAACACAAAGATAAACACAAAGACCGAGAACACCGGCATAAAGAGCACAAGAAGGACAAGGAAAAAGACCGGGAAAAGTCCAAGCACAGTAATAGGTGAGGAAAAAGTCCATGAAGTCCTCATAGGCCAAAACACCATTGCACATGCAGTCTTAAGAGAGTTACTCTGATAATATATGAGGACGGAATTGTTACATTTTGAGTGTGGTTTATACGAGTGTAGGTGCTTTAAGCCTAACTTCTGTCATTGCATGCCATTTCCATACGGGTAGCTGAAGTAGTGTATCTTGCAAATGTGAGCCAATGCTAATATATAAAAGATTATTGTAGCTTAGTGTTATTAAAGGCATTGAAAACTAGTTTAACCCCACCTTCATGAAGATTGATCAGTTTTGTTCATAGTCTTTTTTGTGTGTGGTTGCAATTGTTTGTCAGAAACGCGGAGCTCTCTTGAGTGTTGCTATAAACCCCGCTGTTTTAGCATAGATGAACCTGACGTGGCTAATAAGCCCCCTAATAATTAGAAGGGTCTGGAAAGATGGTTATCCAGGATGATGGTGATGGCCTTGGACTGGTACCACAATAGCTGAATATCCCAACACTGTGAGGCAGCGTTACGAACTTCTGCTGGGTTAGATGATGAATTTGAAAGGATTGCATGCTGTTTTGTCTGATGTGATTGATACACTACCCTGCCACTACACGGGGAAGGTGTTACGTGCCGGTCACCTGCCGTATCATCCACAATCGACATAAACACTTACTTACTCTGTGATGACCTGTAGCTCTTGAGGTGGTGGTGAATTCCACGCTCCAGTTGATGCCATCCCCTAGGCTGTGAACTGCAAGAACCAGGATGTGCAGGTTTGTCAGTGGTGATTTGGTGTGATGGAGCACAGGGCCAGCATGTCACACCCAGGGTGTTACTCAGAAAAGCTTTCCTAGTTGTAACTCCTGACATGCAAGAGCCGTGGAGCCACATTGACAGTGAAACTTGAAAAAAAAAAAAAAAAAAAAAAACCCAGTCCCTGGAGGGTAAGTTTCTGTTGTGACACTTGGTGAATGGCAGACAGTGTTTATGCTGTGGCCAAGCAAATGCTATTAACTAATTGCTGTGCAGCTGTGATAACACAATCTAAAAATGAATAAAAAAAGCTTGTGTTAACAATCACTTCTATTAAAAAGAAGACTGGAAAGAAGGAGAGAGTCTGTGCTGAGCAGTGGGTTTGTTTTATTGGGGTCGTGCTTTATTTGACTTTTCTGTGACCTTTTGAGGAGTTATACAACCTTACTGTTCCATAATATGTTTCGGGTTTTTTTTTTTTTTTTTTGAAAGTAAAGGGTCGACAGCAGGGGGGAAAATCTAGGCCAAATAACTTGTAGCATTTACTGGCTTCCACAGCAGAGATGAAATGCTTTGGCCACACTGTTTGCACTCTTCTTTGCTCACATATCTATATTACCTTGATTTCTGATTTTCATTTTCCTGATCTTCAAGCATGCACCCCAAAACTGACGGTCTCACATCTCCAGATGTTCATTGCTTCACTTGAAAAACCATTTTCCTGCAATCTTAGCAAAGTACATCCTTTTGTAAGGAGTAATTTAACCACTATCTTTAAATTTCCAGAATTCATTAATTATTTGACCTTATTTGTGTAGGAGTTGAAAATGGTCAGCGTATTTTTAACTGAAAGAACTAATTATGGCTTATAACTTGAAGCTACACACTACTGATTATGTAAACAATAAATACCAAAACAGTGGAAAGGAGATAAGAATGGCTAATGTGTCTTGTGAGGTGTAGCTCATGAGACGATATGTAATCGTGCTTTATCTTGAAGTAATTCCTTCCTCCCTACAGTGTTGCCTTGAAATCCCTGTGAGAAAGGCTTCGTGTTTTCTAGGCGCTGTGCCTAAAGCTTCCAGTCACTTTCACTTATCTATCAAGTGTTCATTTGTCCTGTGAGCGCAATATATTGCATCTTTGAGTCCCATAATAGGGTACACCTGTGTGGATAGCATGACCGAGTGCATGCATGTGCAGGGGATTTGTCCAAGATGTGTTTTGGGGAGAGATTACATAAAATTGCCCTGCACACCCCTACATGAGGTGGGACTTCACTTCCCCAGGCTGAGTGCACAGCTTGAACAAGTTTTCTACAGTGCGTTTTCTGCCTTTCAAAAATACCACCTTTAAAATGACTGTATCCTGGTGCTGAATCATGAGACCTGGTCTTGAAGGTGGTACTTGGGGAAGATAACGTATGTGGACACGCGTGCTGTGCTCTGGTCGGATCATTCCTGCTCTAAAATCTTCACTGCCCCGTTCATGCTGGGTCATGCACAGGGTACGTGGCTGCTCACTGTGCAAAGCCAGCTGACTTCTAAGATAAACTTTTTCAAGAAATAAATTGACCTTATAATTGAAATGTAAGCATTTCTTCCCCAAGTCCTTTGATTCAGATGTCATCCATGTAATTCCATAAATGTAAGTTGTGTCTGTGAGGATTAGGTTTAGGTAACTATTGTCTTGTGAAGGAGATAGCCGAGCAGCTCGCAACACGGGGGTGGAGGACGATGTGTGGTGAGCAGGGAATTACTTGGAGGAGAGCTGCTGGAAGGACCTGAATGGAGCACGTGCTTGTGGCCAGGTGACTGCCAAGTGTTCCCGTGGAAGGTGTGAGGCCAGGGGCGGCAGAGGCCAGACTGGTGAGTTATGGGACAGGGTGGGGAAGGACTGAAGCAAGCTGAGTTTCAGTTCAGGCTCCGTTACTACAGTCACTGTACCAAAATACCTTCCTGGACAGAACCAAGATGAACAGAGAAGTGTGAATTTTAAGATGATCTATGTGACTGTCCAGTGTCCATCACTTACGGTACTGCCAGGCAGGTGGGCTGCACTGGGGAGGGGGCATTTGATCACTGTGCCATTTTTAATAGCTTTTGATTTTGCCAGCAGTGGGAGGGGAGGAGACTGGAGGAAGGGGCATCTTAAGTGTGTTTAGTTTTTGGATACTGTCTCCTAGGTTGCATACTGCTGGCAGCAACTGGTCAACAGCAAGTTTGCAATACTTTTCTTTTTGTAAAAGAAAACCCCTCTTTAAGTTTGACAGCTCTTTTAAGCCCTTTGCAGTGAGATAAGTGGTCAACCTCTGTGTGGTACAAGAGGGTTTCATGGTCGCTCCCCATCTCATTATAACTTGTAAAGACTCTACTGGGTTGAAGATCTTGGCTTTATAACAAAGTGCCCCTTCCAAAACCCATCCCCGCGGCAGTGCCACCATGTTACTGTCCCTCCACGGTGACCATCCAGCACCTCCCATCTGCAGCAAAATCATCAGCTGAACCCAAGGGCAGGGGACTGCAGCAGACCTCTGAGAGCCTTTGCCCTGCTGAGGGCTCTGCCAGCCGTTTTCGTAGGGGATATTTCTTCACAGAATTTTGAAGGTAAAAATGTGGCAGTTTGTACTGAACTTTTTCCTTTGACAAAGAAAAAGTGAAAAACAGCCATTACTGTAAAATTAAACAAAAGTTAACAAGAATGTGGGATCTTCCAATGGTTTATACCTGTATGGGGAACTTCTAAAGCACTTGATAAGAGTCTGTCACCTATTGCTAGCATTGAAAATGAATGCTTTCGAAAAGTTTATGTTACATTAATAGAATTGCATGTAAATCTTCAGAAAATCTGCTCTGTACTTCAGAAAAGCTGCTGTGTTATTGCGAAAGATGTGCTGGATCTTTGATAATCCTCAAAGAGGTTGAACAGTGCTTGAGCAGAAATCCAAGCTATTGTTGGTGAAACGTGGATTTTTACCTCCGTAGCATTTTACAGAGTGTGTGAAGAGTCCCCTAATTGCCTTCTGAGAAGTACAGTACCGCCGTGGACATTGTACACAGTCAAGAGCGTTGTCTGGTTGTGTTTGAAGCAGATCGTTTTTATGTCCGTCTAACAGTTTTGACGATTTCGTTTCCTGTCCTGTACTCAATAAAAGGCTTTTAAAATAAAACCTGCATCAAGAAGGCAGAACAACCCCAATGCAGGAGAATAAATGTTTCCTGTATCCAGACTCTGAAGGATCTAAACTGCCAAGATAAGTCTCAGAAATACCTAAAATAGATAATTTTGGTTTCATATGGCAGAAGTGTGTGGAGTGGTATGTAAAACTTCTTAATTTTTCTTCTTGCTCTCCTCCTCTCCCACTCACAAGATGACACTTCTGTGTCTTAACCACTCTTTTACAGCTGTAGTAAACTGGGAGAGAACATTTGTATGCCTCAGATCTTCTCCATCACCCCTCAAGGAAAGAAAATGTAAAGCCCACTTAAGAAAAATCTGTGTCAAAGAATAAATCCACATTGCTGTCAAGCAATCTCCATCAAGGAAAGTGTTTTCTTTTGCTCCTTTTCTCAGGCCTGTACTTCCCAATCCCTAAAAGAAAAAAATCTAATACACACCCATTAAATATAAATGTCAGTGGTTTAAAAAAAAATACGAAACTAAACAAATCTGATGTGGCAAGAGGTTTCTGATCTGTGGGAGACAAGCACTTCAAACAAGGAGACCATGTAAAAGAATGGAATAAATGGGGCCTTTGAAGCCAAGACTTGCTAGAGGTTGGTTTAGAAGCATTTGCAGGAACAAGTGTCTTTCTGCCGGGTGTCTCGGGCTTTGTGCAGGGAGTGTGGGCTGCCGGGAGAGCGCGGGGTGTAGGGATGGCTGTGACAGGGACTGGGAGCAAAGAGGCTGCTCTCGCGGCGCTGATCGGTGTTGTCAATGTGACAAGCACCTGAGCCGGAAGAAAAATCTTCTGTCAGATTGCACGTTTCCTCCGTTTTACTAAATCTCTTGTGATCACAGCTTGAGCTGAACAGAAGCGTGGAACACGTAAGGGATTTATAGACCCGATCTTCCCTGGCATCTTTTAAGTTTTATGGTTTTGCTAGGAAAAACACAGATTCCTGGCGTTTGCTAGTCGTGAACAAAGATAAATTTCAGTTCAGGCTCCTTGCACACCTCCTCTGATTTATTATGTGATCCTGAACTTCTAAGAATCGTGGACATTGGGGGCAGGAAGAGGCAGGGATATCTGATGTAAGGAAAAAAAAAGCAGTTTTATAAAAAGATTTTAGCACCCCCTGTTCCCTAGGGTGCGTGGTTTTGTGTTTATTCCCCATTTGAGTGCACAGTTCACCTTGATCAGCTTTCTACTGTGCCGCTGCCTTCCAGTAGTAAAAATTCGTGCCTTTCATTTAGTATACCTCATTCTCGCACATCCGTAGAAAGTGCATGCTAAGCCTGATCCTCATCTACTTTCTAATATTTTTATCAGCTGTTGATTAGTCCAGCTTTTTATCGTGTTCGTCTTGCTGAAGGCTTGATCTATTATCTGTCAAAACTGGTGAAAAGACTGCTTTCAACTCTGGGAAAAGCGGTTTCAGGGTTTTGGTTTTTTTTATTGTATTTCTGAAATCCCAGCAGAAGCAGTGGGGCTCACGTGTTCGTTCCCTGTAATACCATATGATAGCCCTCTACCACTGAGCATAAAATACTGCAAGCCAGCTGAAAACTTGTCCTTCGCTGGTGTGCCTTCTGTGTCTGAAATGCTCCCTGCACAGTCAGCCCTTCCTCGGTATGCGTCAGCCTGAATATGATCACAGTCTTCCATTAATACTGTATTACGTCAAACCGGACAGGGGCTGTGCAACCTGTGCTCTCTGCCTATTGTGTTTTTTAGATTTCACTAAAATCACAGCTCCCTGTTATGTTACGCTTCAGTTGCGTTGCAGCAGCTCCCGAGTAGGCAGGCGAAGCTCCGCTTGCAGCAGGCTCTGGTGCTTGCGAGTAGCAGATTCCCAGTCACGAGCTCGTTACAGCTGAGAAAATGAGAGAGAGGAAATAAGAGACACTTTAGATAAAGCATCCTTCCCAGCTTCTGATTTTGAAGCTGGAATGGAAAGGGCCTGGGAAGGGATTATTAATGTACATAAATGGCACCTGAAGAATGCGGTGTTAAATTACTGCAAAGCTGCTGTAGTTTGAAGACGGAAGCTGCCATCTGCACATCTGCCGTTCTTTGGAAACACTTTCCACTTGTGACTTTCCCATGTGACTGTAGCGTGAGCAGCTGCTGCCAGGTGCCTCTTCTCCCTTCCTCTCCTCCCTCCTGCCCTCCTGCAGGCATCCTCACTGGGAAATGCAGCCATGCCTTCACGAGAAACGCGGCTTCTTGTTTATGGCTTCGTGTGCTTCAGCCTGAGCTCTCCAAGGCCTTCAGATGTCCTTGTTCGCAGTACGACTCTCCGTGGACGGCAGTAAGCAAGCTAGCAAAAAGGCTGTGGTGCTTTAGGAGATACATTTCTACTCATCACCCTTTGTCTGAACCAAGCCACTACCGTGATACACCTGGAGATGATGTAATCCCTGGTTCTGCCTGTGTTAATATGGTGCCCTGCTGTACTTTGTTACCTTTAAACCAGAAACCAACAGTGCAGTTGGTCAGCATTAAGCGCCGTCAGGGGTGTAAAAGTCTGAGTGCCATCGCAGCCATTCAGTGTAACGGTCTGGGTGAAAAGCAAGATTTTATTTTGTCAGCAAAGCTGGGTATTTCTAAAACAGATTGTGAATAACTGTTTTGTCATCCAGTTGTCCTCTCTTCAGGCTAACTTGCGCTGAAGCTTCCCTCTATCTTATGGGGGTTTGCTGTCCTACTTGAGTGCCTTCAAGCTGGCTTGTTGGCAGAGGGGTATGTGCAGCAAAGGGAACAAAGGATCCACAGTGCTCCGAGACATGAATTCAGGAAAAAATTACCTGGGTGCATGCAGCCTTGAGACCTTTTTGCTTGGTTGTGTTTGATTTCTTTAAAGAAAAGTGATTTTTTTTTTTTTTTTTTTTCAGTTTTGAATTGTCTAGGAAGACAGACTTCTGATCTTTAAATTGTTCCCAGTCCCTCCTAATAATAGCTTTGGGGTTGTCTGGAAATAGCTTTCTGATAGAAGGCTGAAACTCCTTCTTCAGGGTAAGGATGGTATCCTGTTGCTCTCTTCTTTTGAGATTAGTGTGGTGGTTAAATCGTGTTCCCCTGGAGGCTCGCATAAGTATCTTAGCCAAATGACAGACCGAAGCTGCTCAGCTTGCTGACCGAGTTAATATCCGAGCAACTTGCTTTGCTTTTGGAGGAAAAAAAATAAAATTACTCTTCTCAGGATTGTTGCTTGAGGCCTTTGTTATCAGCTCATTTCCAAATGAGCTTTTCTGGGAGATGCAGATTTCAGGCCCCCCTAGGGACGAGGGGCACGTGCGTTCAGCGTTACACGTGTCAGAAAGTTTTGGACTGGGTTGTTGAAGTCAGAGCTGTGGTCCAGTGTCTAGAAACACGGAGGGCTGACAGCCTACATACAACAAGTGAAAGAAATTTATGCTTTTTTTTCTTTTTTTTAAATTGGAGCAAGTAGCACATGAAATTAGATTTTTATTTTTTTTTATCCGGGGAGTTTCTTCCATCATATACCAGGAGCAGCAGCAAGCAGGACCTCGGGGCCCAGCCACCAATTTGTTTTGAAAATGAAGCCGCGGAGTGAAACTGGAGACAGAGTTTCCTTGGGTTATCTGAGCCCACATTGCTGTGGTGAGAAATCTCACTGCTCGCTGCAGAGCAAAGGGGAAGGATAGTCTTGTGATTAAAAAAATTTTAAAAAAAAGGCAACTAAGACTGAGTCAGGAATCCAGACTTCTTGATTCTGACTCCGGTGCTGAAAAATCTTAGCTTTAGATTAAAATGTATAGCAGCTTTTCAACGATGGCCGCTTACGCTCTTTCGAGAGGAATGTCATTTGAGCTTCTACTTAAGCAAGCCTAAATTTTGAGCGCTTTTTTTATTCCAGCCATAGTCTGTAACCATTCAACACACACACAGAAATTGTCACTGCTCCTCGAGACCAATGGGATTTTACTTCTTCAGTATTAGCTTTGCAGGTGTAGATTGGTATCTATTGATTTGCTTTTAGACACGTTTTGTGTACATCCCAGGGCTCTACTAATCACATATTTGAAAGCTAGTGCTTTAGGCTGCTAGCAAGAACGAATATGGTGCTTTTGAAAATTTAAACTTTTTTGGTTGGTTGGTTTTTTTGCTATTCCAAACTACCAAGCAACAGACACTGTCATGAACTTTACCTTAACTCCATCAATTGCAGTGCATACCATGCTTTGAAGATGCAAATTGTTGTCTGAGTAAAGCATGTTATTTCAGGTAGGATTTAAATACCAAATAAGAACAAGAAAGAGTCAGAAAATAGACACAAGCAGACTGGCAGAGAACAAAATGGGTCTAAGCCTTGCATGTTTGTTCGTTATGGTCTTTCCTGTATGATGATATACCTTTGTAATCATAAAACTTAAGTCTTTGGCAAATGAGGTACCTAGGATACACGTAACAGTACAAGAGAGTCAGAACTTCCAGACCTTCCCGAGTTTAAAAATTATTAATAATATGTGTGGTATTTGTGCTTTCAGACTGTCAATAAGAATCTAGTTGGAGCAAAGGAAAATGAAATAGGTGTTTTGAGTCTGAGATAGCGATCAGCATGCAGAAACTGGCGTGTCAGATCTGAGCAGGAGCAGCAGGCAGCTCGTGGGTCTCCGAGATCCAGTGTCAGGATGTTCTGTGTATGTGCTCGCATGTCCTGATCACACAGTGTACATAACACGATCTGCTGGGTAAGAATAGTCTGCAGTTGTTGAAACTTCACTCACAGGCAACATGTGGTGCTGTGTGTCTATCTACAAGAATTTCTAGAGTGCCAGTTGCCTTTTAATATTTAGATATTCCTTTACAGTTTTATATGTAGCATAAAGAGGTTGTGAGAGAGTTAAAATGAAACTGGTTTCTCTTCCTACTCATCTCTTTTAATGCGACGCAGTACGTGAACATACCGATTTCCTCCAGAGATGGATTTTCATGCGTTAGCTGCTTGGGCTTGGAAGGCCGGCGTGTATTTATTGGAGTGTGTGCTGCTCCGAGCTTGAATAATTTAGACCTTTTGCAGGTTCAGGTCCATTCGTGCTAGTGTTACGTGAGGCTCTGAAACTCTCCGCGTTGGACTTTACTCTGCAGTTCTTCAGCTGGGTGTAGGTGGTATATTTGTGACTGTGGTTGCCTTCCTCTTAATCACACGCAAGCTTCATGGGAGCTGGTTAATGTGCTGCTTGCTTTCTGTAGCCATCAAACGTCCAGCCCTTCTCCAGTCTGTTTTTTATGATAGATAGAAGACTTGAAGCATGTATTGTTTTTTAAAAATCATGCTCTTAGCTGGCGTTCCAGGCTTGCTGTTTTTCAGGGCTGTGTTCCCACAGATCAGTTTGGGCCTGCACTTGAGTGTTGAAATAACTGAAATGAGGAAGTTTCCTGTTTCTAGTAAAGCTTTGCCATACATCATGTAGTCCTGAGGAGAAGCAGAGTGTATCCCAGAGGCCATAATGGTGGGAGTCCAGTGCTGAGGGAGGAGGAGCACGAGCTGCCAGTGCAAGGAAGGCACTCGCTTGGTGCCTGACCATGCCCAGTAGAAGGGAGCCTGATTTCCACCATGCCTTTGGCTTGCTTACACCCAGAGTGACCTCGGAGAGTCCACACAACCTTACAAATGTGTATTGAAGGCCTGTTGAATTGACAACCTTGCTGCTGGGCGTTCCACCACAGTACTGCTAATCCTCCTGGCCCCTTCTTGCAGTTTCTATTGTGAGTCTCCTGAGAGCATTTCCTGACTTTCTGTCTCCCAGAGTCAAGTCATTCCATGAGAACACTCATTTTCATTTGAAAACAGCTGTGTGTCTTTCTGGTGGAGTAGAAAAACGTGAAAATGTGATCCAAATTTACCCAAATGTCTCAGAAATCAGGAGGGGGGTAGCAATGGAATAAATTAAAAAAGGTCGATTTTTTTCTCCTTGGGGGCATTTTTTCCTTTCTTCTGACTCTCAATACTGCTGGCTGTGGCATGAGATTCTGAGTAGCAGCAGACCATATTCTTGCTTGGAAGCACCTTTGGTGTGTCCCCATCCCTGTTGCAGATCATCTCAGCTGGGCAGACGGGCTTAGCACACCGGTGAGGCGCAGCTGATGAAAGGGCTCCGAGTGAGGGCCACAGCGTTATTCCTGCCTTTTCTGTTTGACTTTGCGTAAACACAAGGACATAGCATATCCTGTTTGCTCTGGTTTTCCCATCTGTTTGGGAATAATAGAGATCAGCGGTTTTTCTCTTTAAGTTCCAAAGATGAGAGCTGCTACAATGACAAACTGTTGTCTGAGCAAAAGCTGACATGGGCATTGATGGGGCTGGCAGCTCTATTCCAGTGACCTTTTACATGGACTAGAAAAAAGAGGAAAAGCAGAGATGGTGGGAATTCAGCCTAAAGTGTTGAGCTCGAAGTGTAGCAGCTGTGGATTTCCTCAGCAATCCAGGCTGACGGGGGTTTTCCTGAAGTGGAACGCTTGGCGGCTGTGGTTTTGTGGTATGTTCCTTCCTGTTCCTCTTCCTCCCAAGGAGACGGATGACATGTGTCAGGAGACCGTGGTGGATCTTACTGCTAAGGTTATCCCTTGTTTTATACGGTTTGTAACGATCAAAACCTGTGACTCTTTACTGCTGGAAGTTGTCTGTATTACTCAAATCTCCTCCTGTTCCCCTCTGCAAACATACTCGTTTGTCTTGCAGTGAGCACAAAGATTCCTCGGAAAAGAAACACAAAGACAAGGAGAAAACCAAACACAAAGATGGCAGCTCAGAGAAACACAAAGACAAACACAAAGACAAAGACAAGGAAAAGAGAAAGGAAGAGAAGGTAGGTGTCTCCTGGGGGAGAGACGGGAGGATGTTACACTACTTACTACTGAACGGTACAGAGTCAGTGGGTTAGACATAGCTTATACTTCAAGCTTTTATCAACCTGGAGAGAACTATCCGCATGCTGACCCAGAGACTTGTTTTGGGGAGTGCTATACATGAACTTGTAAGGGCTTTAGCTGCAGGTATTGTGAATGGAAACGGTTTCATAGCAGAGCTGTGTCCACTGGCTCCACATTTTTGTCCTCTGTTACCTTTCCCTTTGCCAAGCTCAGTTTCAGACACAAGGGAGAAAAATCTGTTAGATCACGTTTGTTCCATACAAGGACAAACATAGGCAAGTCGGACAAACTATATACTTAACTCCAATCTACTGAAGCAATTGGAGGGCCAGAAAATACTGAATTGACTAAAACTTACAGAAAATGTTGCCTTTTTGGTGTGTCAGGTAGGTCACTGAGGGCTACAGAGGATGAAGTGTGCTTTGATTCCTTCCACAAGTTCAATATCCTGCCTGTGTTGTATGTTGGAAAAACATAAGGTGCTCTGGGCAGTGCTAATCAGCTGCTACTTTTTATGTTTTTCAGATGAAATCATCTTCTGGTGATATAAAAATAAAGAAGGAAAAGGAAAATGGTTTCTCCAGGTAAGAAATCAGATCTATAATTTGGAAAAAGTAGCAGTTTGACTTCGTAGCTGCTCAGTGTTTGACTCCTCTCGCTTGGTCTTGGGAAAAAGTAATTGGAATGCTTTTGACCCCTTCAGACAATATAGTCTTCTCAATTTCGGGAGCTGGTGGTTGATGCACTTAGCTAGTAACTGGGGACAGTAGGTGTTGAATACCTGGAATCTGCCTGCACATGCTGGGTTTGTCCAAGTATTAAATTGTTCAATTCTGTCAAGGACAGACTGAACTGTAGAAACCTCGGTAGCTGGAGTTGAAAGAACCTCTGTTATAGAATTGGTCCTTGAACCCTGCAGGCAGTCTTCTGGAGACAGGGCCTTGTAAAGACAGTCCGGGTTGCCTCCAAGTGTCTCTCCTGTAAGTGACTGTAGCCTAAAGCCTTTGCAGAGGAGTGACAAGTAAGGAGGGTGCTTGTGTAAAATCCTTCAGAAAATGCCTAGGCGTCCTACTCTGCTAAATTCCTGCTAACAGTGGAGGCTCCTGGACTTAGGCATTGTATCACTCATCACTAAGTAGTCTTATTAAAAACCTGAAGTGAGCAATTGATAGGAGAATACTTTTTCTTAATAGCTGACCAACTGAGATCTCTTGTGACTTGTCTAACTCCAGCCATTGGTTATTTTGAAGGTGGTAAATGCAGTCTACTGCCTTATTGGAGACTTGTGGTATGGAGATGCGTATGTTCATATCTGTTAGTCAAGAAAAGCTTTCAGTCATGTGCCCAGTTCTACGAATCCACTTTAAAAAAAAATGAAATAAATATCCTTCCAGTCTCACCGTGTTCTGTGGATGCAGAGAGACTGGGAGAAGACACTTGTCTGGTCCATGCCTGCCAGTTATTCTTTGCATGTTTTGCATGTGCCCTCTTGACATGAGTTCCTCCATCTGTTTCATTTTCTTACTCCTATTTAAAAATGCAAACTAAGTAGTTACGCTTGGCACAGGGAAGAGGCGCCCTCTCCAGGCCCTTTTGGGGATACTCTGGAAATAGAAAGCAATGACATTTAGGTGTTTCATGGTGTAGGAGACAGTTAATAATAACTCGTTCTAGCCTCTGCTATTCAGCAGAATCGCATGCATGTGCTGATCTCGCCAGGGACATTGAGTGTTCTCATATCAAGGTAACTAAGTCTTCTTTATGTCCAACAGCATTTTTTTGTGTGTGTTTGAGAAAAGGCTGAAGGAGCCATCACAATTGTGCCTTCTTCAGGGCCAAAAGCTGGCTAAGAGTAAAGTAATTATTTTCTTTTTTTTTTTTTTCCTGCTGAAATGTTCTTTTACAAGTTCACCAGAAAAAAATGTCCTCACTCAGATGGTTTTGATTTTCTTCCTTAAGACTTGGTAGGATGAGCAATGTTACAGTCTTGGGAACAATGCAAGTCAAGGTTCAGCTTGGTTATACAGCTCCTTTCTTTTAATATTATCACACTTTATTTCCTGCTATTATAAAATGTTGCAAAACATTTCAGTGTTAAAATAGACTAGATAAAATTCCTAGCAGCTTAACGAACAGTAGTTCTAGATTTCTGCCTGGAAGGGAGAATAAATTAAATGGGACAAATACTTGTTTTTCCATAGATGTTTTGCAACTGTCTATGTGCTGCAGACTTGTGTCTTAGCTAATCATAGGCGATGCCACAGAAACGGCTTCTTATAGCAGCACGGATCTTTTTCCCCTGAGTTGCATCTGCCAGCACTGCAGTGGCTTTAGAGCTGTGAAAGAGCAAACTGCCTTGTTCTGCTTCACGGACACATCACCAGCTAAAATAAGACTCCAGAATGTCTCTTGCTGACTGCGATCTACAAAGCAGAATGCTGCTTTTTTTTTTTTTTTCTCCCACTCCATCCAATTGCAAAATCCGCATGTTGACTTGGAAACTAAGTCAATTTGATACAGAAATTGCAGATTGAATATGAATAGGAAAGCCCAAGATGGCACTGTTACTTTTTCTACCTGAGTGGAGCAGCACTAAGTGCTTCAAAATGTAATTTTGGACTCTTTGAGACATCTTTTTCTTTATGAAGATAAGTGAAATGCTTCTGTGAAATCTAGCAATAATGAGTTTGTTTAAAGGGATAGTCTCTCTTGCACTCATATTCTTTTTTTTTTTTTCTTATAACTGGTGTCTTGGGACATTATGGCTGAAAACATTGAGCTAATTTAATATTTGCGGTCTGTTGAAAGGGACGGAATTATTTGCCTCCCGTAGTTCGGATAGTGAAAAGAGACTGATCAGCTTAACTTTGCCAAATCTTTGTTTCCTTTTGTGGTTTTCTCATGCCTCACTATTTAGTTGGCAAAAGATTCAGGGATAGCTTTCACATCTTTGTTTAGTTGATAATCTTTCTTATCAAGCTCAATAAGGATATTCAGTTGAAACTAAATAATACCCTCTGTTTGACTGTGCATACACGTGCATTTTAGTTTTGTTTTAAGAATGTTTGAAAGTGCTGGAAGCTACAATTTTTACTCAAAACCTCAAAGAAACACTGAAATCTAAGCAGTTGATGCTGCTTGAGAAGTGTCAAATACATAGACGCTGGAAGACTCTCCTTATGCTGTCCTGTGGATATTCAGAGAATGACACACCTCAGCTTTTCATGGTCTCAGGATGTCAGCACATTTCAGGACTGGAAGACATGCCCGTTTTGCAGATGATCATTTCTTAAAACTGAGGTTTTTTCTGGTTTCCAAGAGTCTTCCTTTTTGAAGTTAGAACCACCTTTCTTTGCTTCTTTTTGTAGTCCACCACGTATTAAAGATGAACCAGATGATGATGGGTTTTATGCGTCTCCTAAAGAGGACTCCAAACCGCTGAAGAGACCTCGAGAAGATGATGAGTAAGTGGCGTGGGTGCTGGTGACTTGGATCTTTGCCTTTAGTTTTAAAAGGATAACATTGAGGGAGCAGGTGGGATTCCAGGTCGTCAGCACAAACGTGTTCAGGTGGGTGACTGGAGGTCTGAGACCAGACTCCTTACGCTGTTACAAGCTCTCTGAGCAGGGCAAGGGTAGCGTTTGTGGTGTCCAAGGCAAAATACCATTACCTGCTTCTGCAGGTGGTGCTGTCAAATGTTGCACTGCTAGTAAATAAAAAAGCAAAAAACCAGAAGGTAGGTAGAGGAAAGACAGCGATGAAGGTTGTAAAACATAGTCTGAGCAAGTGAGGTATTAATGCTAGCGAAGTGGCTGCAGTGGTTTCTGTTGGGCGAGGAAATGACTGCACAAGAGGAAGAAAACGCATTGTCAGCCTGTTTGGGGGTGTGGGGGAGGTTTGCCTGCACTCCTTGGCATGATTCGCCTAGGCTCTAAGTACATGGTGGGTTATGCTGAGGATTTCTGTCTCTAAATCATGAGAAAAATACACATGATGTTTGCCTGATATAGTAACCTACCCAGTAAAATAAAAGCCCACTTACATCACGCTGTCTTCGGTCACTATCTATGTGATATCTTTAGATAGTGTGACATTATTAGCAGTCTGGAATTAAAGGGTTGGAAGGGTTTTAACCATAGTGGCATTCTGTCCCTCTGTGGTATTTCTCAGTTTCCAAGAGAGATGGGTGTGACATCTTCTCTTTTGTGTAATCATTTGCTGCCTTCTGTTAAGTTTTTGTGACCTCCCATTTCATGTCTGCAATGGAAAGATTAAGAATTTGCCAGTAGTCACTTTTGCTATTGTTTGAACTGGTGGGGGATGCAAAAAGTGAGTTTTGTGGGCAGATCCCAGACTGATGGCAGGAAAGGGAGTTGGGGGTAGAACATGCCACAAAGCTTTTGCCCGTTTATCCCATGTAATCACTGTGTGGCTACTGATGCTTTTGAATTAGTTCTTCATCAAGGAAGATTTTTGCTTCAACAGTCTGAAACTTGCAGGAACCGTTTTGCTGGATAGCTATTACTCGGTCTTCAGACATCGGGGCATAAAATTATATTATTTAGAAATTAAACATGCCAGAAATACTGTGAACTTGCGCACACAAACCTTGTACATGTATGACTTCTCTTTATTTTTTTGTATTGGAAGATTGATTATTTTCATCAGCTGGTCTTTCTGTTCTTACAGCGCTGACTACAAACCCAAGAAAATCAAAACAGAAGACATCAAGAAAGCAAAGAAAAGGAAACAAGAGGAAGAAGAGGTAATGTGAAAGACGAGTTTATTTCTATGATCAAGAAAAGCCAGGCTGGCAATTTGGTGTTGAATTATGTAGAGCAGGGGGAATCTGATTTGAGGGTAAGGAGGCAGGGGCCAGTCTGGGACACAGCTGCATGTGATAGAACCCCACCTATGGTGCAGGTTAACTTACCTGAGCCATAATGTATAAAAAAATCAGGAAAACTTTCTCTCCTGCTCTTAAATCAACGGATGGAGAAGATGCCTCCAGGACGTGAACTTCCAGCCTGTTCCAGGCAATTCACAGTCCTTCTGTTAAGTAGCTCGCAGAGGGCAGAGCAGCCTTACTAACAACATCTGGTAATTGCACAGATGATGTAGCACAGCTCACAAGCATAGGCAATGAATCTGAGATCAGCTGCTGGAAAAATGCTTAAAGCTTTTAGATGGAACCTGGGGTGCAAATATTTTTGGAGAGGGACTAGAAGAGAGGTTAGCCATAATTTGAGACTAATGAACTACGCTTCATATCTAGGAAAGATACCCTTGTGTGGCACTTACTGCAAACGCCTCCTGGCGATGCGGTTCATTTTTTAATTCATGGTGAGTGTCTCCGTAGCGAGCATATACCAGTACGTTCCCAGCAGCCGCCTCACAGTGTTGTGTGCTCTGTGGCGTTTGCCAGACTACATACAGTAGTGCAGGCCAAGGAGGCTGTTTCTATAACTAAGCCATCATGGTACTATGGCCCAGACTCGCCGCTTATCAGGTGAGGCAAAATAACTGGCTGCATGTGCACTTGGCATGTCCCAAGTGTGAAGTAAGAGAATTTGGCTTAAAAGATAAGTGGCACTATCAGCAGACTTTGACTTAATAGGGTGGTCTAAGAGCGCATTTCTGTAGTAAGACCACAGGAATTCGGTTGTTGGTGGTCAAACTTACGTACTCTAAGAGAGGCAGTCTTCTAGTTTTAAGACATCTTTTCAGGGAGGGGGGAAGTGCAGTAACTTGTTCTAACAGTTTCTTACTCGTTTTGCAGGACAGCAAAGCAAAGAAAGCTAAGAGCAAAGATAAGAAAGTCCCTGAAGCGGACAAGAGAAAGAAGCCGAAAAAAGAAGAGGAGCAAAAATGGAAATGGTAACTATCTATCAATGACATAGGCTGCCCTCTGCACCTGGACTTTCCCTCTTACCTCCCGTACTGACTGAATAAGCACATCGGGCTTGCTTTCGTTGATTCATGAGGATTTATTCTGAATAGTTGGCTTACGCTCTGGTAAGCTCTAAATAAATATCTCATTCACTATGTTTATCCTCTCAAGTAGAAGTGAAATACCTTTTTTGATATACCTAGAGCAAGAAATAAGTTTTTTGTGGTTTTTTTCTTTCTTTTTTTTGTTGGTTTTGTTTTTTTGTTTTAATTTATTTTCTTCTATCTGTAGAATGTAGAGGCTACCCATAATGATCAGATACCGGTGTTCTTGTGCCCGGAACCTGCTGCTTGCTGACACTTGTCAGAACAGTATGAAAACTTGTGGGCTTGGGGTATCATCAGGAATATATAAATATTTGCAGATGTATTAACTAGTATTCTAGTAGATCTTACCTGTGTTATATAGAGGGTACAATATGAGCGGGTTGTCTACCTTTGTATTCTAGCTGGATGTCAACTGTGTGCCTCTCGAAACTGCTCCTGCCTCTGGCACAAAAACGAAAGTTGGTCAAGTGACATGAAGCTTGGGCTGTTTGGAAAATCATGGATTTTGAGTATAAGTTTTCAATGGAAAGCAGTTTCTGTCTTGCCCAGGATCCTAAAGTAACATCACCGAGCATCTGAAGTTGTGCTTTCACTCACTTTTCAGGGTTTTTTTTAAAACCTTTTTTAAACAAACCTGAACTTCGTGGTTCATTTGGAAGACAGGCCTGTGCTTTATCAGTAGTGCTGTACTTAAGAAACCTGCTGGTTTGTTTTTTTTTTAACTATCCACAGTAATGTAAGCTATTGTTATTGCTGGATTTGAGGTGCTGTTCCATGTGTGTTTTGAAGTTTGGGCCTTAGTGTTTCCCCCAGTTTAATGCATATGTTATTTTCAAAGCACATGTGTTTTCTGCACTCCTGTAATCTCCTGTAATGTATTTTTATGACCTTTTGGGGATGATGTTTCCGTGAGCGTTTTCTTTTCTCAGATCATTTGGCTATTTTTAATAGAGCCGTAGTGCTGGGGAAAGCCTTCGCAATCTCCTTCAGTCCTTTCAGGTTCAGTCTTTTACCCCTTTATTGTCACTCTTATTGAGTCACCTTTAAAAAGAAAAATTCTTCTGTAGTGTTTGTGGTCTCTGCATGTTTCTCTTTGATTGTCACAGCTTCCTCAGAACATCAGCACTCGGATTTATTTTTTTTCATGCTCGTATATTCTCTTAGAAATCTGGTTTTCAGGCCCCTCCCAAAATGATCCTGATTTTTTTTTTTTGAGCAATCCACTTTTTTCTTGATCCCTTTGACAGCATCTTTTTGATGTGCTTAGATGTGAACAAACTACAGGGACATGAAGCAATAGGAAGCTACAGAAGGTCTCTATGCCTTAAGGATCTGTTGTCTTTTTGGCTTTGTCTCAGCCGTCCTTGCTGGTTCTGCCTGACGTAATATTCTGTTATCACAGCTCCCTTTCACTGTAGTCTGTATCCTTCAACAGAAAACCTTTACTGGAAAGCTGTACCCTTCTCCCCTCACCTGCCTTGGCAGCACGGTCCCAGGTAGCTGTGTCAAGCTCTGCGATTTGTGCTTACTGCTAAGGAAAACTGCCTCTGAAAGCATGTTTTGCAAAATTTGGCAGTAGGTAACTGCATCTTTCTGATGTTCCTGTCGTCCATCTGCAGCTTTGTGTATAACGTGTCTCTGCTGGACAGGGTTTCATCTGCACTTCAATTGCGTCTCTTAAGGGCATTTGATGTTCCATCTGAATCAATTTTCTGAACGTCTGGTACCTTTTTCTGGCTGCGTCCTCAAGCGCTTGTTGCCTTGAGCATTTTTATCCTCACTTATGTGAATACTTGATGGTGGACGTTCTCAAGGCATTGGCCTCGTTCATCACTATGTGGAGCTCTTTTAGAGGTCGTTTTCACACCGTGTCGGTGTGTGAAGAATATGTGATCCAGAAGTATACCTTAGGAGCACTTCTCCCACCTTGTGTTACAGCAAGTTCATTTCCTTGAAATAACATATCCCTGAGGTATACTCTGGGTTTTTATTCCCAAGAATCTTTTCTGGTTTTGTTCCACTTGAAAAACCCTCCCCAAGTCTACCTTCCTGAGCCACGCTGGCCGCCTTAGACAGGTTTGATATGGGATTTAATCAAGGAAACTTGATGAGCACGATTTCTGCTGAAATCAGTAAGGCAGCTTTCCTAATAGGCAGCATTTTCCTTGCTCCCACAAAACCACGTGTGGAACATTGCTTTAGGACGAGGAGCTACCTTGGGCAGTGTTGCTGTAGTGGTTTTTTGTGTTTAAAACCAAATGAGGTTGAAAAATTGGCTGATCTTAGGAGACTCACTTTTAAGTTTTGTCTTAACTGCTTCTGTATGAGGTGTAGGAAGGTGGGGGTGGGAATGGGAATGGTTTGTTATCTTTTTGCGGCAAACTTTCTGATCATTTTGGGCTCAGAAACCACACCATGGACCCCTTGCAGCTCTCCCAAAAGGCACGATGTGCATCAGCTGTCTATTTAAGCCCCTACCTTTCTAGTACTTCTTTTACATGCGTCCTTTACAAAAGAACAGGAATGGCTAGAAGAACAAAATTTCTCATCGAGTAAAGACCAGAGCGATAAATCTTAAAAAGCCATGGCTGAAAAGCAAGACTGACAAACCTGTCCTGTAAAGTAGTAGCTACGGTGAATGATCCCCTCATTTTTTCTTACAGGAATAAAAATACGCAGTCAGAAAGCGTAACCTTTTTCTGGCTGGGAGGAGAGGCGAATGCTTTAGATTTATTTTGCTGGAAGGAGCTTCTGGGTGGAAGAACCTAGGCCTGTGTTTGACAAAATATTTAGATTTCTAGCTTCTAATTAATTTAAACAAAAAACAATCATTAGGAATGTAAATATTTGGGATGTAGACTTCAAATGTCAATATTAGTTTCTTATATCAACATAGTTTACTGAAGCCTTCTTCCCAGCCAGGGACTGAAATCTACCATGCAGGTTTTGTACTGATAGCTGGGATTGTGCGCGTTGCTGTTAAAGATGTCACTGAGCTTCGCATAAGAATAAGTCAGATCTGGTGCTGCGGTCAAAGGTGGTGCCTTTCTGACTATACTGTGTCCCATACAATTGTTGTCCTAAATTATCGATGCACAAGCACCAGTGAAGCATTTTGAGTGTCTTCTAGCAGAAGCTCTTTTTTTCCTCTATACAGTGCTTCTCTTCTGTACTGTGACCCTGGTATCTCGGTAGGGATGAAGGGATCTGTATTCGTGCATCGTAATTCCTGAGATGCCTGCAGTACGCGCACGTCTCTTCTCAACCACTCATGCCCCCAGAATGGGACTTCTCCATAGGGCTGGCACTAGAGGGAAGCTTAAACTTTTTTTTTTTTATTATTGTCATGGCTGCTCAACAAAGTTGTCTGGGCAATTCAAAGACTGAGCGCCGTGACAGGTTAATGGTCTTGCAGTTGATTAATCGCTATGGTAAAATAGCCTTTCTCAGCAGGGAATCCTGTGCCAGCAGCATGTAGCAGTAATGTTCTGGGAATCATGACAGAAGCGTAGAGGGGAGGGGAGGAGCGTGGGGAGGAATCGGTGGCTTGGGCACAAGGAACTGGGGGGAGGATACTGGCCTCGTGGGACCCCTTTTCTCTGTAGATGGATTGCTGACCCTGTGCGTTTGTTCAGTTGGAATGTGGGATTGGTGGCGCCTACCTTGCTGTGATGTGATACCTAATGCATCATTTGCAAAACATTTTTACAGGGGTGCTTTAAGGCAAGTTTGCAGTTTTCCTCTGCTGCTCTGTTTTTCTTCAAGTATGCTTTGTTTTACCCAAAGAATTGGAATGAATTTAAAATGACAGAGCCGGTTTCAGTCTTTCTTGTCCGAGCAGGTTTGTTCTCATTTAGGTCATAAATGAACATCTGTTTCTTTATCTCTGCCCTTAATGACATACTTGTCCACATCTGAAAGCAGCTGCATAATATACTACAATTGTTTGGCTTTGCTGAGCTGGCATCCTGGACCTGCTGTTGGATCACAGCTGACTCTAATTCGGCATGATCCTAGCTGTTTTAGAAGACTGAATTCTTAATTTTTCTTAAGTTCTAAACTTTTTCAGATGTGTGTTTTTTGTGAAAAGAGCAGCAAATGGGAGGTGAGGACTGTGGTGACCCAAGGTGTTCTGTTCATGGACATGGCTGTGCTATTTTTAGAAAAGGGGAAAAAAAATAATAATTAAATGGTTACAGTGCATTGAGTATTTGTACTTGGTCTGTGCCCAGCAATGCAATGATTGCTTGCTGATTTTCTGTAGCATACTCTTACACCCACATAGTAATAAAATGAAGATTAGGAGTTTAAAATTGTATTGGTTCATATTTCTCTCTTGAAGGTGGGAAGAAGAGCGCTACCCTGAAGGCATTAAATGGAAGTTCCTAGAGCACAAAGGTCCTGTATTTGCTCCACCATATGAACCTCTGCCTGAAAATGTCAAGTTTTATTATGATGGTGAGTTAATTTGTGTTTCCACTTGCTGGGAAGAGAAATAAACATTCTCAGGGTATTGTGGCATTCTTCCGGGGACTGAAGGGATGAGGAGGTGGTTTTGTTTTACTGGTTAGCTTAAAAGAAGTTCCTCAACGGCTAAGTGAAGGAATGATCTGTAGAAGTAAAGGAACAGCCTGCTGAATTCTGCTTCAAGCAAGTTGACGCAGAGATGAACTTGTTCTCACTCTGTTATGGTGGTAAATCTCTCAGGTTTCTTAACAGTATGAGAGTGCCTTATGCCTGAGAGTAGCAGCATATAACCAGTAGAAAACATAATTGTAGCTGTTTCATTGCTGGTCACCTTTAGACTTGCTCTGTGTTCTTTAACCTTATGAGTTGCAACTTCATCATCTGTGAGGAAATTTGTGATCATTTGGTGGCATGAGCATAATAAAAGACAATTGAATTTTGATACAGATGATTAGGATCTTGTAGAAATGCACAGGATGACCCTGGCCTCGAGGATGCAACCCTCTGGTCTAAGTCATGGTCCCACTCAACTAACTGTTGTGTGGTAGAGCTAATTGGTGTGGGATTCTAATATGCTGGCCTGACTGGTTGTTAGGGGCTCATGTGGAAGGGATTATATGATGTGATGCCTGTTGGAGACCAGACTCAATGACCCGTGTGTTTCCTTTTAGTCCTGTGATCATGTTAAATGAAGGGTCAAACTGACCCAGGATTGAATTAAGTGGGAGGCATTTGAATGGATGAAAATGTAGTTTTTTGGTGAAGGGGACATCTGCATATGGATCCGTTCCAGGAGCAACGTGCTGTTTTCCTGTGACGTGACATAGTGGTTTTAAATACTGAGAAATAGATGGCATTCATTTTCAGCAACAATGTAGTGAAATAAACATTTTTTGTCCTATTAAAGGCTGTCTCCAAGCAAGCATAGTGATCAGGGATGTCTACGGATTTCTTTCTTAGGGTTTGATAAGAGCTTGCTACACAGTTGGAAATTTTCTCCCTCTGTTGAAGAATGTCTGATCTCTCTCCTGCTGTCTAGAGAAGAGGAGAGAGGCAGATTGCACTATAGCTGTCCCTTTGGTGCAGGCAGCAATAAGCTCCTCTTCTATCTAGCCATCTATTTCATGAAACCTCTAGGAAGTGCAGGGATTTTTGCAGCCTCCGTCGTGACAGAAATTCATCAATAGGCTCAACAATTACGGAATGGGCAGGGGGTTCTGGCAAATTAAGCCATGACATAAGTCTTCCTTGAGAAACTAAGGAAAAAAAAAAAAAATCAGATGTCAGCAGCTGCCGAGAGCTGCTGTCTGTGCTCAGAAGGCATTGTCTACATTCCAGATTATCCTAGGATGATTTGTAGAGTCCAGTAATCACGCGATGGCTGGCCAGCCAGCTGCCAGGCTGCGAGCTCTCTCTGGAGGGATCTGTCCCTCGCCCAGCGGTTGCCTTGCGGTGAGACTGCCTGTTTTCAGCTCACATAATGACTGCCGGAGCTATTGTTAGCGCCTGCAGTGCCAGACTTGGTGAAGGAGCTTGAAATGCCAAAGCCATCTTTTTAGGGCTCGACTGTATGTTTGGGTGACTGTGGGTTAACAAGCTACTGCTCATAGCCCAGAGGTGGCTTGAAACTGCGTATTTTTCTGTAGCTGTGGCAGGGTAAGAGTGTAGGTGGTGGCAGTTTCATTTCAGTCATGTCTATGTTGTCTCTTCTTCTTGGTACATCCCCCAGTTGCTCTCTGGGTTTCAGTTTTTAAGTCAGGTAACTCATATTCACGCCTCTGCAATAAGTCTCTTTTTTTTTTTTTTTTTTTTTCTTTAAATGTCCAGCCCCGTCACTGAGAGCCTGTTCAGACCTTTGTAAAAAAACATGAATTTGAGTCCGATTAAATATATTCCAAAGTGATTAGATAAAGGAGATTGAGCCATCAGCTATTTGGGAAAAATGGCAGTCATTTTAGCTCCATAACATGTTACTAACTCGATAGCGTCTTTCAAGCTAGACTTGCAGCCTGGAAAAAACGTTTCCCTTGCTGTCTCTCCCTTCCCCCATTTCCTGTTATAAGCAAACAAATGCTGTATTTTAGGTTGCAGCTTAAAAATTGGCAGAGTTGCTGTTGGTTTAATTTAATTGTGGAATATTCTCAGATCACTGGGAGGACCTTTTGCTAAGAGTTTATAGATCTTCAGGCTTTGCGGCTGACTCCCATGCTTTAATTTTGGAGATGATGCAACTTTTGAAAACGTGTAGTAAATCAGAAGCGTGGTGTTTTTTTCCAAGAGCATAGAATCAACAGTAGTGTTTCTTGTATTGACTTTTGTGCAGTGAAATGGTCATTAAAAAATCCACAGGTGTTGACTGTCTGCCAGCCCATTGGGACTTTAAATATTTCTTGCAACTAACTGGAGATGTGAGCTGCATGCAAAACCCTTCACGGGGATCACTGGCACCTCGCGCACCTCACGTGTTGTCAGGAATGCAATCTGGACCAAAAAGACGCTCAACAGGAACGTTAGATGTCGAATCCACAGCTTCGATGTTGCAGCAGCCTCTTTTCCCTTGTGTTTTGAGGTCTTCCCTTGCAGCAGTTTCGCTTTGTGCTGCAGTCTTGCAGATAAGCTGAAATGCGACCTCTGTGTTCACTGAAAGCTCAGCCTTTCTTAAAAATAACTACCTTTTGCGCCTGATTTGGGGACGCAGGAGTGCATTCCCACGGCAAAGGGAACGATTAGCAGAACGCTGACACGTTTCCCTGCAATGAAGGGGAGTTAAGTATTTGGCATCGCTTTCCAGCCTGTTTGTGGTGTATCCATAGGAAGGGCTCTTCCTGGCTAGAAATAGCTAAAGGCGAGAAGGGGTGTTCCAAAGCGGAGTCCCTCTGTAGGTGGAAGAGGAATACAGAGACTGTATTTCCCATACGTCTGAGTGCCAGAATACACAATTTAATAAAATCCCTTGCCTCTTTCACTTCAAACAGCAGTATCTCCCCAGGAGCGTACACAGCACCGGGGAGTCTCAGCAGAGGGTTTCCTGCGGGAGGCCTTTTCCCCTTCCTGCCCTGCGTCTCTCAGACCTGCCTGGCATCAGGTTGCTATTGCTTTTTTTAAATGTTTAGATTCCAGAGGAAACTTTTTTCAAAATGTTTATGATGGGAGTCAAGCAATTCTGCTCCTCTGTTTCCTTTGTCCATCCAATTTGCTGTACTATGTAACATTTTTAAGAAAAACTTCTCTGTGGTAAAAATACAGTGTCTTTAAGGTAGTTACTATGTCCTCTTTCTGGCTTCAATTCCTGTTTACCATTTTCTTTAAAAAGAAAACCTTTCTTTGTAGGTAAAGTCATGAAGCTGAGTACCAAAGCAGAAGAAGTTGCCACATTCTTTGCAAAAATGCTTGATCATGAGTACACTACAAAGGAGATCTTCAGGAAAAACTTTTTCAAAGACTGGAGGAAGGTATGCACGTAGTTCTGGGCTGCAGTGACTTGCAGGCATGGCCGGGGTCTCCTCAGCACTGGCCACTGAAAAGGGCTACTGGTCCATGCACAGGAAAGGTAGCTTAGGGCAACTAAAAGCTACTTCCGATTGACGCTTCCAGTCTGTCCTGTAATTTCACCAGGAAGGACCCTATCATAAGTACTTTTCTAAACCAATGAAGTTGGACTTCTTCCAGCCAAATTTGCCCGTTATGCCTTGTTGAAGAGCCAAAGGAAGCCCCTTCCAAAGACCTAAAACTCAGAACATCGCCTCAGTCATCAGCCATAAAATCAAACCTTTAGATCAGTTGATGGGTTACTGGATTTTTCTCCCTATCCCTCAACAGTCCCAGCCGCTGTTGAGTGTGAGCGCGCTTTGGGAGGTGGTGCAGCATTGCCCGGCGCTTGCAGAGATCAGACCGCTGGAAGGCCAGCACTCCGTACTCTCTGCTGCCTGTCCTTTTCTCTTTAACCTTAGCTGGAGTGAGCATGTGCAAGAATTCGGGGATTCCTGGGGGTTTATTGTGAGAACCTGTCTGTTGTTCCTGTTTAAACTGCCTGGGGTAGGGTAAGCTTTGCTATGTATGAAAACTTACTAGGTATGAAAACTTAAAAGCGCTGCTTTCTTTCTGCAAGGAAATGACCTCTGAAGAGAAGAGCACTATCACCAACCTCAGCAAGTGTGACTTCACCCACATGAGCCAGTATTTCAAAGCTCAGACGGAAGCTAGGAAACAGATGTCCAAGGAGGAGAAACAGGTACCAGAGGGAATTCTAGGAGGCTTCTTGATTCTTGGCTGGCTTGTAAACATCTTTGTGTAATCATTCCTCTGCCTGCCTTGCTGTTTATAAATCAGTGTTTACTAGCTTTCAAATTACTACTTTTCATGTTAACTGTAGGAATCTTTACTGTGCAGCTCATGTAGGGCAAAGCCCTACGGCTGAATCTTGGTATTGATAGTGCTAAGGCTCCTGATCCTGCTTAAATGAAGAGAGTCAGAGGTGCTACCTCCATGGGAGCCGTGGTCCCTGGCCAGTAACGAGCAGTGTGCGTACTCAGTTAAAGACAGATTTTCATTTTAGAAGCTCCTTGGGTTTGGAAGGCAAAATTGGGGATGGTGGAAGGGATGCAGTGGTGACATTAGTGAATGAAATGAGAGAACAAATCTTAAATAGCAGGTAATGCAGTTTTCTGAATAAAGAACGAACTTTATTTGCCAGTAGCATGGCTACAGTGGCTTGTGGGGAGAGAATTAAATAGTTTTTAGATGACTGAGACTTACTGCAATGGAAGTTGGAAACTTGGCCCAAGTTCTCAGTTCATCTTTTGCAACACAACAGTAATTGTCCTTTGAGCGAGGGGCCTTTTAGCCTGGAATTACGGCCTTTGGGGTCAGAGGGGTCCCACCAAAATAAAGAGCCCGTGTCTTACTGCTGTTTCCATCTGATAAACATGTGGGTCAGTCCTTCTCAGTCCTGTCTGTGGTAGCTGTCATTACAATGGAGCAGAAGTGGCTTTTTCTGGCCAGTGGCGCACCAGTGCTGTCTGTGGGTCAGATGTTTTATTTTGAGCGGCAATGTTTTTATTTTTCCTTCTGTGTAATTAGAGTTCAAGCACAGAAGTATGCAGTGAAATCTCAGCACATTTTTACTTAGGAGACTGTGTTCTGCTTATGAGACCGTTTGCTGACACAGGCTTGACATGTGGCAGACTGGAGACATTCCTCTGCCTCCTTTCTGATGCTGACTTCAAACACAGAAGTCTTGAGTTTTTATACATAAACAACAAAGATGTAAAGTCCGGTGGAAGTCGAATGCTGAATATAGACTATAAAACAGCACTACTGTGCTGGGGTTGCCCTTGTAGCTGTGGTATGTGGATAAAGGTAAATGCCTCTGTTGTGGCAAAATTGTAGCTGTCTTCACCAGCCCTAATCTGTTTCCCTCAAATACAAATTTTAAGAGAGTTTTCACATGTTCTTTCCCTTTTTCCAGTTTGTTTGTGCTGCTTGCATTTTATGAATGTTTTTCTGGACAGTCTGTTGCTCTCTTGTGTTGATACAGCACTTGACGTGGTGGGAGTCTGGTTTTAAGTCTTGGCATTTAGAGATGTCTGTGTATCATCTTTGCTTTTGGCTTTTTCCAGAAAATCAAAGAGGAGAATGAGCGGCTATTGAAGGAATATGGTTACTGCGTGATGGACAACCACAAGGAGAGGATTGCCAACTTTAAGATTGAACCCCCAGGTCTCTTCCGAGGTCGTGGGAACCATCCCAAAATGGGCATGTTGAAGAGACGCATCATGCCAGAAGACATCATCATTAACTGCAGCAAGTGAGGATTGGGTGCTTCACACACACCTTGGCTTTGCTTTCTAGCTAGGATAGCTTCTTTTGTAAAATCCTGGAGCCAGACTCTTTTCAGTGGTTCCCAGTAACAGGACGAGGGGTAACGGGCACAAGCTGGAACATAGGAAGTTCCGATCAAACACGAGAAAAAACTTCTTTACGGTGAGCACTGGAACAGGCTGCCCAGGGAGGTTGTGGAGTCCCTTCTCTGGAGACTTTCAAGACCTGCCTGGATGCAGTCCTGAGTGATGTGCTCCAGGCAATCCTGCTTTAGCAGGGGAGTTGGACTAGGTGATCTCTAGAGGTCCCTTCCAACTCTTAAAAATTCCGTGATTCCGTGATCCGATATAGGTTGATATTCAAGCAAGCAGAAATACGTATGCTGCTTATCTTATTCTTATATAGATAAGAAACTTAGTCGTACAAGCAACAACTGAACAAGGCTATCATGGGCTTCATGTAGAACTTTGTCAACATATTTTCTTCCTCGTGCCTACAGCAGCTTAAACAGTCTTTCCTGCTAGTATTGCCAGAAATTAATTTTCTTCTAGGTAGGTTGCCCTACTTTGTCTTCCTTGATGTCGAAGGCTAAGGTTTGGTGGGCTTCTCTTCAGTCTTGTCCTGATAAGTGTCCACAAATCAAAGCTAGTCCTAGCAGCATGTCTTCCTACCGACCGTATAATTCTTCAGCAGATACATATTGATTGCAGTTACATTTCTGGTCTTTGTTCAGTTTGATTCACTTAATTTCCTGCTTGTGGAAATAAGTAATTATGTTGCTTCATGTTGCCTCATTTCTTTCACTGTGCTTTCTTTATGTGATGTTATTTATCTGTTTTGATACTGTACAAGTCTCTTTAAATAGTTTTTATTTGCTGTTTTGTAATTCTTTGCAGGGATTCCAAGATCCCTTCCCCTCCACCAGGACACAAATGGAAGGAGGTCCGGCATGATAACAAGGTTACCTGGCTGGTGTCATGGACTGAGAACATCCAAGGCTCTATCAAATACATCATGTTGAACCCTAGCTCAAGAATTAAGGTAAAGATCTAGTTTAAAAAAAATATGTCATATTGGTCATGTCTCCAAGAAGCAAACTCTCTCAAGCTGTTGGCTAGGAGAGAGATAGGAAGTAAAGCTTCTTTAGTAAAGTAAGTAAAGTAAAGAGTAAAAGCTCTTGCTGTTTCATCCTACACTGACATCATTGTGTCATTCCTAGTAGGAATCCTTTACTCTGTAAAGGATTTACTCTGTAAACCTATAAGGAAGCAATTTATCCAAGAACAGACTTGCTCTGGGGATAATTTACCTATATTTGCCATAATTTCCTGTGCCTGATCCTGTAGTGAAGTTCTTGCCATGGGTTGCTAATGAGTCAGTTGTAAAATGAAACCAGGTGGCCTAGATGATCTCTAGAGGTCCCTTCCAACCCCTACCATTCTGCGAAAAACATGGCCAGGCTACTGGCTGAGAAGGCACTCGTGACTGAAGGAAAACAAACCCTGCTGTGGGAGCAAATAACCAGTCAGTGGATCAATTCCATAAAAGCAATGATAAGTAGCCTCCAGTTTCGGGGGTAGGATTTAAGTTCCTTCTTGTGAAGTCTTTTTTTAAGAGATTTTTTTTCCTGGATTGGAAAAGGGGTTTGTCCTACAAGCGTAGGGAAAAATCTCTGTTCCTTGTGAATTTATGCCCTCTTGTTGCCATGGTTTGAATATAAAATAATGATGATGAACTGTTGGTGTTGCTTTTACGTTTTATGGGTGTTTAATTACACAGCTGAAAGAACATAAGTGTCATCTGAATAAAGCAGAGGAAATCATTTATATGTTGAGAAGCATGGAAGACATAATGTTTTTTGTGTCTTTATAGTCGCTTCTGTGGAAGCGTTTAATATCATGGAAATCTGAATTACCTACAGCTGCATGGCAGCATAGTTTGAAGCTGAGCTGTTCAGCAGCAAAATCTCAGCGCTTTTGTACAGCGAGGCCATTTGCCACACACAGACTTGCAAAGCCTTGAGGTGCAGATTGGAACTGGTCCTTTGTCTGCTTTCTGCTGCTGACTCTATTCCAACTTTCTCTGCAGGGCGAGAAGGACTGGCAGAAGTATGAGACAGCTCGGAGGTTGAAGAAGTGCGTAGATAAAATCCGAAATCAATATCGAGAAGACTGGAAATCCAAAGAGATGAAAGTACGGCAGAGGGCCGTGGCGCTGTACTTCATTGATAAAGTAAGGCTCGTTCCCCAGTATAACTCCTCTTACCTTTCCCCTCCTGCTGGGAATCCTGTCTGTCTGTTCCTAAGGCGGAGTTGAGCCCAGTTACTAAGGTATCCTGCGACTTCCTGGTGGGCAGGCCCCCGGCTCCTTTTCCTTCCCATTACCTGGAATCCAGAGCAATAAACTATTGTACTGAACGTGGCTATTTCAGGCAGCATTGTTTTAGTTCAGGCAAAATTCACAGCGTGGTTCCAGAATCGCCCGGTTGGATTACTGGGAAGTTTGCGTGGGCCTTTTGTCTCCAGCTGTTTCAGTTTTCCTGCTGGGAATTTCTGCTGGTTTGTCACCTCTTTAGTTTGAGGTCACAGTCATGAGGTTTCATAATTATGCTAATTTTTTCACCACAGCATAAAGAAAACTGCAGTTGTATTGGTGCATTTAAAGCTACTTAAAACCAGTTCCCAGAGAGCTGTTGCCCTGGTAGCGTATGGTGTCTTGGCCAACTAAATTAACAGTTTTCACTCAAAATAGTTTGATGTAAACCAGGGAACTTTGATTTGAATAATTGTGGTTTCTTATGAACACTGAAGGTTTTTCTTCAAAAATTAAAAATTGGTTTAGCCAGTACTGTTAAAACACATCTTTTATGCAGCCAAAGGTAGCCTTTTGATTATTTATGTATAACCCAAAGTGTTACGTGCTAGTGTATATGCTATATAAAGTGTGTTTACGTAGTGTGCAGTGAAGAGGTAGGATCATAGAAGATGAACAACTGAACTTTATGACTTTGTATCAGGTTGAGTTCACACGGACGTCAGTTTTGAAACGGATTTCCATTAGTCAGAACTGTCTTACAGTTTGAGCTACTGAGCAAAAGTTGGTAAAACATCTTGCTATAAACTTCTCTTAAAAAAAAAAAAGGTATTCTCGTTGATTGATAGATTTGTGGCTTTAGTGTAGGGCTATTTAAAACAGATCTAAAGAGAACTTAAGAGGTTTTTTGCTAGAATTTTCTAAGTGTCAATTTTATCCACTCTTTCTCTTCTCTTACGGACACTACTGATTCTCTGAAAGTGTCTGAAAGTTTCCAGCATCTGTCTATTACTGGGATGGTTTGAAATGCTTACCTCTGTTGTCTTGATATAAATGTAGCTTGCCCTGAGAGCTGGTAATGAAAAAGAAGAAGGAGAGACAGCTGACACCGTGGGCTGCTGCTCTCTGAGAGTAGAACATATCAAGCTGCATCCTGAACTGGACGGCCAGGAATACGTGGTTGAGTTTGACTTCCTCGGAAAAGACTCCATCCGATACTACAACAAAGTCCCTGTTGAGAAGAGGGTAAGGCATCTCCACAAACACATGCACAGACAGAATTGCAGAAAAACGTGGTCAACACAGTTTTGGTAGCAGTACCAGGGTGCCTGTTCACTGATACCAGATACCTAGCCAGAAAATAAGTCAGTTCATGTTCTTCCATTTTTTTTGGCAGTGCCGTGGAAGATAAGGCTGCTGGTGGTGTGACATAACCCAGCAGATGAGATATTTAAACATCTTACTGCTCTTCCCGGTGGTCTCGGTGTCAAGAGTTGGCATAGCATAACTGTAACAGCTCTGTTAGATGAGTTTATTGGGTCTCGTGCTGGTCAGCAGAGTTGGGTTTGTCACCTGTAGATGGTACAGTTCGTTACACTATGACAAGTAATAGCATAAAAGGTTCTGAAATACAGTGCTGGACGGCACTGTTAGAGTGGCAGTTCAACTTGGGCTTTCCTGATGCTAGCTTCTGTCACTGTGCTTATGTTCATGTTGGAGCTGAGCCCTCACTGAGGCAGGTCTTAGTCTTGGATGCTCCAGAGCAAACAGGGTAGGTGCACTGATACTTCTGGCCGGTGAACCTTTGTATCTGCCAGCCAAGACATCTTTCCCAGGCAGTGTTAATTCCTTTATTTCTTTATCAGCCACCAATTTCAAATCTGCTGTGATCTTGACCTCATTCCAGAATAAATCCCCATCCAGCAGTGGGAACCTGGAGGGCACTATCCAGAAAGACTGTTGTTTTTGTGGGTGTAACAGGTTTGCATCTGGCCCACCTCTCCGCAGTCAGCACAGTATTGGATACCGCATGTATAATACTGTGGTAATTGTAACAACAGTCGGCAGTAAACGTTGGCCTCTTGGGGAACAGAATAACTGAAAAATCCAAACTATGGCTGCTATAGAAATAAGCATGTGCTAGAATTCTTACTTTCTTGTTTAAAGAAGAAAACATTTTTCCAGTTTAAGTGTATTGTTGTTGGTATCTCTTGGTGTTTCTTCTTCAGTGCTTACAATGGGGAATTGATTATTGTGGCACTAGAAATCTTTGTATATTAGGTGTCTATAGAAGAACATGTGTTGTTGAGAAGCTGGGGTCTGGGGATTTGGAGCACGCAGAGCTGGGATTTGTGGTCTCTATATAATCAAAGATGCTTTGATTTTTCTCCCTGCCCCAGTGAGAATTGTTGGGGGTGGAACTGCATGAAACGTTTAATGTAGCAATGAGAATGGCTGCTTTTTGGTAGCTTCACTCCATGGGAAATGGCTCAGGGGTCTCTTTGGCTGGAGTAATGACGGAGAGCAAGGGAAAGGTGGTAGCTTTGGGGTCTCTTTCTCTGTTAGGCACCTAAGCCAGAGTAGAATCAGGTCTCCTGCAGTCTTGATCTAAAGGAGGAGGATAACTTGAGAGGATAACTCGGGTTGCTCAGGAGAAACCCTCAACACAAGCGTTGAGAGATGGGCCTTTGCCTGCTAGGAAGTAACATCCAGCGTCGTTCACTGTTGCCTGAAAACAGTTTAGGTGGCTCCCTGGCAGTGTTGCTTCCTTATGTATTAGTGCTACCCAGTGCTGTCTGGTCTGTGTTCTGAAGTTAACCGGTTTTCTTTTCCTGCAGGTGTTTAAGAATCTTCAGCTGTTCATGGAGAACAAGCAGCCTGAGGATGACCTCTTTGACCGCCTCAATGTAAGCACATAGTTAATGGTGAGGGATGGTGGTAGAGCACCATGAACTGGCTCACGCGGCACCAGGCAATAACGGCTGCCCTGTTCCAGAAATGGTTTCAGCGGCAATTTTCTTTCAGAGCTGGCCAGAGTGGTCTAAAAGCAGTGAGAGTCTGTCTCAATCCAGTGTCTCTATTGTCCACTGTGCCCACAGGTTCCTGAAGTGATGGGCTTTGGTCCTGGTGAGCCTGGCTGGCTCTGACTTGGGGAGATTTTTTTCAGAGTTCAGAGAAGACAATGGCGTGAGGTTTCAGCTTTTCAGATGCCATTCCCATCTGCACGTTTGGCTCTATGGGAGCACTGTGGTGGTTCAGGCACTTTCCCTGGGGTGGGACAGGCACCTTTCTACCTGTTGGGAACCAAAACCTCCACACTGAAGAAAAACGTTTTTGGCCACTTGTGGTACTTGATACCAGTTTAATACTTGTTGGTTCTTTGTTCCCTTTTGCTGTGGTTTCAGTAAGGTTGTGGCCATTCTGTTGTGGTCAGGTCTGAGTTCACTGGGCTTCAGCCATGAGCTGCAGGTCTTTTGTCAGCAGTGTGTCCAGAGATTTCACAAATGCTGTGGTCAGTTCTAGTGCTGACTGTCTTCTCCTTTCTGCTTCCTTAGACCAGTATCCTAAATAAACATCTTCAAGACCTTATGGAGGGACTGACAGCCAAGGTATTCCGTACTTACAATGCCTCCATCACGCTACAGCAGCAGCTCAAGGAGCTCACTAATCGTAAGTCTTGTCCTTGAAGTTCTGAGGGAAACAGATCTGTACCCTGCAGTACAGACCTGGCTTCCTCGGCTTAGCCACAAGTTTTGTATCCGTACACCACTTCCTCGTTGCAGTTCTCTCAGTGCTAATGTCAGACGGCTGAGGTCTGACCAAAAATTTGCTGCCAAACAATCTTTTGGGGTAGTTGCCCCAGTTGGGGCAGGGCAGAGCTGACTTGTGAGCTCAGCAAGGTGTGCCGCCTGCTAGTTTATGCCTGTCCTTTACCAAATCTCTTAATTGCTTTCTGTTAATTGTAAAATGCAATAGGTGGCAGGTAAGGCAGATGCATCTGTAACAGCCCATGTTTCTTGGCTGCTCATTCGCAGCCTCTCTGTCGAGCTCTGCTATTAGCAACTTTACAAAGTGGGCACATTGGATATGTGGAGCCCAACGGTGTCTTGAGCCGTGTGGTCCTGCTGTCCTCTGCTCTGAGCATGGATGTGCTTCCCCTCTCTTGAGTGGCAAATGGTGTCTTTGTTGCTGTTGACGAAACTGTCCCAGAAGGAGTTAGGGCTCAGAGTGGAAGTGGTCTAATTGCAACTGTAATTAGAGTGCAGTGTTGAAACTGGCCCATCAGAGGGGAAGGTCAGTTCTGCAGTGACTCTGAGCTTGCAGAGGTGGTGGGACACTGGCTGGGGCTGCACAGCCCTGGAGAATCCACTTGTTCACAACCTTTTTGTACTTTGCAGCGGACGACAACATCCCAGCAAAGATCCTTTCCTATAACCGTGCCAACAGAGCGGTTGCCATTTTGTGTAACCACCAGAGGGCTCCGCCGAAGACCTTCGAGAAGTCCATGATGAACCTGCAGAGCAAGGTACCTCCAGCCTTGCCCAGCTCTTGGGTTGGGGCAGGGCTCCAAGTGCTGCATCTCAGGAGTCATGTTTCCTTTCACTTGGGGTGAAACAGAAGCAGAGCCTGCTTTTCCCTGTCAGGAGTTGGTTAGTGCTGCTTCAGAGATGGAACCTGCTTGGAGAGAATTAGTGAGCTGGAAGGGACACCTTTCAGTCTGAGTCGTCTTTTACTTGTAAAGACCAAGACCAGACCCTTTTTATCTGCCCTTGATCCCATAGCTATGTGTTCTGCTGCCATCGAAACTTCAGAGCAGCAGTCTCTGGCTCTTGATTTGTGGCCCCTGAAGTACCCAGAGCGGGCATCCACTCCTGTTGTGTGAATCCCAGGCCACTGTCAGTGCAGGCTGTGTACATGGTACATTATGCCCCTCTGATTTGACCTCTTCCTTTGCAGATTTGTTTCTGGTGGAGGCCATGAGGTCCAAAGGGGTTTAGGTCTGTTCCTGGTCTGGCTTTAGAATAACCTTCACAATAAGGACTTCTGGTTTGGCGCTGCAGTGTCCCCTGCTTCTGTAACACCTAACATGGCTGCCATCACCCTAGATCTTAGAGCTTGGGGGAGGTTTAAGGGCAATGGTTGAACAGGGGCTGCAAAATGCTAAATCTCCCTGAATCCTAAACTTACTGGAGAAGAACTGCCTGAAGCCTTAACAGCTTTCAGCCTGTAGGATTTGGGGCAAGAACTGATTCCTGGTGAGGCAACAGGGATCATCCTTCCATGTTACCATCAGAGGTTGGTACTGGCAGGACACAGCAGATGCGGACAAGCTGCCTGGAGGGACTGTTGACCAGTCCCAGGCCAAGCCTTTTCCTTTGCCTGCTTGGTTGTAGCTGTGTGAGAAAGCTCCCAGCGACACCTTGTCTTTGGAAATCAGTGGGGCCTTATTTTCTGAGGGGAATATTTCACCACACTAGGCTTTGCAGCAAACTGAAAGGCCAATGGCCTGATTGTTCTGCAGAAGTGGGTCTGAGCACTGGTAGATTCTGAACGTGGTCACAAACTCACTCCCTGCATCGTTCTGCCCAGGGGTGACTGCCACAGTTGTCAGCAGCTTGTTGACAGTGCTGCTGTCTGGTTTTGCCTCTCCTAGATCGATGCCAAGAAGGAGCAGTTAGCTGATGCCAGGAGAGAACTGAAAAGCGCCAAAGCTGATGCCAAGGTCCGGAGGGATGAGAAGTCTAAAAAGTAAGGCTGGTGTTACCAGGCTGTGCAACGCTCCCAGTACTCTCAGCTCCAAATGGGTCCTTCACCTTGTGTTCTGTTTCCCCAGCCTGTGATCTGGGAAAGACTTCCTCAGGCTTTCTTGTCCCCTCTTTATTCTGTGCATGAAGAAACGGCCTTCAAGCTGAGGACTATAGGGCGGTCTGACACCGCAGTTCCTGATGTGCTCACTAGCATTAGTCTCTTCTGTGTCAGCCCTCTGAGCTGAGCATGTTGGTGCTCAACCAGCCTGCTGCCTGGGACCGAGCGGAGCAGTGGATCCAGTGTGCAGCATCGCCATCTTAATGGGGAGCCAGGAGCTGCACAATTGCACATGCGCTTTCCTGGGTTCTGCTCTGCTCTGTTGGAAGCCCGCGGTGCAGACCATGCGCTCGGACTCTGCGTGGGCTCTGCAGAACAGCCACAGGGGTGCTGAGTTAAGGGAGCTCTGAAAGCAGAATCACAGCGTGATTATTACAGAGGGATAAATGGGCTGGTTTTAAAGTGGGTGTCGCATCAGTACAGTTCAGGCTGTTGCTTCCAACCCTTTAAAACAAAACTGCTGCTTAAGATTAAGATTTCTGCTCTGCTTCTTTGAAAATGTCAGTTCTTAATTGCATGTGCTGAGTGTTTTGTGTCACCATCTGTGCTGACACAGCTGCCCCTTGTGGCTGGTGGCATTGCTTACCTTGAGCAGAATCCCCTTGGGTTCCCCCAGTGCTGCCATCTCAAGTCAGCAGGGCATTAGGCACTAAATGCTTTGATTCTTTCCCACCCCAGGACAGTGGAGAGCAAGAAGAAAGCAGTGCAGAGGATTGAGGAGCAACTGATGAAGCTGGAGGTTCAGGCTACAGACAGGGAGGAGAACAAGCAGATCGCTTTGGGCACCTCCAAACTCAACTATCTGGATCCCAGGATCTCTGTTGCTTGGTAAGCATCTGCCTGGGGTGTGCTGGAAGGAACCACCCTGTCACTTGGATCTTGTCCCCCCAGTGTGGCTGAGAGCAGTGCCCCTGTGCTGCCAGAGACCTCTCTGTGGCCTTCCCTTGTATCTAATGGTTTCAAGAAGATATGAGAGTCTCTTGAGGCAAATGTAACGCATCAGCCAAAGCCAGCAGCACGCTGGGGGGTGATGGGTTGGAGAACCAGGGTGGAGCATGGGGAGGCTGGTGGTGCTCAGCTGGGTGGTGTGTCTCGCAGAGGAGCAGAGGTGGGAGAGCAGGGCAGCGCTGCGCGGCCAGGGGTTGAATCTTAACAGCATCTCCTCTCCTGCAGGTGTAAGAAGTGGGGGATTCCTATAGAGAAGATTTATAACAAAACCCAACGAGAGAAATTCGCCTGGGCTATCGACATGGCAGAGGAAGACTATGAGTTTTAACTTGTTTTTAATGAGCTGAATTTTATGGGAAAAAAAGGGGGAGTAGCCTGGTTTTTAGGGAGATTGATAAACTGTGAGCCTTACTTGTCCTTAGATGCTGGGGAAGGGGGAGGAAAGGGGCAAGTGAGCATCAGATACAACAGCCAACATCTTGCAGAAAGCGTAACCTGGAAATATCCTAAAGGAGCTGAGCCAGTTGTCCTATGGACAACTTATTTAAAAATGTTTCAGAGATCCAAATTCTAGCTGTCTGGTTTGTGTGGTTTTTCTCTTGAGGCAGGGCAAGTGGATGGGGGATTTGTCAACCTTCCGCCAGGCAAATTCACCATCACACTGAGAGCGTGGGAATCTTTAGCTACTGTATACAAAATCCAATTATATTGGTGCGTTTTTACAGTTAGGGTTTTGCAATAACTTCTATATTTTAATAGAAAATGGACTCCTTAACCCCTGCCCTTCCCCTCCCCCTCCTGCCCCATTTCAGAATTTAACAAATAAACAAAATTTAAGAAACCCAACGCACCTGTTACAGCTGTCACTATAGTCATGGAAATACCCAAATCTTTTTTTTTTTTAATTTGTCACTTGAAACAGTCCTGGCATTGGAACATGAAATACAAATATCCACCGCATTTGTTCAGAGCAAAGCGTGATGGGAAAATCGGCCTCCTGACTTGAGTGTTCCTTTTTTTTTAAATGTGAATTTTTATTTCTTTAATTATTTTAAAATATTTAAACAGTTGGGTTTTTTTTTTCTTCTTGATCTTAAAGATCGTGTAGATTTGGGGGGGGGGCCGTGCGATGGGGAGACGCGTGCGGAATTTGAGGACAAGTGAAATTGGCAACAGATGAGGTTCCCATCACCCTTTGTTCTGAACATGCTCTGTATACTTCAAGAATATCTACTTTTTAGGTTTGTCAGACTGTTTTACCTTTTTTCCCCCCTTTTTTTCTAAGCCCCACTCCCCTCTTTTACTTGAAAGATTTTATTGTGTAAAAAGAAGTTTCACAGGTCAATAAATTTCGAGGGAAATGAGCATCGGTCCAAAAAGGAAAATAATCAAGATTTTAGGGCTTTTATTTTTTTCTTTTGTAATTGTGTACAAAAATTTTAAAAAAATTAAAAAGCAGAATTTTAATGTGAAACCTTTTTTTGCTATAATCATTAGTTTTAGAGGCATTGTTAGCGTAGTGTGTGTGCAAAGACCATTTCCTGCAGCCTTTCCTCAACAAGTATCTTCTATTTTTATCATGAATTCCCTTTTAATCAACTGTAGGTTATTTAAAATAAATTCCTACAACTTAACTGAGTGTTGGTGTCTGTCTGTTCTTTCACCTCGGGCCCTGGGCCGTGAGGTCCCCTAGGTCGGGGGGGAGATGGTGGGCCTGGCAGCCCCCGTACAGCAGGCGCTGCCTCCACGGCGAGATGCTTGAGCCTTTCTCGTTTGAGCACGAGGACATTGAGGCCATGGCAAGGGCCAGGTGGGTTGGGATTGACCCAACAGTTGTGTCTTCATCAAGGGGTGAGTTGAAAGCGTGCGGGTTCATAATGATGCTGGGGATGTGACATGAAGCACTTGGCCATGGCTGGCTTTTGGAAGGGATGACACCTTCCACAGCTGCTCGCGTTGCCCTAATGTTTTGAGTAACTCATTGCTGGTTGCTTGTGGTGAGTCGTGGTGACTCTGTGGTAGGTCTCTATGGTCCACGGAGCCAGGTCCTCAGTGGATGGAGGAGTTGGTCCTGCAGCATCACAGCGTGGGGTGTTTTGGAGCCCTGGGTAGGGGCACGGAGAGCTGACCAGGCTGTCCTGACAGCCTGTGATCCCGCTTGCTCGTGAGCTGCTGGGGCTTGAGGTGGTTCATCAGCTCACCTGGCTCCCAGATCCCTCATCTCTGCTCCCCCCATGGCAGCATGCTTGTCAGGGCTGGTTTGTGAACCCCCAGGGGAAACCGCCTTGAATAACCTGCTTAAACATCAGCTGCCCGACCCTCCGAGCACTGTGAGTTATTGGGAACACCAGGAGCGTGGTTTTGTATTTGGGGTCCCTTCGAGCATCCTTGGGCGTGGAGGCCATTGCTCTAGTGAAATGGGGAGCGACCTGAGGCAGCAGGAGCAAGGGGCAGAGCCAGGCTGGCCTTGGGCAGGGAGGAGAGGTGGCATGGTGCTAGCATGGGCATGGTGGCCTCTGTGGGTTTCAGCTCACGTTCCTTGAAGGAGGCTGCTTTCGTGGAGAGCCTGGACATGCTGTGGCTGGGTCGGGGGGTGTGGGCAGGGGCTGGTCTCCCCTGGGCTGTACAAGCTTGGGATGCTCAGCTTCTCCTCGTTCTGATCCTTTGTGCTTCAATCCTACGTGAGCAGCGGTCACCACGGGTTGTGGTGCAAGGCCACCTTGGCATCGGTCCGCTTTGCCTCCCGCGGGTTGTCTTCTCACCTGGCCCCGGGAAAACCCCTGCCCGGCGCAGAGGGATGTGGTGAGACCTGAGCTGCTCTTCCTGGCGGGGTTTCTCCACTGCCTGTTATGAGCCCGCAGCCCTCAGGAGGATGGGGTGAGAGCAGCCCCTTCTCCTTCCCCTCCTGGCTGGGCAGTGACTGGTGATGAGGCTGATGGATGCGCCATCTCCCTGGCACCGGACACCAGGACCCGATGTCCTTGGGGAGCCTGGAGCAGACAAGGGCTGTGGCTCCTCCGTGAGCACCTTCCAGGCACCCCGATGATGGTGCAGAACTCGCTGGGCTCCCAAACCCGGCCAGGGTGGCTGCAGGGCTGGGCTCCTCCGGCCCCGAGCAGGGCTTCCCGCTCCCCACCGCCCACCCCCATGTTTTCAGGCGCTTTGTTGTGGCTGCAAAAAAAACCCCAAACCCTGGCAGTTTGGCAGGAGTTACCGTTTACTCTCTGGGGCCTTTCCAAGGTGCAGCGAAGAAAATGCCAGCGGAGAGGGAAAGGGGCTCATTGTGCTCTCGACCTGCCCCGTGCCTGGAACAATGCCGCCCGTAAAAATATCCTTTCTATTTATACAGCCCTCCCTCCCCGCCTTCAGGCCTGGCCAAATTAAATTCCCATATTCTCCGCTGCTGAGCAGGGAAATGTGCTTCTCCCCCTGAACGCCGGGTGCTTCCCCGCTGGCTCTGTCCCGGGCAGGGACTTGAGGAGGATTTAATCCGTATTTTCGCCTGTGGCACAGCAGGGGCAGGGCCACACATCCCACACTTTAATCGGAGAATTCCCAGGTCCCCTTGACGTGCTGTGCGAACAGAGAAATGGCCACCGAATGTGCCCCATCCCGTTTTGCGTCCCGGGACCACAGCCTGGTCCTCGTCTGCCCCAGTCCACCATCCCAGCATAGTTTTCCTGCTCCGCAACGGGGCTTGTGTTCGGCAGCGAGGGAAACTGAGGCAGCAGCGATGTGACCAGCGGAGCGGGACAAAATTTAGGTTGAAACTGGATCTTGTGCGTTGCAAGCCCGTGGATGGGGCCCTAGCTGCAAATCCCGCTGGACGCAGCCCCCTCCCCCTCAGAGCCTTACAGGATTCGGGGCTTGGAAATTGAAACCAGGTGAAGTCAGGATATTAGAAAAGTGTGGGCTCCCCTCGGAATATCGGGGAGAGGGAACCTGGAGCTTGCAGCCGGTTTCCCATCAGGTGCTGGTTTGTAATCCGGAGGGATCTTGCAATAGCTGGAAGGAGCAGGAGGATGCCGGGGGCGGGGGGGGGGTACGGCTTTGCCCTGGCTCCTCGGTGAGCACGCAGCGGGCTCCGCGCCAGCATCCGCAGCGGCTCTGCGGCCCCGGGCGGGTCTGCTTTCCATCCCCAGCACAAAAAAACCACCCGCCTTGCGCTGCTCTGTGTCTGCTCACACCACCCCGGGGCCGGAGGTAGCTCGGCACCACGTTCCCTGTGGATTTTCCAGATCCTGCTCTGCTGCAGGGCCGGGGGGAAGCTCTTCCCCCACGGTGATTTTTCTCAGCCCGGGGGGCTGGTTTCTCGTTCGCCCACCCCAGGGCAGCGCAGAACGGAATAAATGGCGTGGTGCGTCTCTCCCGGGGGTTGCAGGATGCCATGTACCGCTCCCTCGGGTGAGGATTGGGCACCGCCTCTCATCGCACGGTCCCTGGGGTGGGAGAGGGATGCCTCTGTTCCCAGCCGCTGGTGTCGGGGGGATGCTGGGCTGCGGGGACCCCCCCGGGGTGGCCTCAGGGTTTTGTTTTCCTGCATTTTGCTCCCCAGCCCTTGAGCAAGGCCAGGGGCTGTCCTCAAGCCGGAGGTCACCTGGCCTTTTTCCTGCTGCCTCTTCCCAGGCGGAGGATGCAGCTGCTCCGCGAATCCCACAGGACACCGGGGGGTCGGCGCCCCACGCTTCAGGGGTCCCGCAGGTGCGGGGGCCAGCATGGAGGGGAAAACCCCTTCTTCCAGAGGTGTTTGCAAAGGGGGACTCTCAGAGCCCACCCCCTTCCGCAGCCCCACGATGAACACGATCCAGGGAATTTCTTCAAAAATAAAATTGTCTGACCCACTGCAGACCAAAGCTCGGGTAGAGCCAGGCAGGATAACGAGAATAGGATGGAAGTCCCTGCTGTCCTGAAGGACCGGGGACGATTGCCCACAGCAAAGATGGTACTGGAGCCAGGGCCACGGAAGGATGCTGGCAGGCAGCAGGCAGACCCAAATTAAACTGTGAAATTCCTCGGCGTGCAGCGTCGCGGACACGGAGAGTTAACGCAAGGCTAAGACAGCGTTTGGCCAAACTCGAAGAAGAAAAAATATCCATCGCAGACACCTCACCGCAAACCACCGCCTCCATGCGCCGGCCACCCGGGGCTGGGGACCGGCCGTGATGGGTGCCCTCCATCAGCGAGAACAGGCGGCGTTTGGGAGTGAGGGAGTTACCTTTATTTTTTTGCTTCTTCGATGGCCGCGCTCCCTTCTCAGGTTTTTGCCCTCAAAAACAAGGGTGTGCCCATAACGCTCAACTATTTTAAGACCACTGGGAGCCGGCCGCTTCCTGCCGGTCCCGAGCGAGGCCGTGTCACAAGCGAGGAGCTGCTTCTCCGCCCGGAGCACGGGGGCTCACCCTGGGGGGAGCGGGCAGAGGGTCCCATGGCCGGTGGCCACGGTGTCACCTGGCCACCACGGGGCTCCCACCGGCAGCTCTGCCTCTGCTGAGCAGGTCCCCAGTGTCCTGTCACCCCTTACGGTGCTGTCGTACACCGGTTAACTTTATAAGGTCAGGTTCAGGTTCTTACCCCAGTGCGTTTGTCCTTGCCTGCCTTTTTAGTGCCCAGATATCGGGTAGGACCCGAAACATCCATGAACCTTGCGGGGCTGCCTGTGCGTGCGCGGACGTGCGGGGATGCGCTTGTGCCTGCGCCTTTGGAGGCGGGTGGAGCGGTGGGACGGAGGGAGCTGCCCCCATTGGGGGTGCCCTCGCTCGGTGACGGGTGCCTCATTTCGCAAACCATGTTCCTTCCAGACCCACCCATGGGCTGGAGGGTGAGATAAGGGCTGCTCAGCCGCACGCTGCCTTGCCATGGGCCTGCAAACACACGTGCATACATGTGTGTGTATATCGTAGCCATATACATCTATCTATACATTTATATATAGGGGTACATCCCCTCCAGCCTCTCCCTGTAGGAAATCCCTGCCTGCGCTGCCGTCCTCACCTTCCTCCTGGCCAGCATCGCCTGTCAGGGGGGGTGATGGACCCGCCACCGCACCCCCGGTGTTTGCACCGGACCCGGGACGCGGTCCCCAGACCCGGGCAGCCCCAGGGCACAGCCCACCCTGATGGGGAGGAGGGCGCGGGGCGGCGGGGAGGAAGGCCAGCAGCGCAGAAAGGGAAATTGCAGGCTTTAACCACACGAATGGAGCAAACCGCCCTGAAACGCTTCCGAATTCAACCGCTTATCCCCTCGCTAACCCCGCTTTTGTGTGGCCTCCCGCTGGGGTCGGAGAGGGGCTGGAGAGCCCCCCCACAACCCTCGGCTCCCTGGGGGTCCACATCTGCCTGGGGACAGGATGCCACCGGCCACCCCGCAAACCCGATCCTGCTTCCCCTGCCGGTACAGGTCCGGCCGTGATTTATGAGGAGGAAGCCACAGCAGCCAGGCCAGGAGCCATGCCACAGAGCCAGCGGCAGCCAGACGGAGGGGACTGTCCCCAGGAAAAGCCACCCTGCTTGGTCTGTCCCAGGGCAGCAGGGCTGGGGATGTCCCCAGGAGGGCAAGGAGAGGAGAATGGCTCCTGGCAGCAGCTGCTGGCCTGGCCTGTGCCCTCGTCATGTCCGCGTCCCTGCGTGCGCCCACTCGCCCTGCACAGCCCCCACACGGTGGGCACGAGGGGTGGGGGGGCAGCGGCGGGAGCCTCGGGGGGCTGAGCCCCCCGTCCCCATGGCTGTGCACCGAGTGCTGGCCCATGGGATGCGGTGCTGGGGGATGCGGGGGGACCCCGCACGTGCCACACCATGGGGCGTGTTGCGCACCCGCGACCCCGCACAGACCTGTGCTGTGGAGTGCCAGGGGCCCGTCGTCCCCTGTGCTGCGGGGTGTGTGGCACACCGGGGACCCTGGGACCCCCGGCGTGCTGCGGGGTGCAGCGTACCCCCAGTGCCCCAGGAGCTCTGGGGGGTCCACGGTACCCCAGTGCCCCACAGGTGCTGCAGGGCGCTCCCAGTGCCCCAGGAGCTCCGTGGGGTGCAGGGTACCCCCAGTGCCCCAGGAGTTCTGCGGGGTGCGGGGCACCCCCGGCCCCCCAGGGCGTGCTGCGGGGCACAAACCCCCGCCGCCCCCCCCCCCCCCCCCCCCCATCCGTGGGGCGCACCCACCGCCCCCCCCCAGCGCGGGGGTGCGCGCTGGCACTCCGACCCCCCTACACTGAGCAGCACCCCACCCTGCCGACCCCCCCCAGGGCGGGCCGTGCTGCGGGGTGCGCGCATCCCACGGGGACCTCCCGTGTCCCGTCCTCCCCCCTCTCCCTGCGCGGGGGCCGCGCTCCTCCCCGCGCCACCGCCCCTTTCCCTCCCTTCCCCTCCTCCTTCCTCGCTCCTCCTCCTCCTCCTCCTCCTCCCCCCCCCCTTCCCCCCGCAGCCGGCGGGCACGGGGCGCGGCGGGCGGCGCTGAGCGCTCCGGGCGCTCCCGCTCCCCCTTTGTTCGCGGCGCTGATGGCGGCCGGGCCGGGCAGCGGCCCCGGAGCCCCCAGCGAGGCGGAGGCAGCCCACCTCTGCCGCAGCTTGGAGGTGGGCACCGTCATGACCCTTTTTTATTCTAAAAAGTCGCAGCGACCCGAACGGAAAACTTTCCAGGTGAAGCTGGAAACGCGGCAGGTCACCTGGAGCCGCGGCTCCGAGAAGATCGAGGGAGCCGGTGAGTGCGGGCGGGGAAGGGCCGGGAAAACCGGGGGGGGGGGGGGGGGGGGGGGGAAGGGGAGGAGAAGGGCTGCGGATCCCGCGGGGAGACGGGTGCGGGGAGGCCCCGGCCGGAGCCGTCCTGGGAAGCCGAACGGGAGGCTCGGTGGGGAGGAGAAAAGGGAAAAAAACCGCCCCAAACTTGTGCCCGGCATCCCCCCGCGGAGCAGGTCGGGGATGGGGGGACGGGGGACGGTGTCCCTGCCCGGGGGATGCGCGGGCCGGGTACCGCCATGGCCGCCCCCGGCGCCGCCTCCCGACTTTCCGCATCCCTCCCCGGCATCGAACTTCCCCCGGGATAAACTAGGTGCCTTTTCCCCTTGGCTAACAGCACCTCAAAGCCGTAAAGGAGCCTTAAAGGGAGACAGGATTAGTTCGAGCCCACCTGGGAGCAACAGATGTGCTGAAACGGAAAGGGCAAAAGGCAGAAAAAACAACCCCAAAATATTGTAACGTAATTCCCTCCTCTTCCCTTCTCCCCTTGGCGCATCTGCCCCTGCGTGATGGGATGGGGGCCGATGGAGCACGGTCAGCCTAGGGCCGGGTCCTGCTCGCCCGCCGGGCACAGCATCCTGCTGGCTTTGGTTTCCCGCGCGTGGCGTGGACCTCCCGCGCCAGGAGGGCAGGGGAAAAGATGCATAAGAAATGTGAGCGTAAAACCACAAAGATATGGGTGGGAAGGGGGAGACAGAGTAGGGAGGCCCTGCACTGGGAAACTTTTAACCTCGGCGTTGGTTTCCTAGGTTACTGCTGTTTCTCTTAAATTACCTTTCCCGCCCCCACGCGCCCAGTGTCTCTGTCCCATGCTGGAGGCGAGGAAGAGGGGACGTGCGCCGAGGCGATGTGACATAGGTCCTGGCGCTGGCCTTGGCACAGTGGCCTTCCCCACGCTGAGGGATGCGACTGAGGTGCAGCAAGGCCATGGAGGGGTTGTCTTCTCTCTTGTGCTGCAAGTGCTGCTGGCCCAGGGTGGAAAGGTTGGATGCTCTTAGTGTTGCTAGGGGGCTCAGGTGGAGAAAGGAGGTGGAGATGACGGTCATGTCTCTGTGGCAGGACCGCAAAATGCTGGTGTTTCCAGTTTGTGGCTTTGGTTTGCCTTAAGACCCTTGGAGATCTCTAGCTTCTGCCCGGAGGCACCTCCAGGCAGATCTGGATGGAGCCGTGGGCTCCGTTAGCATCACCAGGACGTGAAGCTCGCCCATACCTTTCTCAGGGTGGCATCTAAGAGCTTTGAGGCAGTGGGAGAGGAGGAGAGTGCGGTGCCCTGTTGGCCCTGGGTTTAAGTTGTTCTTAAACTAAGGCAAAGCACCCGTTTGTTTTGTGGGCGAGGCACTGGTTTCTGGCAGTGTCTGCAGACCACGTGTGTGTCCACGGTGGGACAGATGTCCCCACCGATGTCTATGTGGGTGATTGTTCCTGTGGGCAGACCTAAGCACGTGCTGCAGTCCTTGTAAGGTTGGGACCTTAACTTTGGGGGAATTTAGAGAACTTTAACTTCTGTACCACAACTGTGGTGGTCACAATGACGAGAATGGCGTGGCAGGGAGGACTTCTTGTGCTCTGCAGACAGCCAAGAGCGGATCAGTAAAAGCAGAGAGCGTCTCCCAGAGACCGAGATGATCAAATTTAAAAAAGAATCAAATCCACAGGTTTCTAGTGAAAGAAAAGCAAGATTTGGGGAATGCAGGACAGCCAGTTCCCTCGTGTTCCTTTAAACATCACAGTGGAAAGTTACTTGGGGCTCCTCTGCTATGCTGAAGGTGAGCTGGCCACTGGTGGACATGGGCTTTGGGCTCCCAACGCGCGTTGATGTTCCCGCAGTGTGTGCAACCCTCCCGAGAGGTGAGATGGGCCATGCTGGAGAGAGAGGGCTTTAGCCGTATCTTCAGCACCATCTCTCTGATGTCGGATGCTTTGCCCATGGCCTCCTCTCTGCAGCCGAGCATCTCAGCCTGTCCTCAGTCCCCTCCTCTGGTGCCACCCAGCACCCCGAGCAGCACCCATCCTCTCCCCCCTCTTCCTTCACAGGGCTGAGAAGCAGAGCTTTGCTTCAACACTTCCTGGACAGAAGCGTGAGAGCTCCAGGTGGAACTATCAGCTTGTGTACACAAATAGTGACTGTGTATCTAGGCAGGCGAGGCAAAGGCACGCGATCAATGGCCAGCAATACTGGGTTGTTGGCCAGCTTCCCTATTTTTATCTGGATGTGCTTTCTGGTCGGAAAAAGGATGCCGGGGAAAATCCAGGTGTGTGACATCTCTACTTCACGTGGCAAATACGCTGATGTATTCCCCTCCTGATTCATCCCCCCCTTGAAGACCAACTGTTACTGGCACAGGGTTCGCATGGCCGTGGTGGGAGGCAGAGGGGGAAGTGATCTGGAGTCAAGCTAATCACTTTCAGTGCAGGGTGGTTTTAACCATGAGCAATGACTGACCCAGTTCTCCCCATGAAGACAAGCTGCGCTGGCGTGGGGAGCAGGAGGTTGGGGCTGGCAGGAAGGTTGGGGTTTGCTTTTCATGGCAGTGCTGGTTTGGCCCTAACTTGCGATGTGAGGGAAGCCATGAGCGAGGAGAGCAGCCAGCTGTCAGGAGGTGAGACGTTCCTTCCCTTGGAACAGGATCTCCACTGGACAATGTCTGGGGTTCTACAGGTCAAAGACTGCTGTGTTCATGGGTTGGTAGTGAATGCTCTTGTGTTTCATGAGGTATGGAGACCAGCAAGGAGCTTCAGAACCCCCTGGACACAAGTTAGTTTTCTAAGTGGGAATGATCCTGCATTTTTATCCGTTTCAGAACACGTGACTATCCACAGTATATCACATATGGAAGTCTTGGACTCTGGGCATGTCTGTGTTGATGGCCGTGTCTTGGAGAGGTATCTGTCTCCATGAACGCCTCAGCATGGAGGATCAGTGCTCCCCTCTCTGCACCTGGTGGGTTTTGCAGAAATGAGATGTGTATTTGTCCCAAGGAGGGGTGGGCAGTGCTGGAGGACCTGGCTCCATTACTGACCCTGTTGGGAAGAGCACAGCCCCAGTGGCTGCGGCTGGGGAAGCCTCCTGCTGCTGTGGTAGGCAGTGCAGGAGGGGACAGAGGGTCAGTTGGCTCGTCTCCAGGTGGCCTCAGGCACGTGGGTTAAAGCTGCGGCGTGCCGGGAGGAGAGGGCTTCTGGGCACAGCCACAGTCACCCCTCCTTGGCGCAGTGCTGCTCGGTTCAGAGCTTCGACATCACTGTGGGTAGTGTCGTGGAGCCGCTGCCTCCCCAGGATCTGCAGGTGCGTGTCTGTCAGTACTTCTGATCTCGTCTGAACTCTGGGGTGGTTGCAATAGTCAACCAGTTGTTTGCTGTCACCTCCACCACGTTTTGGTGGGGCTTGGCTTTCTGGTGCAGGCTGACCTGGCGCTTCCAGGGGAGCAGCGCCTGGGCAGGCTTCAGGTCACCCCACCGCTGGAGAGGAGCACGCCTGGAGGAAGGTCCACCCCACCCTCCGTGCCTTTGATGCCTCAGCGGTGGTGTGCTGTCGGTCTGACGGCTTCTCCCTGACCGGACGGGTTTGTGGCTGCAGAGCTGCTTTCAGAGGTGATGGGACATCTTTTATGTCAAGTTAGTCACCGAAGCGGGCGGGATCCGAGCTGGCCTCTGGAAGGAGCTTTTGGCACGTATGGAGAGAGCACTTAGCGTTGAACAGCATCTCTTAACAGCGGTGGGATGGGACCGGAGGGATGCCAACCGGGGAGTAGCTTGTGTTTGATGGGTTGGGTGTCACCACCACGCATGCTATAGATGTACAGGCAACCAGCCAGCGTTGTTGGCCACCATCGGACAGCCCAGCCTTGCCTTCCTCCTGCCTGCGAGGTGTTGGGGTTGTGGTACGTTGGTGCCGGAGGGATGTGGGGAGCCCTTGCTGGTGTGGCAGCCCTCTTCTTCATCCCCTTGCTTTGTCACCCTTGTGTAGGGCTTTGTGAGCGTTGCATAAAGGGTGACCTTGTGTGTTAATTGTCGCCGTGTGTGACCCCCACGCCTCCCCTCCGCCAGCAGCTCTGACTCAGCGGGCAGCGCGGGGGCTCCAGCCAGCTGGGCTCCCAGATGAAGAACCTCTTCTGTTGGAAAGGGCCCATCTCCTGCTCTTCGTTAAGCTCCTCAGCTCGCTCCAGAGCGCCCTGGCTGTCCGGGAGCAGGACCGGCGGAGGAACGGGAAGGAGGGGCAAACTGGTCTGTGCGGGAAGCCTTTCGCTTTGGAAAGCCATCACCTCCTTCTCCTGGGCTTTATCAAAACTGAAACTGTGCAAAACGCAGTCCTGGTTTGTGCAAAAAAGAGGGGAAAAAAAAAAAAAGTAATTTTTTTTCAATTAATATTTGTTTTTATCCAAAAGTGTTTCAGCCAGCTCTAATTACCAATGCATTGCTTCCTTGCTAATCAACTCTGCAGAGGGCCGGGCTGTTAGGATGGGAAAAGCTGTAATAATTTTCTATTCTTTTTGTTAATCACCCAAAGCAAAGTAGAGCTAATCCCTCGAGTCAGTTGTCTTTTATGCCTTTTTTTTTTTTAAAAAAACTTCCTGTGTTACGTAATTCTTTTTTTTTTCTTTTTTTTTTTTTTTAAATATAAAAGGGTCTTGCATTCATAACTTCACATGCTGGGGAGGTTATAGGCCAGCTTCTAATTGATCTGTTTGCCTTGAAACACGTCAGAAAATTCAGAGAGGTTGCTCAGAGAGCGAGCTGAAAATTTGGAGCAGATGTTTGTTTTATAGGGAAGAGGTGGGGGGGGGGGAAACCCACCTCGAAAAAAACCCTGGTTGCATTCTTGCTTTCGGCGAAGTGAGCTCGGTCCCGTGGAGGTGGAGAAAAGCCGTCGCCTGTGTAAAAGAAAAGGCAGGAACCGTGAAATATTAATACAAAGTGACTCCGAAGGGTGGCTCGTACTCGCCTCATCCTTTCCAACTACCTTCCTCTTTTATTAATCCACGGAGGCTTGGCTTTCTTTTTTTTGAAAATTTTTAAGAATTTTATTGTTTTGAGGCCGTCTGAATAAGCTGAGGGGCTTGGAGCCCTTGAGAAGCGAGCAAGGCAGAAATGGCTTTCAAGGATAAAGCAACTTCCGAGTCGGATGCTCTTGGGGTGCGGGACGGGTCCTGCTGCGGTGGGTCCCCCCCTGCTCCATGGCCCCCGGGGTTGGGAGGAAGGCAGCTCCTTGCTCCCGAGGCGCCTCGAGCCGGGGATGCAGACGCTGCCGGTGTGGGGAGGCGAGAGCACGGCTGGTGACCATCGTAATGGTTAAAGCTTCCCCCACTGAAGCTCTGCCATGGGATTTTTCTCGAGTGAAGGGTTTTTTTTGGTGTCGTTACCAGTCCCCTTCCTGCTTACTGGGATATTTGTGTTAAACTGGGGAAAGAGAACGAGCTCTGCTCTCACCTCCACACTGAAACAGCCTCTTTCCTTCGCTTTACATCCCTCTGTCATCTCCTTTCTCTTCTCGGTAGTGTACTCCAGGAGGGAGGAACAGGTTAGAAGACCCCTACCTCATGTGGTAGGAAGGCAGGTTCACAAATTACCTCCTCCCTTGGCATCCCAAAAGCTTCTCTGCAGCCTGGAGAGCAGCCTGAGGTTGGCCGGCTGGGAGACCTGTGCTCCGCTGTGGTACCCGCACCCATGTTGTCCATCCATCTGGTTCCTTCATGAGCCAGTCAGCCACGTGGAAGCTATTGGCTCATGGGTTTTTAAGCCCGCTAATTAAAACCTGCTGGAGAGGTTTTGCGTGGTGTCGGGCTGATTCCTTCTCACCTACGCCGAGGGCCTGAGCGCTCCAGGTTTTTCAGGGCAGATGCGATGTGGCTCGGCTTCCCCTGCGTTGGCCGGACACCACGTGTGGCGAGAGGAGCATGTCAGTAAGCTGGAGCTGAACATCTGGCTCTGCAGGGCAGCACCTCGCCTGCTCCGTGCCGTCGCCTCCCGCCTCTGGGGGCGGTTTTGTCGCGGGATTTCGTACAGGGCTTTTAACGTGCCCCATCTCCGAGCTGAGCCAGCGGCCGCCCAACCCAATCTCTGACCTTTTTACTGCTTTGTTTAAGCTCCCTTGCCTGCACGGTGGTGGTGGTGGGGGGGTGTCATTCTTATCGGCGAAGCGTTTGCTCAGCTCCGTTATCTAATCGCAGTGGTGTGCACTGCGAACATCCCCAAGACGTGCTGGCTGTTAGCGATGCCATCGCCTGTCCCTGCGCCAGCAGGCGTGTGACCTTCTGCATATCTCGCAGATTGCAGATGGAGGAGAAAAGGCTTGCTGGCCGTCTCAGCAGGAGTCTGGAGGCGGGGGTCGATGCTAAAGTCCCCGTCCCTGAGCAGTGCTGAGGTCCCCTTCCCCAAGCATTGCGTGTGGTAGAGCAGGCTCCACCACCGAGTTGTCCCAGGGGTGCAGCCTTCCTTTAATTTTTGTGATCCTGGGAACTCGGGCACCGCTCTTTGGCTGGGACCTTCCTCTCTAGACAGTGCTGGGACTGTTGTGTCCCCTGGGAAGTGACCCAAGGGACACCGCTGCACCGTGATGGGCAGTTGGGCCGGGATGTAAAACTTGCCAGCAGTTGGGATGGAGCAGGATCTCTGTGGGTACAAGCGCTCGGTTGGGACTGCCTTAAAGTTTGGGCTACATCACACAAGCTTCTGCTTGTGTCCTGCCCTGACCAGCTGCAGCAGCTCAGCCCGTGGATGGTATCTTCTGAAGCTGCTGGAAGCGGAGATTGTGTCCATCTCCTCTGTCTCTGCCAAAGTGGGATCCTCCTGGGGTCGGTATTGCAGTTTGTGCTGAGCACCTCATCCAGGCCACGAAAGTGGCTGGCAGGACCTGTGAGACTTCATCCAGATCAGCCCAGCATCGAGCATGGTGGTTGCCAGTCCTCGTGGCTGTAGGAATACGGCAGGACCACACCGCTGGTGGGCCGTAGCTCATTAGAGGAAGGGGCCAACGGCGATGGTCTCTGCTTAGTGTCAGGTCAGCCAAAAGGTGGGCAGGTGGTTTGGGTCCGGAGGTGTGTGACAGTGCTCCTTGGAGCCGTGTGGCCTGGCTGGGGCTGCAGTGAGCCCCATGTGCCGCGTCCCCGTCCCTGCACCGTTGTGGGTTCGGTAGGACCTGGTGTGAAGCACATGATGAAGGGGTGTGGGGAGTCCAGGAAGAGCTTGCAGCGTGCGGTGAAGAGTTGTGGGGCTTCCATCACAAAAAACCCCCATGTGGCACTGAGTTGACACCATCAGCTGAACCTTGTTATACAATAAAAGGAAATGTCTCAAGTCAGTGGAGAGTTTTTTTTTTTTTCTTTTCTAGTGTGCTCTCAGGTTTTAGGGCAGCAGAAATCAGCGGGGCTTAAATTTTGAAGTCCTTACGATGCTTTTGAAAAGTTACCCCCCCACACATCCTCCCTTCTTCCCCTTGGCCAAAGATGCTCAGAGAGCGGATGGCAGAAGACGATGCTGAAACAGAGCAACCAGAAGGATGCCTGTCTAAAGAAGCATAAAAGAGGAAAGGTTTGTGTGTTCGACAGATACCTGCAGCTGTACGGACTGAGCTGATTTGGTATCTGACAGCCAGGGATGCTCGCAGAAACCTGCAAACACCTACCTGTGAGGCTTTTTGGCTCACTTGGTCGCGGTGTTTGCTGCTGCTGGCTCTCTCCTGCCAGTATCGCCCATGAGATCAGTTTAACATCTAGCACATCCTCTGCGCGGTGACTGTACCCTGCCGGGGGTGGGTGATCTCATGGCTTTTCCTTCTCTCCGACGTCCCTGCTCATCTGTTCCGCCGAGCGTGGCTTCTCTGCCGGAGGGGTTACATCAGGCAGCGGCGGGACGGTGTCTCCAGGCTGGGGAGAGCCCTCGGGAGGTGGACGCGGTGACAACGGCCATTCCCAAAGGGACTGCACTGCTGGAGAAGGCTTTCCTTCAAAATGGTTTTAATCTTTTTACGTTTTGAGGATCTTTATGTTGTACAAAGAGCTGGTTTGCATGGAAAATACTACTATTCTGAGCTTTGGGACATTGATTCAAATGAGAAACTTCCGCATTTCTGAGAATTTTCTGCTGTTCTGAAGATCCCCCAGCACTTGGAGCTGCAGGCAGGGCTCGTCCCTCCTGTCCCAGCTCTCCTTATCTCTGGGCACCTTGCTGCCCCTTGATGTAACCCCGTCGCATATCAACGTGAGGACGCGTGATTGTGCTCACGTGGAGCAATCAAAAAGCAACAGGCCAAGGGCTGGAGTCTCTGGCAGAAGCCGGCAGCTCGAAATCTGTGGAAATCAGCAGAGCTTCACGAAGCTGGCAACTCGCACTCCGCAAAGTCCCTGTGATTTTTCAGATTGCTTTTCAGCTCCGTCTCTGCTGCCTGTGTGGTCTGGTGGCCCCTCAGCCCCATTTGGAGCTGAGGCTCCTGAGTCGAGCTGGCTGGAGAGCTGTGGAAAGCCTTCCAGAGGCGGGAGAGGACCTCTCCCTTGCTTTCCTCTGCAGCTCCTACCTTCTGTTTGCCAACACTTGTGGTTCTGAGGTTTTGGTCAGTCGCCTCGTCTGGCGTTGTTAATGCGGTGCCCCGAGGCAGGGCTGGCTGCCCGCAGGCAGGCAAACCCCCATTGTTGTTTTAAAGATTGACCCCGCAGAGGTTGCGGTCCAGCATGTGAGCGTCCGTGACCGGGATGATGCTTTGCTGGGCTGACTTTGTCCCCAGGCCTTGAGGACAAAATGGGTAACAGCCATGGCAGAAGGGGCAGGACCGGGCCTTATGGGTTATGCTTTCTTTCCAACTCATTACAAATGCATTTATTTTCTTTTTATTGGAATGTAACGTTTTTTTTTTTCCTGGCTTGACACACAAAGTCATCGCGCCCAGAGCTGTGCTGCCTCCTGTTTGCAGCTCAGCCTCTCTGCCCACCCCAGCCTTTACCCGCACTGGGGTGTTTGCGGGGCCGCTGCCTCCCCGCAGATGTGGTCACTGCCACCCTCCCACCCGTGGCCCTTGGGCAAGCGCCCCATGGGGTGAATTCTCCTCAGGGCCTGAGGCTGCCTCAGGTTGCCTTTTCCCTCTAGCTTCAAGACCCATCACCCAGGAGCTGGATGCGCGGTCACCATCCATCCCGCTGCGCTGTTGCCAGGGTTGTGGCACCTGGAGGGACGGGGGCAAGAGTCCCCTGGGAGAGCACTGCTGTGCTGTGGCTGCACTGTTGCCTCCTGACACCGTGAGCTGCTCCAGCGTGGTGGTGTCCTGCTCTCCATCTCTGCTGGAGCTGCCCCGATTCACTCTCCCGTGTGCCTTGCTCCTCTCCTCCTGGGCTTGCGCCGGGCAGGGCCCCGTCCTGCTCCATTAGAGCATTTATCCATGCTAGGGCCAGACCGGCCAGGGTTGGAAATCCTTGTCACCGAGAGGGGATGTCAAGGAAAGCTGTGGCGGCAGGCTATGCCGCGGGGATGCTGGGTAGAGCAGCTGCTTGAGAGCCTTTTTCCTGTTTACTTGCTCCCAGAAGTGCAGGGTGATGTGGTGATTAAAGGACATCCCTCCTGCCTGTGCCGGTGCATCCTTCATCCCTCCTCCTCGCCCTCTCTGGGGGGTGTCTCCGCACGTGTGGTCCCCAGTCTGTAAGCCAGGTCAGATAACTGGGGTGGCTGCAGGCAGGAGCTCATCCGTGTGGGAAGCACGGAATGTCTGAGAGGACTTTAACCCCCTTGGCACCCTGCCCTGTGAATCTGAGCCCTGTAACCCCGCTTTCCAGCTGGCGGAGAGGTGGGGTGGGGACCGGCTCGGTTTGTTTGCTGAGTGTTCAGCCGCTGCCTGACATGGTCCTTCTCGGTGCAAGCAAGGGGCAAGGCTCTCGTGCTCTTGGGCTGCGTCGGAGCAGAAGCAGAGATCCTGCTGCCTCTTCTCTGCAAGCTGCTGTGCTCTGATACCTCTGCCAGCGCCTGTCCCGCAGGCATCACTCATCCACCTCTGGTTCCTCTGGCCAGGATCCCGGGGTACTTTGGGTACCCCCCTCTCCTTTGAGCCTGCAGTTCTTGTCCTGCTAATCCCGGCCAGCTCACAGCCCTCCTCAGCTTCAGAGGACCAAAAAAGCCATCCCGGCTCCCTGAGCGGTGCTGGGCTTCCCAGGCTTGCTGGGCACTGGGGGGTTGGCTCTGCTGGGACAAAACTTGGCTCTGTGTCCCAGCAAAGCAGCAGAAGTTGTTTTATCTCCCCATCCCTTTGATGTCTCATATGTCATTTAATGCCTTGTGTCAGCTTGTTCTCAAGGTCTTGCTGCTGGTTGGAGTATGGTCCCCGTCATCCCCAGCAGCTCAGGCTCTGGGGCATGTTATGAAAAGGCCTAGAGATGAGGGTGTGAAATTTTGGAGCATTGGCCCATCAGGTTTTGTACGAACCATGGAGCAGGTCAGTGTACAAGGAGGAGGAGGTCTCCAATCCTGGGGATCAAATAAATCCCAGGTGAGGCCATTAAGAAAAAAACCAAACCCAAGTGGTAGAGGAGCCTGGTGTGAAGACCATTGCCAAGAGCTTCTGCTTCTCCCACGCAAACTGAAGATAATGTCTCCTGCTAGGGTTGTGTGTGGCTTAGGTAGTATCTGCTCAGTGCCTGGAGATCTTCAGTTGGATGGTGCTGTAAGAAGGGGCCATTGACTGGTTATCAACCATACTCTTGCCTTGGCAATGGAAGGTGAAGCCAGCACCATCAATGGTTCCAGCGTGGTCAGTGCAGATAGAGCAAAACTGGTGAAAAGGGAAGAGGAGATTAATTGCTTCCATTTTTAACCACTTTGGGACAGAGCAGGTTTGATATCACCAGCAGCCGCTCTGGTAACTCTGCCTCTTTCTTTGGTTCATGGTGTGGTGGTGGGAAGGGACTCATATGGAGAGTCTGAGGAGGAGGAGGTGACACGAGGAGGTGGACGTGGTACAGCCCTCTGGGGCCTCTGCTGCAGATAGTGGCACACAGGGAGATCTAGGGGAGGGCACGCATCTGGAAATCACATCTGGGCTTTAGTGAATACTCAGTCCTTGCTGTCTCAAAACAGCTTTTGAGTTGAGCATGGTGGGGGAAGAGGTCTGGCTGTTGTGGTGACCTCAAATGGCTCAGCAGCAGATGGGATCTTTATCCTAGTCTTCTCTTCCCAACTTTACCCTGACACTGAAGAGCTCAAGCCTTGGTAGGCACAGGAAGAAGCCATCTCTCTGCTGCCCATTGGGTGTCCTGGCCAGCAGTCATCTTTGCTGTTAAATTGCTGTCACGGAAACTTGATTGCATCGACTGGTGGGATGGAAGAATACTGAGTCACGGCATCTGAAGATCACTGGCATTTGCTGCCAGTGTGACAAATCTTTTCCATCCTTCAGTTTTCACTCCTCACTTTTGTGCCCTGTCTTGGGGACAGTGTGTGGTCACTCTTGTCTCCATTTGCTTTGTGGTGGGGCATGACTCCCCAGGCATGAAAGAGTCGAGAAGGCACCTATGTTGGTGCAAAAATCCCCAAAGAGCTCCAAGGAGAGCTTGCCGCTGTCGGACACCCAGGTCCCCAGGTCTACCTTTGCCAGGGCTTCCTCGTTGGCCCTGCCGTGCCCCCGGCTGTCAGGCTGTGAGCTGGTGAGCTGTGCCTTTGGTTGGATTGCCATGTCTGCCCTTCTTTCCTGCTTGTTTTTTGCCAGTCTGCTTGGTCCCATCCCCTTTCCCCTCCCAGGCAGTGCTGGCAGTGGGTGGGAGTCCTCCAGCTGGCTGAGGGTCTGGGGACATCAGTGCCCCTCTAAGCCCAAGGAGAGGGATGTGGGGATGTTGCACAGAAGTGCTCCCTGTTGGGCCCTTTGATGGGGGACACCTGCACAGGGAGCAGCTTTCCTGAGCATCTCACCCCCTTCCGTGCCGAGACGCAGCGCTGTGGCAGGTGCCCCATTGATCCATCCCTGCCCTCCGCAGCACCTCTCAGATCTCCTCACCGCTGCGCAGCCGCGGAGAGAGGCAGGCCAGAGGAGATCTTCAGCTTCCCCCATCCTCCCACTGTTATACTGTGCTCCTGTAAGGTCATTACGTTTCTCATCCAGGCAGGACTGAGGGGGATGGAGCCCTCAATGCCGCGCAGGAAGAAGGTCACCTTGGCCGTGGCTTGTGGAGCCATCCCTAGACAGACCGTCTGTCCAGAAGCACCAGTGCCGAGCTTCCCCTTTCCATTTGAGTCACTGGAAGCTTGTGCCTCTCAAACAGACCAGGCTGATGACTGGCTGATGAAGGGTGGCTCTGCAGGCTGCCACCAGCCTTATTTCATCTAGGGACGGGACACGGACTTCTTCAGAGCAGCGTCTGTGCAAGCGTGGGGCTTACCCTACCTGGAGCAGCTCTGCTTATATTTGGGGTGAAAACATGCTCCCATGTGCTGCATGGTGAAGGTGACACAAGTCCAGTGCTCTCCTGGGTGCCAGCCTTGCGTGTGGGAGTGGATACGGCCGGCAGCCCTGGATGCCCAGCACAATCCAGAAATCCTGGTACGAAGCTCCATGACTTCATGCAGACAGAATTTCCATGGAGGACAAGAGGGAGCCCCAGAGCATCCCAGGAGGGGGACTGCTGGGGCCCTCACCTGTTTTTTGCCATCTAGCTGCTTGTCTCCTCGAGCTGCCCACCGCTGCCCTCGCAGGGCTGTGCTGGAGGGGCAGGGGCTGCTGGTGTCCAGCAAGGGAGAGGTTTGTGCTTCCCAGACCCAGGACTGAGCTGGGTGAAGTCCACATTGGGAACCGTGACTCTGCTCTCATACTTTGCAGACTCTTCGTGTTGCTGGGGGTTCACCCCACCCCTCCTCATAGTGGCGGTCCTAAAATTGGGTGCCTGCACCTTGCCATAGACAAGATAACCTCTGAGAGAGACCCCAAAGTGCAGAGTTTTGGATGGTGGGAGGGTATCTGGAAGGAGATACCAAATGGGCTCGCCCTGTTCTTTGCTCTTTCCACAATGTTCCCTGCCGTCCACCCCAGAGATGAGGCATGGGCCAGGTGTGCTCTCTCCAGTAGTCGTGGGAGAGAGATGTCTCCTAAGAAGTTTCTTCCCACCTACCTTATGTGCTTGTGTAGGGTTGGACGGAAGTGCCCGTCCCTCCTCAGGCTGAAAAGGGAGCCCCAGCGACCAGTTTGCATGGGATGTTCCGTTTCCAGTGACGTGGGAGAAAGCCTGGGAAAGCCAGCAGGAGCGTAGTGTCCTGTATGAGAAGTTCATCTGCGCAGGAAGGAGAGCCTGGCTGCAGGACTAGGCTAACGCTTGCTTTTTGCATCCAGCAAGCTCACGTGTGCCTTGCAAACACCCCTGCTAAAGGCCCTGCTGGCAGAGAAACAGCCTGAGGGGAGAGAGCAGCCGGGAGAGAGGAGAGCTGGTACCTCTGGGGGGTGTGGAGGTGGTCCTTGTAATAACCCTCCTAATTAACTGCTGGCCATTAGCCAGCGTTAGGGCAGGATGTACAGGGGGGTTTCTCCCAAGCCGCTCTTCTTCCTCCCTCTCTCAGAGAGGTGCTGGCAGAGGTGCCTGGAGACAGGGCTGCTTGTGGGACATGGAAGGATTTTGGGACTGGGGGGCTCCTGATGCTTCTCCAGGGGCTTGAGCTGTGACTCCAACAAGTGACCAACCGTGTCTCGGGATCAGTGTCCCACCTTTGCTTTATTTGCTGTTGTGGTTTCTTGTCTGGCTTTGGGCTGGACATGCCATGGAGAAGAGAAGGTTGAGGGGGGACCGGATTAATGTTTACAAGTATCTAAAGGGTGGGTTTAAGGAGGACGGAGCCAGGCTCTTTTCAATGGTTCCCAGTGACAGGACAAGGGGCAATGGGCACAAGCTAGAACATAGGAAGTTCCGTTCAAATACACGGCAAAACTTCATTACGGTGAGGGTGACAGAGCACTGGAACAGGCTGCCCAGGGAGGTTGTGGAGTCCCCTTCTCTGGAGATTTTCAAGACCCGCCTGGATGCAGCCCTGAGGGATGTGCTTTAGGTAATCCTGCTCTAGCAGGGGAGTTGGACTAGATGATCTCTAGAGGTCCCTTCCAACTCTGAAGATTCCGTGATTCCGTGTGGCGTTTGTAGCAGGAGCTCTGGGCCATGTGCTCCCCCGGTGACACGCTCTCCCCGTCCCCACGGCTCCAGGGGTGCAGCCGAGGGGGCTGTGCAGTGGAGGCTGGGGAGGGAGCTGGAGTGCTTTGCCCAAGGTCATGCAGCCCACCAGAGGCAGAGATGGGTCCAACACCACCTTCTCGGCTGCGCTGAGGCCAAGCGGTGGTGACGGGCATGGTGGCAGCGCTGGCAGGGAGGGTGGCTCCGGCCAGGGGGGTCTGAACATGAAGTTGTCCCTGGGAAGGCTGAGACCAGCAGGGTGGAAACTGCCAGCCTTTAGGTCCCCAGTCTGCGCTGGGCTGTGGGCAGAGGCTGTGAGATAGCAGCATCCTGCTTTGCTCACTTGCTCAGCTTTGGGTTTTTTTCTCGCAGCTGAGAGCGAGATGTGCTGACGAGACAGGACGGGCAGCTGCCAGCCCACAGCTACCTCTGCTTCTAGCAGCGGGAGGATGTTTGTGAGCTCTTGAAGGCCACCTTGCGTGAGGCTGAAGCTGGTGGAGCAGCAAGGTCCGGGTCAGCCTGGAGAGAGGTCCACAGTGCCCTGTAGGAGCAGGGGGATGTCTGGGCAGGACCTTTGCCTCCCTGCTCCAGCCCGTAACATGGGTGCGTGGGATGGAGGAGGGAAGGGTGGTTCCTCGCATCCTCTCCTCCGACCGGCGGAGCGATGCAGTTGCGTAGCATCTCCTAATCTCCCTGTGCATCTCCTCTAGTTTCCTCTGCAGTTGATAAGGATTTGGGGGGAGGGAAAAGAGGGGGAGGAACTGGAGCTCAGCAGCTGCAGGACACGTGGCCCAGGGGCGCAGCGATGGCGGGCGGCGCGGGCAGGAAGCAGCAGTGCCCGCAGAGCAGCCGGCACGTCCCTGCGTGCCCCGCGTGGGCCGTCGGTGGCCTGGCAGAGGTGCTGGCTCCCAGGGCGGCATTTTAGCTCTCTGCCAAAATCCTCCTGCTCCGCGCTGATTGACGGAGAGATCGTTGAGAGGTGAGCCAGGATCTGAGTCGGGATCCAGGCTTGTCCCAGTCATCCTGGCTAATTGGGAGCTCCCTGTCGCCCCATCTCCAGCCCGTTGAGCTATTTTTGTACCCAGCATCTTCTCTCCCAAGGTGCTCTCTGCACGGATGTTGCTGTTTCTGGGGTAGAGCTGATGTGAAAGTTGCTTCATGGCAAAATGCAGTGGCTCGGAGCAAAAATTGCTGTTTGCTGCTTGTGGGTAGCAGGTGAGATGAAACAACTCGCCGGAGCAACCTGAGACACAACTGAGCTGAATCTGGAGGGGAAAATAGCTTTACCTGCATCAAGGACATGGACCTGTTGGAGCAGGTCCAGAGGAGGCCACAAAGATGGTCAGAGGGCTGGAGCCCTCTGAAACAGGCTGAGAGAGTTGGGGGTGTTCAGCCTGGAGAAGAGAAGACTCGGGGGAGACCTTATTGTGGTCTTTTAGTATCTGAAGGGGACCTACAAGAAAGCTGGGGAGGGATTTTTCAGAAGGGTATGTAGTGATAGGACATGGGGTAATGGCTTCAAACCAGAAGAGGGGAGATTTAGATTAGGTATCAGGGAGAAATTTTTCACTCTGAGGGTGGTGAGGCACTGGCCCAGGTTGCCCAGAGAAGCTGTGGCTGCCCCATCCCTGGAGGGGTTCAAGGCCAGGTTGGATGGGGCTTGGAGCAGCCTGGTGTAGTGGGAGGTGTCCCTGCCCAGGGTCTTTAAGGGATGGTCTTTAAGGTCCCTTCCAACCCAAACCACTCTAAGGTTCTGCGGTCTTCTCCTGAGGCAGGAGAAGTTCCTGTGTGTTGCAGTAACAAGAGTAGCAGGACCCAATGGCCCCTGAGCACCAGGGTGGCCATGCCCCTCCTTGGGGCAGCAGTGGGGGTGAGAGAGCTTTTTACAGGGGTTTTGGTGCCTCACTAGAAGGGCAGCACGACATTTTGTAGCTCAGAGGATGAGGGGTTTGCTGGGACACAGGGCGCAGCTGGTTTGGTGTTTATGTTGGCCGCCGTGGATGCCTCAGCCATGCCTCCTGCCCTCTGAGAAAGTAGTAAGGTCAAATTAGAGGCCTCAGCTGGTTTCTTCTCGTCCTGTCTGGATAAGCCATCTGTTAATGGCATGGGATTGTCCTTCGGAAACCTGATAGCTGGTGCAGAGCAACACTGATGGCAGACACGGCAGCGAGCGCAGCCGGGAGGAGGATGCAGTAACCCCATCGCTGCGTCTCTGTGCAGAGACCTTTAATTCACCATTACACTGTCTGCCTTAGCCTCGTCGATTAAGGGAAGCTTGTGGGCTTGAGGGGTTGAGCTATTGCCACTCTGAAAACCTATACTAATGAGAGACACATGGCTCTTCCCTCTGAAATGTGCTTCTAATAGCTTGGGGATCCTGCTTTGCTTCTTGCGGAGGGGATATTAAGTGCAGGACCCCAATTTTGCCTTCCTTATGGGTGCAACGTGAGTTTTTAAAGCCACCTTAATTTTTGCCAAATTCCAGCTCCGGTAGTTACTGTCAGGCATCCCCGGTGGATTCAGGGATGGGTCCGTGCGGGGACAAAAGCCGGGCTCACCCGGAGCTTTGCAGGTGGAAAGGGGTTGATAAATAGCGAAGGGCAGGCGACGGGGCTGCAGACCGGGAGGTGCTGAAGGCTCTGGCCCCCGTCCAGCGGAGCACTTAGTGCACGCTCAGCCCTTCCCCTGAAATCATGGGGGATTTTTGGTTGTTTCTTTTTTTTTTTTTTTTTTTTTTTTTTTTTTTTTTTATTAAATGCTGAGCGGTGTTTGGTTGCAGTCAGCAGATCCGAAGCCTTGAGCGGGTGCGGAGCAGCCCCGGGCTGGGCAGGGTCGCTCGGGGCGGGGGGGTGGTAAACCAGCCTGTGAAGCCCATCACGAGAAGGTTGGCCACAGTCCTCCTCCAGACTCCTGCAGCTCTTGGTATCTCGTGCTGGCCTGAATACCCATTTCAGGGGGGCTTCCGTTGAAATATTAAGAGGGAGGTGGCGCTACTTTATTCTCCATGCTGTCGCATAATAGATTTCTCTTATTTTCATCCGCAGGCACGTAAGAGTCGTGTCTTATTTTCCTCTTTCTCCCTTGGCAGCCTTTCCCTGGAGGCCTGACCGCCCAGCGCCCCTTCCAATGATGGGAAGCCCACAGGGTTGCGCTTAGTGGGATCCACAATGTTAAATAGCAGGAAAACATGAAAACTTTTTTTTTTTTTTTCCTTAAATTCTTTTTCTTTGCCAGAGTGAGTAGCCCGGAGGCTTTCCTGCTGCCCCGGGGCGGGATGGGTCCGTGTCAGGCGGCTGAGGTCAGGCTGGGCTGGGAGTGACGGTGTGGCTGTCACGGCACCGCCTGTCCCCAAGGAGACGCGCTGCACCGAGCGATGCTTGTCGAGGGGGTGGGTGTTTTCTCGGAGGCTGTCCCCAATAAATCCATCCTGGATGGTAATCTGTGCTAAACCCTCTTTCTGTCAGTTTTCGGGGGTTTTTTATTTTAATTTTTTTTTTTTATTTAATCAGTTTTACATCTTCCCCAAAATCCTCTGGAGGTGGAGATTTTGCAACCCTCGGAGCCCGTTCCAGGGTGTCCTTATCCTTACGCGTTACAACACCCTATCCATCAGCAGTTAAATGAGGCTTGGACGAAGTTTCGGTTTTAAATGACTTTAAGGGTGGATCTGCTTTTCGTGTAACCAGAGGGTAGTTTGTTTGGGTTTTTTTTTTTTTTCTTGAATGGTGCGGGGGGGTGGATCTGGGGTCAGCTTTTTCTTTCTGATGCTCCTGCTGCAGGGCAGGCTCTTTGCTCAGAAATATGTCCATGTCCTCCTTTTTTAAGGGCTGGAGGCAAGCGGAGGGCCAGGCCGATCTGGTGGTGGGCTGGGGGAAGGTTGGGAGGCTGTGAAGAGCACAAGGTGTTTGCACAGCTCAGTGTGCAACGTGGAACCGTGTGAGGAGCTTAGAGCATCTCCAGGATGGACAGGCTTTGCTACTGCCTTCCCAGAGCCTCTCCTGGATGCTGCCTATGTGCCCGCCTGGGAGGGCTGGAAGGTGGCCAGCGTGCTCCATGCATCCCATCTCATCTGCAGCTCATCTGTCCCTCCCTGCTTGCTGCTGGTCCCTGTTCTGAGATCTCAGCCCTGCCAGACCTCAGGGGGGTTTGTATTCCATCAGAGAGCTTCCCTCTACCTCTGCTATTGCTTTGGCACCAAGTTCTTCCTCCTCCTGCCACTGTCCGCGGGGGATGAAGACCAGTTTCTACCTTCTGCAGTGACTGCTGCCTTCCACAGCATGCTCTGGGCAAGGGCAGCTTGGGGAGGAGGAGATGTGGCTCACCTTGGTGACAGGGTATCTTTGAAGGGTTCATCCTGGATTACCCGTCACTTGTTCCTCTGCCCAGGCATGCGCATGACCTGCAGTGCTGGGGCCCTGCTATCCCCCAGGTTTTGGCAGCATCCCTGGTAGGTCTTTCCCAGCAAGGACCCAAGGTGTGGACCTACGGTGGGACTCGTGGGCTACTGTCACAGAGCCCGTGCCACCACTCACCTGGTGAGTTTGCTGGTGCTGAGGGTGGCAGAGCGGTGGTTAGACGTCATTTCCAGCATGCGCTCTGCTGTTCTCCATTCACTGCACTCGTGGAGAACCTCTGCCGAGCTCCCAGCTCGCCTCCGCTCGCCTGCCCTCTGCTTTTTAACTTCCACTCCCTGCTCAAGGCTGGCTGCCAGGTTCCCCTCCCTGCCTGCATGCCCCGGGGGCTCCGGGCTCCCCCCCCCAACCCGCCCTGCAGGTCTGCAGAGCCGCAGGGCTCTGCCCGAGGAAACGCGGGCGCTGGCGAGCAGATCCAAGTGCGTGGGATCAGCAGCCAGCGGCAACTGCTGCACCAGCCGCAGTGGGAGCAGGCTGGAGGGGCATCCAAAGCCAAAGGTGGCCCAAGCCCAGGAGCTGCCGTCGGCGTTGTGTTTCCTGTTTACCGGCAAGAGGGTGGTTGGGGTGCGCGGAGACGGCCCCGTGCGAGCTGTGGCTCTTGCACGCTGAGGTGGAAATAGTTAAGGGCTGGAGTGTGGTTTGTTGTCTGGAATAATAATAATAAGGACATGGACCTGTTGGAGCGGGGCCAGAGGAGGCCATGAAGATGCTCTGAGGGCTGGAGCCCCTCTGCTGTGAGGACAGGCTGGGAGAGTTGGGGGGGTTCAGCCTGGAGAAGAGAAGGCCCCGGGGAGACCTTAGAGCCCCTTCCAGTCCCTAAAGGGGCTCCAAAAAAGCTGGGGAGGGACTCTGGATCAGGGACGGGAGCCATAGGACGAGGGGGAATGGTTTTAAACTGAAAGAGGGGAGATTTAGATTGGATATCAGGAAGAAATTTTTCACTCTGAGGGTGGTGAGCCCCTGGCCCAGGTTGCCCAGAGAAGCTGTGGCTGCCCCATCTCTAGAGGTGTTCAAGGCCAGGTTGGACGGGGCTTAGAGCAACCTGGGCTGGTGGGAGGTGTCCCTGCCCATGGTTGGAACTGGATGGTCTTTAAGGTCCCTTCCAATCTACACCATTCTGGGATTCTGTGATGTGCCTGGCTGTGGTGGGGACAGGCGGGAGGATGGGGCGAGGGGGAATCAGTGCGAGCCAGGGAAGGGCAAGGGGAGATGGGGCTTGTAGGCTCTCCCTCCATTGCCGGCCGGCCCGCAGGCTGGCCGTGAGCTTGCCAGCAGCCTTTCTGCTGGTAGCAAAGCTGAGGTTGAGCAGTGCTCAGCCCGGGCTGCCAAACCCACCCCGAGCAGGCTTTGCACTGCTTGGCTGGCGCCGTGCAAAGCTGGGGTTACCCCCAGGAGCTGACAGGAGCAAAATCAGCGAGAGAAAACTCCAGCCAGCCCTGGGCTATAGCAAGATGTCTCCATCTCTCCTCCCTCCGTGCACACTGACTCCCATCCTGTGCTGGATGCACAGGATCCCACCTGGGGTGGGACGGAGGCAGGGGCTGGTGAAGGGAAGCAGCGTTTCAGCGTTTGCTTGGTGGGGATGGTGGCATTCGCGCTCGCTGCGCTTCCTGCCCAGAGTCATTTCCTTCCATGCTGCGAGGGGGCCGGGAAGGTGGTGGGGTCGGTAGAGACGGCAGGGTTCGAGAGGCTGCTCTGCGGCAAGAGGAGGGCTGCACAAACCAAACCCCGAACCGCCTTCTCCCCGCCACGCGCCGGCGTGTTTGGGAGGATGAGAGAGACGAGCAAGCAGCTGCAAGCGTGTGTGGGCTGGAGGTTTTTACCCCGCTCCCTCTGGGCGCACGGTCCTCGCGGAGGCTGCCCTTCGCCCGAGGAATTCCCTGCCTCCTCCTGTCTTTGACAAGCGCCTCGCTCACGCCGGGGCTCTCTCCATTGCCTGCATTTTAGGTATGCAGTTTGTAACAGCAGCTCCGTCTCACTACTTTTTTAACCCGCCAGTGCTCCATGCGGTGAGGGGCGAGCGCAGGGCGTGCTGCCACGTCCCGAAGCGGAGACGAGACACTCGCAGCGTGATACGAAGGCAAGCCATTAGTATTTTGGCACCTTCCCTCACTAGTAACCTGGTAACCTACCATGAAACCAGCTGCTAGCCTTTTCCAACCGCGTTGGTTGAGCCCTGCATCCTTCAAAGAGAGGATTAGTCTTCAGCCCTGCTGTGCATGTCCTGGATGCAAAGGCCTTGATGGTGATACGGGGGTTTTTTAAGAGTTTTTTTAACATGCTGTGTCACTGAGGATGTGAGCACATGGGCAGGTTACGGCAGGGCACGCTAATGTTTGAACTTCCAGCCAGCTCGTTTCCAAAGGGTGGGCGATGCCTTCTAAAGTCACACCCTCGCTTATTTAAGGGAGCTTCTCCGTCCTCCCTTTGCAGCCCCGAGGAACTGGCTCTTTCCATGCTCTTTTCCCGAATTGCTGAGCTTTGGGGGGATATTGCAGTGGTCAGTGTGGATACGTCCTCTGTCAGGCTGCCGTCATCTCCAGACGCTGCACGGCGTGTCCTGCCAAGAGCGGATCCCGCATTCCTTGGGTAGGGTTCACAACCAGTCTCCCCACAGTCAACCCCCGTGTCTGGCTTCCCGTGGTGTTTGTTTGAGCATCTTCTCTCGCGGTGGGGTTCGGTGCTGTCAGCCGCGGCTGCGGGTGATGAGCAGGTCACATTTCTGTCTAGTTTTAACCTGCGGTAAATTGAAATGAAAGGCGAGTCGCTCCACAGTGAGCGCAGTAAGTGGAGTTTAATTGGGATGAATTACACGCCAGGTTTGCAGTAATCTCCGTCCCACATTGCTCAGAAGCATCATCTGCTTTGGAAACGTGACTCAGAAATGTTGTTATTTGATTCCCCCAAGCATTTAAGAAACTGTTTTTCCAGGAAGCAAAGATTCTTGGGTTTGGGTTGTTTTGTTTTTTTTTTTTTTCTTTCTTGTTGCTGTTGGTTTTTTTCCTCTTTGTTTTATGGCAATGAGAGTCCTTTCCCAGAATTTCCTCTGGGGAGGGAGGCTGCAAGATGTTCCCTTACCAGCATCTCTTTAGCTCCTTGTCCTCACGTGGCATTTAATGCTCCGACGTGCTCAGAGCTGCCCTTTGCAGAGGAGCCACAGCTCCGAGGTAGCTGGTCGGAGTTATCTGCTCCTCTTCTCCATGGGCCACAGCTGAAGCTGCCAGGGCAATGCTGTGCCATGGGGTTCACCACCCACACGTGTAGCGCAGTGGGTCTGCTCCTCGCCAGCCCCATGCCTGGATTTGCCCTGCCATTCGCTGCTGGGACCTGCCCGGGCCGGCTTTTGACACCCTGGGCTGTCCCTCATGGTCACACTGCTGCCTTACGTTGGTCGCCTTTGGGTTGGCCCACTGGGGACAGCTGCTGGGATGCGACACCAGCCCTATAGTCTAAAGAATATCCTTAGGACGATGCTGTCCCTGTGTCCCAGAAGCCTGATGCTGAGGGTGTTGCTGCCTGCCCTGGCCATCACCTGATGGGCACCGTCTGAAGGCTTCATCTGACCATGGCTTGGCTGCTTGTGGTTCATCTTGCCTTCTTCATCCATCCCCTGGAGGAAGCATGTTGCCATTAGGGAAGGGTGTGAGGATAATGAATGCAAGCACAGGTCCCCGGAGTCACCAGCCCAAGCTCTGGCCAGGATGACACACTGTCCAGCCAAATTACCAGCTTTGTCACCCTGGACCCTGCCGTCTCCCGTTTGAGATGCAATTTTCTGAGCTTTCCTCTGCAATCTGGGTTCACCCCCCACAATAACCCCCTCCGCTGTCACCGCAGGTTCAAAGAGAAGCCAGGATTTTTTAAATAAAGCCCATGGGAGTAATTTTATGTGTACGGTACAGAACCATGAGATACGAGAGCCCTGAGCTGTTATCCCACCTCCCTTGGCTCCAGTTCTGACCAGCACCTTGCGTATGCGTAGGGTGTTGATACCAGACCTCCCTGGTGGTGTTGGAATTCAAATGATCTCCAGACATGTGGCTGTTTTCATGCTTTTCCTAATGTTTTCTCTCTGGAAAGTGTTTGGCAGTGGGATGGGGAGGGGGATTCTGCGCGGTGGGGGTCACAGGCAGTCAAATCTCCTCCAGAGCTGTGGCAGATCCACCACAACTGGATCTCCAGAGGTTGGGCTTGGTTGATCCTTGCACTGTGCTTTCTTCTGTGGCCTTCTGAACATCACCCAAAGGTGATAAATGCTTTGTCCCTTTTTGGCTAGCAAAGGACAGAGTTTTCTTGGTAAAGATGGCGCATGTATGAAGGCAGGGACTGCCCTGGGCATCCTGGTAGCACTCAGAGGAGCTGTGAGGATGCTAACGGGACAAGGGGGAGAGGCCAGAAACTACAGGCATAATTTAGGGTGAAAGGGGTGAGGCAGGGGCACCATTGAGTTGCTTAAACCAGGAATCAACTCAAGTTTCAGTACCTAACTTGAATTTGGAGAGGAGTGGATCTTCAGTCTGTGTGTGGGCTTTGCAAGAGGCGGTAGCTGCAAACAGGATTTCATCCAGCTGGGCAGGAGGCTGCGCCCTCGGAGGGTCCACCTCAGTAGAAAGGCTTTCTTAGAAGAAAAAAGTTGTTCTCTCAAAAGATAAAAAAAAAAAGTACCGTTGGCAGATGTATGTCGGGTGGAGGAAGAGGAAAGCGTGAGGTGTGAAGCCAAAGGGGGAAGGAGCCTGCAGTAGCGGCAGAGCCCTCTGCTCGTCCTGCTGAGGGGTCACCGCAGGCGAGACATCCAACTGTTCTTGGGAGGGACAGAGGTAAATAGAGGGGTGGTGGCTGGGGAGGCTTCCTAGGGAATGGGTAAGAAGGGGCTCGTGTGGGTGCACAACCAACATGTGCACGGCAAGAGAGGTGTGCAAGATGAGTGGCGAGATCTCTGTGCTGCCTTGAAGATTGAGGAGCGAGCTGGGGGCTCTTGAGGGGCTTGTCTACGGTGAGAGGTGCAGGAAACTTCTCTGGGAGGACCTGGGCACCTGCGTCCATGCTGAGGACTGGGCTGACGGTGCCGTGCTAGAGCTCTGAGTGCAGGTCACCACTTCAGCCCATGGGAGGCTGCCGTGATGGCTCACGTGAGCCTGAATGCAGTAAGTCCTCTACAAGGCACCGTCCCCTGTACGTGCCCACTGTCCTCAGAGCTCTGGCAGCTCTCTGCCCGGGCTGGGGCAGCCGTGCCATCCTTGCTTTCCAGCACAGCCAGGGAAAACACCATTCCTGGGGCTGAGCTTTTCAGAGGCCAGTATCCCGGTGCCATGGGCATGCCTGGGTCTGCCATCATGTGATGGGTGGTAATCCAGCTCTTCAGATGACTAAAAGTGCTTTGTCCGTGACCTTCCTTCTCGTCCATGGGAATTTCAAGCTATTCGCTGAACTCCGCTTTTGTTTTCTCTTTCTCCCATAGTGGATATTCGTGAAATCAAAGAGATTCGTCCAGGAAAGAATTCACGTGACTTTGACCGGTACCAGGAGGATCCATGTTTCCGACTGGACCAGTCTCATTGCTTCGTTGTCCTCTACGGCACAGAATTCAGGCTGAAGACCCTCAGCTTGCAAGGTAAAGCACTCATGGTCCCTGGGCTGTGCCAGGGCAGGGTTGGACGGGCACCTCATCTCCACAAACCTTGAATGCATCCTTCCATGGGTGAGCTGGAACCTTATCCCTGGGCAGATGCTCTTTTCGCCATGCCGAGGGAGTTTCTTTGGAAGAAGGTGACGCTGGTTCCCTGAAGGGTACACATTCAACACCTAGTTACGTCAGTTAATATGCTTGGTAAACCCAAAAGTTGGGTGAACTGAAGCTCCTACTTCAAATGTGTGCTTGAGATCGAGTGTTTTATCTCAGCTTGGCTTGTTGGTGTTCATCAGCTGCGTTGTGGTAACCGGCCACGTGCAGGAAGTGGTAAAATCTCCCTGACTTCTGCTTTGCAGTTCTGAGCGAGAAATCGTTGCCAGTGGCAATCGGTAACTCACGAAGCCACAGTACCTCTGGGCTGTTGGTCTCCGCTCCACTTTCCTCAATGCCTCGTCTGTTGGCTTAGGCTGGACTTGGAGCACCCAGCCTTATGTTTTGGTTGAAAGAGAGGAGGTTTATGCTGGTGGGTCTGCTGTTCAGATGGAGGACAGGTTCTTAATCACTGGCTGCCATTCAGCTGGTAGACGATATCTTTTTCTACTAACTTTATGCAGTCTTGTGTCTCCTTTAAACAAACATAGATGAGCACCGACGGAGGCAGCCATGCTGCCTCCTTAATGTCCACGACAAACCTGCCTTCTGGCTGGTGCGGTGGGACACAGGGACGGAGACAGCACTTCTGCCCTCAGAAAGCTGTCAGGGAGGTTATGGAGGAGCTGGCACACGTTCCCAAGGAGGTGCTGGCCTGTCACCCAGGCCAGCCAGAGCACTACTGCTTGGGGACAAAGATAACACCCCAGCTCGGGAATGGAAGGGAGAAGAGAGCGATATGCCCAGGAGCAAGGGGTCCGTCCAGCCACGGACATCCCACGGGAGGGGAGCAGGAGCTTGGCAGGGAGAGGAGCCGGAGGGATCTGCACGGGAGGGGGTTTTTGTCAGAAGGGGGATGAAGGAAGGAATGGGGTATGTAAGATGCTGGGGAATAGTCCCAAGAGGTTTGGGCTGGTGATCAGCTGCTACATTCCTTCTTCCCATTTCTCCTGTGTGCTCTCCACAGCCACTTCCGAGGATGAGGTCAACATGTGGATCAAGGGGCTGAACTGGCTGGTGGCAGACACTCTCAGGGCTGCCACCCCCCTGCAGATTGAAAGGTGAGGAACTTTTCCTTGTCCTGCACTTGTTTTGTTTTTTTTCCCTTTTCTGTCCTTTTTGACAGAAAAAGGTGACCACAGTGTCAACATCTCATTCCCTCTCTGAGCCGTGCTGCCGTGGTACCCCTGTCTCTGCACTCGCGAGGCTTCATCCCATTGATCCATTGAAATTGTTGGAGGTGTTCAAGGCCAGGCTGGATGGGGCTTTGAGCAGCCTGGTCTAGTGGGAGGTGTCCCTGCCCAGGGCAGGGAGGTGGAACTGGATGGTCTTTCAGGTCCTTTCCAACCCAAATCATTCTCTGATTCTATGACCCACTGTGCTACATCGTCTATGGCCAGAGTTTGATCTCACAGGCATGCAGGGAAAAGGAGCTTTACCACAAAACAGATGTTTTTAGGTGTGCCTGGCCTGTATTATCTGTAGCAATTCAGTGTAGAGGCATGTAGAAGATACCTTTGAGTTTTTTCTTCTCTGTGGGCTCGCTTTCAGACAGAGACAGTTTTCAAGGGGGGCAGGTTGCCTGCATGAAAACGGGGTGGGCTGCCTCTGGAAGGGGAGCAGAGCCAGGTTCCCTGGTGGGAAGGAGGGCTGTGGGGGAGGATGGCAAGGTGTCGAGCATCTTCCAGAGGTAACACCAAACCAAACGGGCTGGTTGTTGAGGAGCTGGGGCGAAGTGTGTGCGTGTTTGTGCCTTTCCATTTAGGTGGCTCCGGAAGCAGTTCTACTCGCTGGATCGCAACCGGGAGGACAGGTAAGAAGAGAGAAAACGCCCTCTTGCACAGACTTGCACGTTCACAGAAGGGTTTGAGCCGGGAGGGCTTACCTTTGACTTGAAGCCCCAGCCTTTGCTTTAGATTTTTTGTTGGGTTCCTTAGCTTTTTAATTTTTATTTTCAAGGAACATTAATTCAAGCCCCAATATTTCCCTGGCTGATTTTCACTGCATTTAAAAAGCATTAAAAAATTGTCTTTTTCCCTGACCTGTTTCCCAGCTGTTTGGGCCCGGTAACACCTTGAGACCCCATAGCCATGAAACACCTTCACCCCCAGCTGGTATCACCCGAGGAAGCAGATAGCAAAGAGCCAACAAGTGTCTCTGGCCACCCCGTCAGAGCTGAACTGCGTTGTGTTTGTTATTCTCCACCCTGTGTGGTTTATTCTCCTTTTCTGAGGTCCGTGAGGCCATGGATCATCCCACTTGATCCAGCTTGGCTTCCAGGCTGATGGGCTGCAGCAGGGCCACCACTTGTGAAGTTCTTAGGTGAATGCTTGGTGATGTCCTAGCAGGTGAAATGTCATGCTTGGACCCGTCATGAGGAGATAAAGGAGGTGAATTGGGTCATGATCCATCATGAGGAGATAAAGGAGGGGAACTGGGTCATAACCCATCATGGGGAGATAAGGGAAGGGATATTTCCCTGCTGAGGAGGCGAGTTGCATCGTGCTCTGCTTTCTGCTGCCATAGCCTGCTTTTCCTGGCCACATGCTGGCCACTAGTTTTCCTCTTCCCCAGGGGCTGTTATTTGCCTCCTTTCGGCCCTGGGACACGCTTTTCCCCTGTGATGTAAACTGAGCCCATTACCCTCTCAGCAGTGATTTCCACATTAATGTGCTCCCCGGAGGTAGGGGGATTCCTCCCGTCCTGCTCTAGGGAGGGCAGTGCTGGAGACATCTCTCACACATCATCTCGTGCTCCCTGGCTGCGGTGGAGCACCTTGGCCCCATCTGCCCTCTCTGTGTACCCAGGTGCCAGGCAGAGCACCGGGATGCTCCAGAGCATCCTCCGCTCGGTCCTTGCTGGTGCCGTTGATCTCACACCGCTACCGATTTCCACGTTCCACCCTGAGCCCTGGACCCCTCCTCATCCTTGCAGCAAGCTCCTGCCAAGAAACCCACCCTGCGAACCCGGCTGGCCGTGCCAGGGCCACGCTGCTGGGGAGCTGTGGCAGACCACAGCCAGACAGGTCGGTCCTGTGGATCGGCAGGCGGAAATCACTGCTCCGCACTCATCAGGAGAAGAGAAAGGGTCCTCTCCTCCCTCTTTGGTCCCCACTGCTGTCCCAGCCGCAGCATGCTGCCCGGCGACAGCCAGGACAGGCAGACGGCCCCTGCTGTCGGGCAGCCAGGGGTTAAATTCAACCTCTCCACATCTTGGAGCGGAGCAGGAGTGTGTTGCATTGGGGAAATCCCGCTGCACTGGACATTTTTGCCTTTGCAGTGATTTATATTGTGGCGTGGCGAGAGCACCGTTGGGCGCACGGGGATTTTGCGGAGGAGGGATAAATCCTTGCAGAGGCAGAAAGGGAAGGAGAGGCGCCTTTAATCTCTTGCAGCTGCTCTGCATATGCCACACACCTTTCAAATGCGGGCTTGAGTTTTATACGCGGTGAACTGGTTTTCAGTGGTGACCGGGCGAAATATTTCCTAATTCAGCAATGGAGAGCATGGAGGCAGGTGCTGGGGTGGCTGCATGGGGGTTTTGGAGGATGAATGCAGGAGAAATGGGAAGAATCGGTCCTTTTTCTCATCTGGTTATACAGTAAAACCGATAAAATGACATCCCAGCAGGACAAAGGAGGTTACACGTACAGATTCATCTGCCCGAGGCATGGTCAGCAGAGCTGAAAGCCAGCCTGTTGCATCTCTCTTGTTTTTCTTAATATCATCTTTCTATTAGCATTCAGAATTAAGGCAGGAAAATACAACATATTCCTCACCTCTCAACCAAGGGGAGGGGTTTCAATGCAAACCGCTTAACTGGAAGAGCTGCTGCTCCAGCCCAGGCAATGACAGGGGCAAAACACCAATAGAGGGGGAATGCAGAAAGATTTTGGGTCTCCCCGTTTTACAAGCATCCATGTGTTTTCGGCAAAGTAGAGGCAGCAGTTATGGGGCACGTACATATCTTGGATGCAATCTTGGCCCTTATGAGGCGTTTCAGCATTAACTTTGGTGTCACTGGGCTCTTTGCTTTGGCTTCTGAGCCTGGAAATGGGTTTGAAAAAGGAACAGTGAGTTGTTTTTTGGTTTTTTTTTTTAAAAAAAAAAACCAACAAAAACGCTTCTTTTGCAAACCATCCTTGGTCCTTTCTGGAATGGGCAGGTTTTCGGCAGCTGAAGAAATCATTCTTGGTGTTCGTGTACCCCGTGCTCGCCCCAGCCTCCTGCGCCGGAGCCCTTTCCTTTCCGCCTTCTCCCGGCTGGGTGCCTGCGCATACCTTCCAGCACGCCGGCAGATGTCGGCTGTTTTCACTGGCTGCCGGACCTTTGGGTATTTGTTTTTCCAAGGGAGGTTAGGTGGAAAGAGGAGGATAACAGGATGCTGGGGTTTTTTTTCCAAGCTGCTGCGGAGGAGACTGTTTCACCTCTGGCTAGGAGAGCTGCCCGCGGCTGGGAGCAGAGTTATGGCACTGGGGAATGTTTCCATCCATGAGAAGGCTGGATCCGTCCTTTGGCCTGTTTGTCATAAGACCTTAAAAAAACTTCCGTAGGAGAAATTAGTTTGTTTATTTCGTTTTTACTTTCTAGTCTCAAAATAGTACCGAGCTGTTTATCCAAGGTCTCCAACACTTTAACATTATTAATAGCACGCAGTAAATAAAATTCTTCCATACCCCGTCACCTACCGAAGCAGAGAGGGAAATGCTGGTCACAGCTTTTACGGGGTTTGCTCTTGCCTCTCCTGGTGCCGTCGCGGTGCCATGGTCCCACACCTCCCCGTGAAACAGCCCAGCATCACCAGAGCCGGGTGCTGGCTCCAGCCCGATGCCTGCTGATGCTCCTGCTGCTGCAGCCCCTCCCGCTCTTTTTCCAAGAGCTTTTTTGCCGTCTCAGACCTCTCACCAAGGCGGGGAATGCTGCTGGGTGGCCCTGGGGACTCTGGGTGTCCCGTCGGGGGTCCCACGAGAGCTGTTGCATGCTGTGGTCCTTGACACCTGAGGGCATCTCTCACAAGTCACCGCTGCACTCCAGGCTCGCTCCCCCCCGACATCGCCCCATTTCCCTGTCACCCAGGCCCCTGTAGCTGGGACATCCCTGCCCAGGGGGTTTCACAGCACCCTGCACATGGCTGTGGATGCTGGGTGCATTGGGGAAGGGAAAGGACAGGATTCCCCTCCCAAAAATGCTCGCCCTGAGCCCCCGGGGTGACTTGTGCCCGGGGAAGTGGAGGTGCAGGGGGAGATCCCAAAGCTGCTGCCCGTGCTGAGCGTGCCGCTGGCCCTGTAGCTCATACAGCCAGGAGAGAAGGGGAGGATGCTGCCATTTAACAGCTTTTTCTTTTTTTTTTGCCTGCCTGCACGGTCCTCGGCCGGCTGGGTGCTGGCCTCGGGCACGGCACGGGAGCCGGGCCAGGTCCTGCTCTGGCCGTGCGTGTGTCCCGGTCCCCCGCGGCTCTCAGCCCAGAAACAAGGGCTCTCTGTGTCCCACCGGCTGCGGCGGCCCTCGCCTCTGCAGCGCCTGACACCAGCCGGTTTCTCCCTCTCCCTGGGGCTCCCTCCATCCCCCCCTCCTTTCTTTCACGGAAGAGCATAAAAGGGACGCGGATGACAGCGTGACCCCCACACAGGACATCTTCCTTGGCACATTTATATTCGCACCCCAAAGCCGTGAGCGTTCCCAGGGTCAGACCTGCCCCACGCTTTGTGGGACGGGGGAGCATCCTGCAGGGTCCTGGGCCCCCACTCCCTCAGTGGGGGGCAAAAGCAGCATCTGTGATTGCTGGGGCGGGCTGTGAGGAACTTGCTTTTTAAGGCAGGAGCTGCCAGAAAATGATTGCACGCAGACCTCTCGGCTTCTTAAATCCTGCAGATGGGAGACATACGTCTTTTTCCTTGCTGCAGGGCTGTTGTCCCATGGGGGACCAATGCCGGTGAAGGCAGGGGTAGCCCCAGGGCTACTTGCTGCCCCTCTCTGCCCACCTGGGTGCAGGATCCCACTCCGCAAGAGCCCTTCCCGATGGGGGAACTGGCACGTTTGCTGCGAAGGGCCCCCGGGAGGGGGAGGACAGCAGCATTATGCCTGTGGCTAGACACTGAAAATGGCTTTTTTCCTCTCTTTAGGATAAAATTAGCCAGGCCCAAACCACTTGCAAAGCCTGCCCTCCGCAGGCCAGGGAGTGGGTTTTGGAAGTGGTTTGGTCACCCAGCATCTGTGTTTGGGCACAGATACTTGAAAAAATGCTTCTGCCCGGACGTTCCCGTAAAGCAGCGGGTGCTGTGTGCCCATGGCAGCGTCGGCTGGAGTGGGCTGACGGTGCTGGCACTCGCCCTGCCGTGTTGGGAGCTTGCAGGAGCGGTGTTTGCAGTTCCTGTTGGGATGGAAGCACCTCGCTCTGCTCCCCACCGGCAGCATAGATACAGAGTTCATTGGGGCGGAAAACGTTCTTCTGTTCTGCCTTTGGTCCCAGCCCTGGAGTCCTTCTGGGGACACCCATCCATCCTTGTGTGTCGCAGCTTGATGCCGCTTTGGGCACAGGTCACTCAGTGCATGTGGTGTCCTGGTCCCAGGGTGAGTGCCCTCCATCCCAGACCTCCTGAATGTGTTTTCCCTTCTTTCCCCTGCCGAGCCAGGATCTCCGCCAAGGATCTGAAAAACATGCTGTCTCAGGTCAACTACCGGGTGCCCAACATGAGGTTCCTGCGGGAGAGACTGACGGTGAGTGCGCGCGACCCCTCCGCTCTCCTCCTTCCCGCCGGGGACCCTCGACAGCCCGTTGCCTGCCTTTGAGCAAAACCTGGTGGTGGTTCAACTCCCACGGCACGTTTGCATATTGCAGAAGCTCCCAGCCTTCCCCGGGAGGGCCCCCACCCACGGTGGCGACTGAAGAGGTGCCAGCTCCCACTGGGTGCCGCACCCTGGCCCGTTTGTGGCCAGCGCCCTCTCTTCGCCCCACCCTGCCTCCCCCGCGCCCCATGTCGTCCCTGGCTCTGGTCGAGGGCTTTGTCCTGGTGGGGTAGAGCGCAGGAGGACAGGCAGAGAGGCCAGCTGGTCCTGCATCCTGGAGGTCCTCCATCCCTTGGGGTCCTCCATCCCTTGGGGGCCCGCATCCCTGGGGTTCCTGCATCCCTCGGGTCCCGCATCCCTCGGGTCCTGCATCCCGCTGCCACTGGGTGACAGGCAGCCAGCTCTGCCAGCATCCCTGCAGACCCAGGGACGGAGGGTCATCCCCGTGATGACCAGCCATTTCCAGCAGCGCTGATCTCCGAGTCCACAGAGCAGCGTACCTAAAGGAGAGCACACGCTTCGGGCCTTGCAGTTTGCAGGCACTTCAGATGCTCTCTACAAACAAAAATTAAAGTGATCCTTTTGTAACGATTTAGGTAGACGATAACGCTTTTTAATCAGCACTATGATGCCTTTATATGGGTGAGCTTGGGGAAATCACATAATCCGGTTTAGGATGTGCTGGTGTCCGGGGCACTCCGGAGTCCCACTGGCCCCAGCAGAGATGGGCAAAGGCAGGAGGCAAAGTCTGGCCAGGATTTGGCCTTTCCCTCCTTCTTTTCCCCCTGGGAATCCTGGTGGGAGGAGATACTCCTCGGGCCATGCAGAGTTGCCTGTGGCCCCTGTAAAACCTTGGTTATTTTTTGCCACAGGACGTGGAACAGAGGAACGGGGATATCACCTACGGGCAGTTCGCGCAGCTCTACCGCAGCCTGATGTTCAGCGCCCAGAAAATGGTAAGAGCTGAATTCTCCAGGGCTGGGAAAAGGGAGGGAGTGACCATATTTGTTATTGGGCATTCCCTCTTAATTGCTTTAGCCTGGTTAGCAGGGGGCTGCGTGGGCTGCTGGGGCCAGGGCAGGCGGTGTGTGAGCAGTGGTGTAAGGAGAGCCGAGCTGCACAGTGCCGGTTTGCTGCCCCCGCTGCCTTCTCGATCGATTTGTGCTTTCGCGTATGCTGGTGAGATTGAGTGCAAACCTAATGTTCGTGCTTCTTCTTTTGCAGATGGATGTCCCGTTCCTAGAAAGGTGGAGAATTCTCTATTTGCTGGGGAAAGGGGCTGTTTTCTTTTGCTCCGTGATGTGCTCTGGTGCCTCAGCAGCGTGTCGGGGACGAGACATGCTGCGCGCCTCTTGCTTGCCACCACACTGCTTGCATTTTTGTACTCTGAATAAGCATCTTCGCTGTAGACGCTTCAGCTCGGGTCCGTGAGGGCTCTCTTCCCCCCCAGACATCCCGCTGAGAGCTCAGCCACCTCCAAAACCCAGCAGTTGGTTTATGGGAAGTAATCAGACCTTGAGCCATCTCCCAGAGGTTATCATCATGGTTGGTGCTGGTTGGCCACAGTGCCAGGGACTGCGGTACCATTGCGAACTGTGCCCTTCCCTGCCCTGCGCACATCTCCGCTGTGATAAAAAGAGCTTGAATTTAGACACGGGAGCTAAAGAGTGAAGGACTTGTTAACTTGTCCATGTAGTTCCCCATGGGTTCCTCTCTTTTTTTCCTATAACCATAGAAAAGGGAGTTGGCAGGGACCTCGGCATCCCTCTGCCCAGGGCAGCCAGCACTGCCCAGTCCATTTCTGGGGTTTTTTGGTGTTAGTCCCCAGCATGGCCCTGGGCTGTTCATTGCGGCTTGGTACGTTCATGGACAAACCTTTTGGGATAATCAGCTACAAACGGTTCCCTCCTTTATTCCCTGCCTTGCTTCCTTGAGCCCATGTCCTCTGGATACCTGTAGGTCTGTCCCGGCTACAATCACCCCTTGGCTGCCCTGCACCTATTTAGTTCTTTTCACTCTTGTACGAGCCAGCCCCTCTGGTTTTTGTACAAATCCATCCCTCTGATGATTTTTGCTGCCCTTCACCAGTGTCACGTTGTCATACGCTTGGCAGTGTGACTCCTGAACTGCTCCTGGGGTTGTCCCTGGCTCTGAGATGTGGACATATCATCTCAGCTGCTGTGTGTTTGCCATTGTGCCCACCTCGTCTTTCTCTGCACGTCCTGCTCTGCTTGCTCGGGGCACGTGTTGCTCGCACGCACCGTGGTGGTTGCGGATGGCATCTCACATGGTGCCGGTAGCGGTTGGTCATGATGTGCTGCATGAGTGACCAAAGCTTCTCTCTCTCTCTGCTTTTCAGGGGTGGAGAAAGGTCCGAGCACTTCAGGGTGTCGCTGCTGGAGTTGCAGAAGTTCTTGCTGGAGTACCAAAGGGTGAGCTCGACAGAGGCCCAGGGGAAGGACGAGGGGGTACCAGTAGGGATCCAGTACTCCAAGGGTAGCCTTGCCATGGGGCTGGGATGATTTGGACTTAGGGTGCTCTGCCTGGCATGGCCACAACCTGAGCACATCCTTCCTGGAGCAGGAGGTGATGCAGGGGAAGCACTGGTGAGGGTAAACCTGGCCTCAGCCAGGCGCCCTGGTCAGAAAAGGGACCACGAGCAGAAGATCAGAGAGGAGTGGAAGGCCCAGGAGGGAGGAACTGGTTGGTGGAGATTTACCCAGTCCCTGTGACCTCGGCGGGTACTGAAGGTTTACAGCAGCCAAAGCATCACGGTCCATCCTGTCTGCTCAGGAGGTCTCAGCAGATCTTGAGGAGCAGCCAATCGCTTCGATTGCTGACCTTTCCATTTAAAAGCGATCTTAGGTTGTCCAGCGAGCACAGCAAGCACGCTCGGACACGCACGAGCCACAAGCAGTGTGTTTGCAGGCTGTGCAGACCCTTTATTTTGACTCTTGCCAAGCTCCCGTGTTGTTGCTGGTCATCTCCAAGAGGACAGGGGTGGCTCATGAAAGCATGGCCATGCCTCACATGAGAGCATGGGGCCTCCTGCTTTGCACCGTCCTCCCTGTCTCCTTGCCCATGGTCTGCAGTGAGCGGAGAGTTAACCAGCAAAGAGACTCAGCCATTTTGATGGCCTAATAAAAGACACCCAGGGAGAGAGGGAAGCAAAAGGAAGCTGAGCTGGCTTCTGCTGCCGAAGGAGGAGGGATGGCAGATGTGTACAAGGGAGCTATCGCAGGGAAAACTGCACGGCAATGGGAAAATGAAGATCACTTAGAAACAGGACACATTTTTGCAGTTGCGTGCTATCCGGCATTTGTGCTGACAGTTGAATTCCTGGCAGCGATGGTCTTGCGTTAAAAACTGCCTCCTTGATGGTGAAAGCTTCTAGCTGGAAGAGCTGCACATGGTTTTGAATAATACTTTCTGAAATGGTTTCTTTTTTGTGTCCCTCTTGGGGTTTGCAGGAGCTCTGGGCTGCAGATACCCTTCAGGTACAGGAATTCATGTTCAACTTTCTGAGAGACCCTTTGAGAGAGATCGACGAGCCTTATTTCTCCCTGGACGAAGTAAGATACCTTGAACTCTAGCGGGTATGGAGTGGGATGGAGCGGGGTGGGACATCCCCGGCGTGATGCGTGCTGTGGTGTGACAGCTCTGCTGTCGGCCTTCGCTGCGGGGTGGTGGCGCTTAAAGGCATCTCCTGTAAGCTGCGTTGCTCCAGGAGATGAACGTGGTGGATGAACATGGTGGGTCGCCGTGTTGTGCAAGAGCTGGTTGGAACACCTCTCTTAAGAAAGGATGAAGAATTTGGGTCTCTTCAGTCTGGAAAAAAGACGACTGAGGGGGGATCTTGTCCACGCTTATAAGTACTTAAAGGGTGGGTGTCAGGAGGATGGGGCCAGGCTCTTTTCAGTGGTGCCCAGCGGCAGGACAAGAGGTAATGGGCACAAACTTGAACATAGGAAGTTCCACCTAAACATGGGGAGGAACTTCTTTACTTTGAGGGTGGCAGAGCCCTGGCACAGGCTGCCCAGAGAGGTGGTGGAGTCTCCGTCTCTGGAGACATTCCAAACCCGCATGGATGCGTTCCTGTGCGACCTGTTCTGGGTGACCCTGCTCTGGCAGGGGCTTGGACTGGGTGATCTCCAGAGGTCCCTTCCAACCCTGACCATTCTGTGATTCTGTTGGTGAAGGGAATGGCTTCTGGGCTCTTTTCTTGTGCTGAATGTGTGCAGCTGGGAGTGCTCATCGGGCAGTTCATTTTGGGGAGGAAAGGGGGTGCATTTGGCTTAATGCCCCTTTGGGGCACATAAGGATATATTTTTAAAGTGAGAAGAGCTGAAACCAAAAGATTAAAACCAACTGGAGATGACCATGTCCTTGGCACTCTGAACCAACTCCCGTGCAAATCCCATGATCCGCGTGGCCTTAATGAGCTCTTGCCTGCCGTGTGAGCTGCAGAATAAAATGCAGAGCAATTCATTTGTCTCCAGCTGGGTCAAAGGCTTTGTACACAGATATCTGGCGCAGCTCAGAGGAGAGGTGGCAATGCCTGACGCTGTGGTTACTCGAGCACGCTGGGGCGGGAGCTGCGGGCTGTCTCTGGTCAGTCTGTGCCGAGCTTAGAAAATAACTCCCTGCTCGGTAGCTGCCGACACGGAGAGTGAGATGTGTGTGAAGCTAAACCACAGCCCCCGGCTCCTCCGCATCATTAACACGCTTCTGTTTCTTCCTGAGCAGTTTCTCACCTTCCTGTTTTCCAAAGAGAACAGCATCTGGAACTCACAACTGGACATGGTGTGTCTGGAGAACATGAACAACCCCCTCTCCCATTACTGGATCTCCTCCTCACACAACACGTAAGGACTAGGGGGTGGCTCTCTCCACCCACCCATGCCAGCGTCCTCTTCCCCCGTGCCAGGGTGGGACTCTCCTGATTCTGCCTGGTCCCAATGATGGGTCAAATAGGCTTTTCCAGACCATGATCAGCACACTAAGAGACCTCTCTCTTGGTGGCCCACCCCTCTCTCCATCATTTAACCATCAATGTTTTGTTCAGACGTTGTCAGCAACACAAATCTGCGCAGACTGTGCTTTCGGGTCCCCAGATGTCACTGTGGCGGTTTCTTACCATTAGCAATGTCCTCTAAGGACAGATGTGATTAAAAACCTGGCAGGCTGAAATTGGCCGTTTTCCTTCTCTGCTGCTAGAAGAATCTTGGAGGAACTGCTTTTTTTTTTTTCAGACAGGCTCTGTCTGTGCTCCCCGTTCATGGGATGCAGTGGCAGCATCTTAGCCCAAATTTAAAGGACCAAGAGCCTAAGCCAGCTGAGCAGCCTGGAGAGCAGGTAGTGAGCTCCTGCCTACAAGAGCTGGTCTGACCTGCTCTTGGGCTGCTTCTGCCTGGTTCAGGGCGTTCTTTGTGGCACCAACGCTGATATGACTCTTTGAGGCTTATCTCAAGAGCCAGCAGCAAGGCTGGACCTCAGAGTAGTGCTTGTGGCCCCTCGCAGTAGGGACGGAGTTGAACCCCTCGCCTGGGGAGGATGGCAGCTCTGGGGGAAAGTCACTCTTGCCATTCCTTACATGGCAGAGGCAGGTCCCCATGTCCCAGCAGACATCCATACCCGCAGTGAGCGTGTCGCTTTGCTGATGTGTTCTCTCACGTGGAAGGTACCTGACGGGGGATCAGTTCTCGAGCGAGTCCTCGCTGGAGGCGTATGCCCGCTGCTTGCGCATGGGATGCCGCTGTATCGAACGTGAGTACCCAGAGCCGGCACTGCTGTCTCCATCGTCACGTTAGCTTGCGGTGATCTGGGAAGGCTTTGCATGGAAGGCAGGGCTGAAGGTTGACATGCCAGTGGCAGCATTGTCACCATGATCTGCTGAAAGGGCTGAGGTCATTTGGTTTGTGCGACTGGGTGGTACATGCCCAAACTTTTGGTCCCCTAGAAAGATCTGGACTTTCACTTTGCTCCTTTATTCAATGTGGTTCCCAGCACAGTGTAGCTCACTCCATCTCATGTCCGTGTCCTGCCTATATTCCAGCCTTTGGGCTAAGTTTCTCCCATGTGTCTCTTTCAGTGGATTGCTGGGACGGTCCCGATGGCATGCCGGTCATCTACCATGGACACACCTTAACCACCAAGATCAAGTTCTCTGACGTCTTGGTCACTATCAAGGAGCATGCCTTTGTCACCTCCGAGTGAGTACAGCAGGGACCTGGACTTCAGCTAGCAGAGCTGCCAGGAAGGCAAAGACAGGGTAGAGCCAAGGCTGTAGCAAAGTGAAGCCCACCTTTATCCAGAGATCCGGCACAAGACCATGCGCCTGGGATTCGGTGGGAAGAAAGCCTGTTGTTGTGTCTCCCAGCCAAAGGGAGATTTTTCCCAGAAAAAAAAAGTTGTGGGAAGGAAAGCCTTGGGTAAACCCCTGTAGTTTGCCAGTGTTTCTCCACTCTGTGCATTGCCAGCAGCGGTGGGGACACCTTGCTGTAGGGTGGTTACGTTGAATGCTCAAGGCAGCACAGATCGCTGTTGATGCAAACTGCTCTTTGAGGGCACAGAGGCCAGGTTTGGAAACGGAGCTTGGAAGGTGTTGGTTCCATCCAGACACTGAGCTGGTTCCGACGGCTCTTTTCTTTCTCCCAGTTTTCCCGTCATTCTGTCCATTGAGGACCACTGCAGCATTGCTCAGCAGAGGAACATGGCTCAGAATTTCAAGAAGGTCTTTGGGGACATGCTCTTGACCAAACCAGTAGATATTTCTGCTGATGGCCTTCCCTCTCCAAACCAGCTCAAAAGGAAGATTCTCATCAAGGTGAACCCCCTTCCCCAGCAAGGCTCCTTAATGGAGAGAAGGGGGGCAGATGGGGTGAGGGTGTGGGACCAAGGGCAGCTGCTTACCTCTGGAAGGGGTTGGTTGGCAGTGCAGGGTTGGAAGTGGAGACCTGATGCTAAGAACAGCTGGAGACAAAGAGCTGTCTTGCTTCAGAGGAGCTGCTGGGAAATGAGCTCAGCAGCTGGGTGCTGCCTTTCATGAGAGCTTGGGGGATGTTGGTATTTCTGCTGCAGGAATCGCCTCTGGGAAGAAAGGGTGGGACTTTAGTGCCATTTGGTGATCACGGTGGCATGGGTCTTACCTTGGGCCTTGCCTTAGTCTGGAGGAGCCCAGACTCCAGCAGGCCTGGAGTTTTGGGGTTGTTCACCAGGAAATCCGTGCTGCTTTTTGGGTGCCTGACCTGCTCTCTGGTCCCACAGCACAAGAAGCTGGCAGAGGGCAGTGCTTACGAGGAGTTACCCACGTCCGTAATGTATTCAGAGAACGACATCAGCAACTCCATCAAGAACGGGATCCTCTACCTGGAAGACCCCATCAATCACGTACGTCTCGCTCTGCCACTGTCACCCTGGCCCCGCTCCGTGGGCGCCATAAATGACGTGGTGACTCCGTAAGGCGCGGTGCTGGAAGGAAGGGCTGTGGTGCAAGTGATCCAAGGGGCCGTTGGCCTCTCCTGTTTCTCAGGAGTCTCTGAAGGCTGGGGGAGTTTTTATGCTGGCTCTCTCCTGTGCTCTTCCCTAGGCATCTCCCGTTGGTCCTTGTTAGAGGCAGAAGGCTGAGCTAGAGGGAGCTCTGGGCTGATGCACTGCAGCTGCTCTTGTGTAATCCGTATAGCCTGTTGTCTGTTGCTGCAGTAAGTCCTAGCGATGGCCTGCATTTCTAGACCCGGCTGCCTCTTACCAAGTGCCACTTAACACACCTAAACGAGCATTCCGCTTTGCAAAGCGCCGAGCGTTCATTTTACTTGTGAGCATTTACTTACACACAGTCCACTTCTTCAGCTGCTTTGCTTTGCTGAGGGGCTGTCAGGCAAAGCCACGTGCGAATGAAACAGGTTTTTGGAAAATAGGAAAGCGCAATGGTAAAGCCACGTAACCATCTCCGATGTCCTCATCTCTGATAGCCCCCGTGCTGAATCCATGCAGAGTGTTTTGGTTTTGCATTGATTTGCTCTTCATTTGGTCATCTCCTTTTAATACGTACTGGGGTGTTTGCAGCGCAGTCTGCAGCCACTTTGTATGTAAGACCTGTCACGTGCCTTTTTTTTGCTACTGATAAATCCGTGCTTTGGATCTGGGGTATGTCTGGGAAGCTCCTGTGATGCCACTGAAATCAGTGTTGCTGGTGACTGTCCTTCGCAAACCCATCGCCCCTCACTGCTTGTGCTGATGAGGAAGAGATGGTCCCGTGGATGGGTGGTGGGCCAGCGTGGTGCTTCCTCAGGGGGTCTCTTTGCCCAGAGTTTGTTTCCTTGCAGGAGTGGAACCCACATTACTTTGTCCTGACCAGCAGCAAAATCTATTACTCTGGGGAGACAACCAGTGACCAAGGAAACGAGGATGAGGAAGAGCAAAAAGAGGTGAGGGCTCCCTTGTGTGATGGTAAGCTGCTCCCCTAGAGAAAGGACCTGACTGCCCAAGGGGCTGAGCATCTCCACTCCAGCTGACTTCAGGGGGAGATCCTGTGGTGGGAAGGGTGGGAGCTACTTCAGAAACTCCCTGGCCCCGGCTGGAAGCCCCCTGAACAGACAGAACACGGCGAGCCTGCCCTCAGTAAGCCCAGACGGTGGGTTTTCCCCCTGCCAGGTGAGCAACAGCACCGAGCTTCACTCCACGGAGAAGTGGTTCCACGGCAAGCTGGGAGCGGGACGCGACGGGCGGCACATCGCGGAGCGGCTGCTGACCGAGTACTGCATCGAGACGGGGGCCCCCGACGGCTCCTTCCTTGTCAGAGAGAGCGAGACCTTTGTTGGAGACTACACCCTCTCCTTCTGGTGAGGACCACAGGCACCAGCACGCTGCTCTCTGTCGCTCCTGGTGTAGTCTTCATCTTGACACTGTCTTCAGTGGTGGGGTCCCATTCCCCAGTGGTCTGCAAGCAGATTTCTCCCCTTTTTCTGTGCCCCAGCATCATGTCAACTCACTGTCCCGGTGCAGAAGGGTCAAGTCCCTTGGGAGCCTTGTGCATGGGGCAGGAATGCTGTGTCCAGCTGGAGCTGTGCCTGAAGTAGATGCGAAATCTCCATGGATGACCCTGGTTTTACCCCTTCCCTCTTCCGCAGGCGCAACGGGAAGGTGCAGCACTGCCGGATCCACTCGCGGCAGGATGCCGGCAGCCCCAAGTTCTTCCTGACGGACAACCTGGTGTTCGACAGCCTCTACGACCTCATCACCCACTACCAGGAGGTGCCGCTGAGATGCAATGAGTTTGAGATGAGGCTGACGGAGCCGGTGCCGCAGACCAATGCCCATGAAAGCAAAGAGTGAGTGCATGTTTAGGGAGGGTGGGTCGTGTCCTCTGGGCAGCTGGGACCCCATGGGAAACCCTCACAAGTCTTGCTGCAGTCCTTCCTTCCTTGCTGGGGGTCTCTGGTCCGCACGTGCTCCCCGTGGAGCTCTCTGTGTCCCAGCAGCCATGCTGGCCAGCTTCTTTGTTGATGGAGCTGGCTGTCTTGGAAGCTCACTGCAAAGAAAGGAGGTACCAGGCTTGGTTGGGATGCCCTTGCCCATGTCAACAAATGGTTCTGTTCCTGCCTGTCCCACAGAAAGGAGAAGACAGCCCTGTTGCCATGTTGCATATATGATGATCTCTGCTCCCTATCCTCCTTTTGAGGATTCAGGCAGCCTTTTGTGGGATGGAGGGGAAACCGGGTGCCGTGGCAGAGGTGAGGGATGAGCTGGATGTACAGAGACCTGTGCACAGTGATGTGTCTTTCCTGAAAGGTGGTACCACGCCAACCTCACCCGGGCCCAGGCCGAGCACATGCTGATGCGGGTGCCGCGCGACGGAGCCTTCCTGGTGCGCAAGAGGAGCGAGCCCAGCTCCTACGCCATCTCCTTCCGGTGCGTCCCTGGGAGAAGGGCGGTGGGCTGGGATGCTGCGGGGTGTGACAGAGCAGGAGAGGGGCCGTGAGCCTGACATGAGCCCTCCCAGAGCTCTTCTGTCTCCTGGATGGCCCTGCGTAAACCTTACGGCTCCTTGAGAGCCTTTAGGACCCCGCTCCTCCTCCCATCATCTCCTGATGGGAGATGGCTGTGCTCAAGAGCTAGCCCAGGGGTACATTTTGCTTGAGTGGCTTTATTTTGGCAGAGACCCTCTCTTGCCAGGTGCCAAGTGGCTTCTCTCTGTCTTTCCACCCGCCAGGGCGGAAGGGAAGATCAAACACTGCCGAGTGCAGCAGGAGGGCCAGACTGTGCTGCTCGGCAACTCCGAGTTCGAGAGCCTGGTGGACTTGATCAGCTACTATGAAAAGCACCCGCTGTACCGCAAGATGAAGCTGAGGTATCCCATCAACGAGGAGACGCTGGAGAAGATAGGGACAGCGGTGAGTGTGGGTGGCCATTGGAAGAGCGAAGCCAAAGGATGGTGGACAGGTCCTTTTGAGCTGGTACCTTGAAGTGGTGGTGTGTGAGCCATCTCAGTGCTTCACAATCCACACCTCTTAGGGCTTCACACCTTGTTGGAAACACTTATAGTGAGATTTATTGATGGCCCTCTGACCCAGGTCAGCAGGGAGTGTGGGCTTGGGCATCTCTTTGCTGTGTACAGCATCATCTTTGGTCTTGTGCTTTCCTTGGGGTGTTCTCCCCACCTCCCGCAAGGTAGGGGACCTGTTTTCCTGCAGAGCCACAGTTGTCACCACTGGCTCTTTGCTTCCACAGGAGCCGGACTACGGAGCCCTTTATGAGGGACGCCACCCCGGGTTCTACGTGGAAGCCAACCCCATGCCCACCTTCAAGGTATGCTCTCACTGCTTGGCACGAAACTTGTGGCCAGCAGGTCGAGGGAAGTGATTGTGCCCCTCTACTCTACTCTGGTGAGACCCCACCTGGAGTACTGCATCCAGCTCTGGAGTCCTCAGCACAAGACGGACATGGACCTGTCGGAACGGGTCCAGCGGAGGGCTACAAAGATGCTCAGAGGGCTGGAGTGCCTTTGTTGTGAGAACAGGCTGAGAGAGTTGGGGTTGTTCAGCCTGGAGAAGAGAAGGCTCCGGGGAGACCTTATAGCAGCCGTCCAGTGCTTAAAGGGGGCCTACAGGAAGGATGGGGAGGGACACTTTGTCAGGGAGTGGAGTGATAGGACACGGGGTAACAGTTTCACACTGAAGGAGGGTAGATTTAGATTGGATATTAGGAAGAAATTCTTTCCCTTGAGGGTGGTGAGGCACTGGAACAGGTTGCCCGGAGAAGCTGTGGCTGCCCCATCCCGGGAGGGGTTCAAGGCCAGGTTGGACGGGGCTTGGAGCAACCTGGTCTAGTGGGAGGTGTCCCTGCCCAGGGCAGGCGGTTGGAACTAGATGGTCTTTAAGGACCAATTCTATGATTCTGTGATTCTGTGAAACAACCTGCAGGGCCTGAGGGTTTAGCAAGTGTCTCTTTATTTTCCAAGAGCTGTATTATTTTGCATGCTCATTTCTAGACCATGCAGGGAGACAGGCTCTAGGCTGAGCCTGCAGGTTCCCAGGCTGGGCTGCCTCTTGTTACGAACTCTCCAAACTAAACCCATCAGTGGCTCTGGCCCAAAGGAAAGTGCCTGTGCGGGGCCATACCGGACTTGTGAAGTCTGGTTTGGCATAAATGGGGACCTCGATTTGTTCTGCAAGGGTCACTAGGGTCTGGCAGCCTCTGGCAGCAGGGTTGGATGCTGCCTGCACACGACGTACCTCACAGCCCCCCCAACAAACACGTCTCTCATCCCATGGGCTCATTGTCCATGTGTCCGTCCCCTGCCTGGCCTCATGGGACCCCTCCTCATTGCAGTGCGCAGTCAAAGCCCTGTTCGACTACAAGGCACAGCGGGAGGACGAGCTCACCTTCACCAAAAACGCCATCATCCAGAACGTGGAGAAACAGGAAGGAGGCTGGTGAGTGCGTCCTGAGCCTCCTTTTTCCCTCGGGGAGAGTCAAACCTTGGTGTCACCATCCATACAAAGGTGTGTCCCCTCTAGGGTTGGGTCTGTTTGGGGATTGCCCACAAGCTGCACAGCCCCAAAACCACGTGAACCAGAAAAGCAGATGACGGAGGAGCTACATGTCACCCGTGCCCCCCAGTCTGGATGCTCATGGCGGGTGCTGATGCTGCCCCTTCCCTCTCTTCCAGGTGGAGAGGAGATTATGGTGGCAAGAAGCAGCTGTGGTTCCCTTCCAACTATGTAGAGGAAATTACTGGTCCCAGCAGCCTGGAGCCGGAGCGGGAGGTGAGCTGGTGCCTGAGCGGAGCAGTGAGCGATGGGTGGTGGGGAGGAGTGCGTGTGTGCAGCCCCCTGCGCTCGGCTGCGCTGCCCGGCGCCGTGCCCCACACCATCCTGCCTGTGCTTCACTCCCAGCAGCAGCTGGATGAGAACAGCCCCCTGGGAGACCTGCTCGGAGGTGTCCTGGACGTGCCCTCCTGCCAGATCGGTGAGTGCCAGGGAGGGAGGGATGGAGGAGCGGGGGGCGTCAGAGCCGTTTGCAGGTCTTCTGGGCCAAAGAGCTTTGGTCTCCGCCTGTCCCCAGGCACCCCCGTGCCTGCCGCGAGGGAATGCATGTCTGTGGCGTGTGCTTGCCGTGCAGCGCCACGCTCTGCTGCTGCTGCCGGCACAGAGGGTGCCCCGGGGGTGTGGGGCTCCAGTATGTCCCTGCAGCCTGAGTACAGCCGAGGAGCACCCGGGGTCGTGCTGAGGAGCCCCTCCAGCACGCCTTGGACCTGCTCCCCTCGGGCAAGGGAGCTCAGACCGATTTTGTAGGCTCTTTCTTTTCTGGAAGGATTTGTCCTCCCTCCCATACATGTGGTCCAGGCTCTGGAGCGCCTGGGCACTGCTGAGCTGGGTCCAGCCTGCAGCTCCCTGCCATCCCTCTGCTCCCCAAAGCCCAGAGGATGGTGTTCCCACCTGGGCACTGCAGGGCACAGAGTGAAGAAGATGCAGGAATGGGAGGAAGAGTGCATTCAGAGGCCCCATGAGGGTTCTCAGCCCCCTCAGGATACACTCTGCATCCTCACCTATCACTTCTTGAGCTCCATCTTTTGCCTCCAGTGACCAAAAATGGGAGCTTCTCCTCCTAGCTGAAGAGTGCCAGGGCAGCCATGAGAGTCCCTCAGTGTCCTCTCCCTCCTCCCTCTGTGGTGTGAAGGACTTGGCTCAGCATGTGCTTGTGACCTTGCTTCTCTGCTCCCTCTTCGCACACAGCCATCCGCCCCGAGGGGAAGAACAACCGCCTCTTCGTCTTCTCCATCAGCATGGCCTCGGTGTCACGCTTGTCCCTCGATGTGGCAGCCGACACGCATGAGGACTTGCTGGACTGGGTGAAGAAGATCCGGGAGGCAGCCCAGACGGCTGACGCACGGGTGAGTCTGGAGAGCCCTCGGTAGGGGAGACACCTCCTTGCCAAGGCCTGGATTTCCCAGGAGCTGAGGAGCAGGTGGAGGCTGGGGGGGCGGTGGTGAGATGGCAGCCTGTGATGACTGGCAGAGCAGTTACAAAGGTGATAAAGACAGAGTAATCTTTGACAATATAGCAAGGGGTGGTGGCCATGTATTGTGGTTTGAGAAGTTCAGGCTGGTCCATCGGGAGGGTGTTGCAGTCTCGGGAGGTGGGGGATCTCCATCCATGGAGGGTGGCAAGGCTCAGCTACAAGGCCACAGCTGCCCTGTACTCATACCAGTGCCAGTCCTGCTCCAGGTGGGAGACAGGACCCACCAAGGGCCTTTCCCATGGCGCTTTTGTGGTGTCCCCCCATGCAGACCCAGCAGACCTGCTAGCGGTTCCCACAGCGTGGGCAGGAGCGGCCACACCAAGGCCAGCGCTGCCATTCGTCCCAGTTGGTGAGCTGGGTTATCCAGCGCTGCTGCTCCCACCTGGCCCTGACACCCCTCTCTCCCTCTCTTGGCAGCTCTCTGAAGGGAAGATGATGGAGAGGAGGAAGAAGATTGCCCTGGAGCTTTCGGAGCTGGTGGTCTATTGCCGACCTGTGCCCTTCGATGAAGAGAGTGAGCATCTGCCTGTTTGGTGGCCACCACAGGCAGTCACCATGGTGGTACAGACCCCACGGTGTGCCCCGAGGTGCTGCTTTGGCTAGATCTCAGCAGAGGACAGGTGTCCAAAGCAAGTTGGAACCAGTTGACATTGGAGCTCTGGAAATGTCCCTCTCCGGAGGGTGATAGTTCCTTTCCCCATCCCTCTCTTGCTGGGATCTGTCACCATCCAGAGCAGCTGCTGAGGGAGTTGGACTGAGGAGCATCATGCCCGATCACAGAGAGCAGTTTTGATGCTTTCAGCCATCAGTGTTGGGCATGGGCAAACCCCCACTGGGGCAGAGCAGGGTCTGCCACAACCTGATGGAGGAGAGGATGGTGTTAGGAAGGGGCCCAGGGTGGTTGAAGCGTCTGGAAAGAGAACATGCTCCTGGCTTATGCTGTGCTGTCTCCTCCCAGAGATCGGCACAGAGAGGGCCTGTTACCGAGATATGTCCTCCTTCCCGGAGACCAAGGCGGAAAAGTACGTCAACAAGATCAAAGGCAAGAAGTTCCTGCAGTACAACCGCCTGCAGCTCTCCCGCATCTACCCCAAGGGCCAGCGTCTCGACTCCTCCAACTACGACCCCCTGCCCATGTGGATCTGCGGCAGCCAGCTGGTAGCGCTCAACTTCCAGACCCCAGGTGAGGGCAGGAGGCAGGGAAGGTGGACATGCTCCTGGAGCGCCAGCCACCTGCCTGCACCCCTGCTAGCCTGGTCCTGGCAAATGGGGGGTCTAGAAGGGTCCTTGGGTCTAGGAGGAGCTCAGCAGGGAGCAAGACCTGGTGTTCAAGTCCAGATGCGTGGTTGCAGCAGGGGAAATGCGCTCCCAGGGGTTGGATTGAGCTGGGCTGAGGGAGGAGGCTGCGGTGCCATGAGGACAAGACGAAATGGAGACAAAGCAGGGAGTTCTCCGGAGGTTCCTGGTGACTGGCAGGGGGGAGGTACCAAAAGGGACGGTGCAGCCCCAGCCTGGGGACACCAGCAGGTTGCAGGGTCTGAGTCAGGCTTGCTGCTCTGCTCACCTTTCCCCGGCTTCCGCTCCTGCTCCTGCCGTGCAGGCCAGCCTTCCCCTTTCCCCGGCCCTTGCCAAACCCTGCTGTGACCTGTTCAGCTCACCAACCCACCAGAAAACTACCTGCCTCTTTTGTTTTTCCTGCTGGCTTTTTCGTTCCTTTTGTGAATTCAAGCATCTCGCAGGGTGGTTTGGCGAATGCTAGAGCCAGCACAAGGAAAGCTGAAAGGAGAGGGAGGAAAAGAAGGGGGTGACCCATGGAACACTGGGTAGTTGGGCAGATCCTGCATGAGAAAGTCACCCCGTGGCCCCAGCACGTGCACAGGCTGCAGTGAGACCATGGGACATGAGGCATTGCCAAGGGATGGGCCAGGTCCCCTTGCAAAGGGCTTCCCACAAGGCACCAGTGATGGTCTGGCTTGTGGAAAGGGCACAGGGTCTCCTCCCTCCATCTCCTGCCTGTGCTCTCCAGACAAGCCCATGCAGATGAACCAGGCCTTGTTCATGTCCAACGGCCAGTGTGGCTACGTCTTGCAGCCCACCAACATGCGGGATGACATCTTCGACCCCTTCGACAAGAGCACGCTGCGGGGCGTCGAGCCGCTCTCCATCTCCATTGAGGTCAGTACCTCCTCCCAGCGTGGGAGGAAGATGGGGTCGGATCCAGGTGGTTGTATCAACCTTGGGGTGATTTAATGGTTTTTCTGGGTTCCTGACCTCTGCAGCTGCTCCTCACCAAACCCCTCGGCCCCTGTCCCACACGCAGGCTTGGAGAGCCCTCACGGAAGGGGGAGACCCATGGGTGCTGCTGAGGGAAGGACCACCGACCTCCCCGGGTGCCTGGAGTAGCAGGAGCATCCCTGGGGTGCTCCTCCTGGACCCCTCCTGCCCAGGGCCCAGTGCCAGCAGGTGGCATCCACGAGCCACGGAGGTGGCATCCCTGTCCCCAAAGCTTGGCTGGGATTGTCCGAGCACAGGATGGCGCGCAGGATGGCTCCCAACGGGGTAACACAAGGGCTGTGCCTTGTCCCCTCCTTGTCACTCAGTTGCTCTGGGCTCCATGTTTCCATGTCCCCTTGCTCATGGCCCATCTTGGGAAGACAGAGCGGACTTTTCCGCCCATTTCTGTGTTGCACAGCTGGTGATGATAAGAGGCGGGGGGCTGCTGGTGGAGGGTACCGGAGGATGGACTGAGGATGCCCATTGACTCTTTTTTTTTCCCGGATGGCGGGACTGGGGCTGGACCGTCCCTGTGTGAGCTCACGGAGCTGCACAGCAGAGGCTCTACAGGAGTATGGGACAGCTCGCCAGGCAAAGCTCCTGGAGGGATGGGAGGGCTGTGGCTGTGCCAAACCAGACGGCTCTCATGTTCGGAGCAGCGGCTGTCCCACGAGCCCGTACAGGCATCCCTACTGGTCTTGGAGCCGAGCTGTGGGGCGGCAGGCTCCTTTGCAGACCCTGGGGAGAAGGAGGCAGTGGAGATCCTGCCTTCAGGTGCTCGCAGGTTTCTGGCAACAGGCACAAACTGCAGCTCCTCTGAGGCCACTTCTGTTTCGGAGTGATCCCACCTAAGAAAGCCACAGCCCTTCTCAAGGAGGACACCCCATCATGTCCCATCAGCATCACTGACCCCCTAGCCACTGACACCCTAAAAATCCCTGGCACCATTTCCTTGCACCATCTATTTTCCAAACTCTTCCTGCATCCCGGGATGCAGCTGCAACCACCAGGTTTCAAGAGTCACCGTGCCGCAGCCTGTCACCGTCTCCTTTAAGAGATGGGCTCAGCCTTTTGTCCTCTGGCAAAACTGCCCGATGTCCCCACCAAAGCCAGCCTTCATGGATGGAGAAGCTGTCTCGAGCCCAGCATGACTCAAAGCACATGATCCAGCGTTGGCAGCGCGTCCTTCCCCTGCAACAGCAGCGTGCCGACAGCACGCTGGAGCGACATATGGCCGCTGGCAAGAGGGAACTGGGATTTCTTTCTCCTGCAAGGAAGCAGGTTGTCATTTGAGTTGAGCACAGACTGTGCTAGGAACAGGAGGCAGAGCAGCAGCAGAGAGCAGCTCCTTTTCGTCCTCGAGGCAAGGCAGGAGGGCCGAGACGGTCTGTCGAAGAAGGGGGTGGCCGGCGTAGCTCTGCAGGCAGGGGCAGGCGGCTCGGCTGGAGGAGGGATGCCCTGGTCCCAGCCTGGCTGTGCAGGCAGCAGACAGGAACCTGGGCCACTTCAGCTGCCTTTTTTTTAGGGTTTACACATCACGCCAGTGATCAGTAACACCAAAGCAGCTTCCAGGGGTGGGAGCTGTTTTTCTCCAAGAGGCAGGTTGGGCTGGGCTGGCTGTCAGTGTCTCTTCTCTCTCCAATTAGCAGAGACAGGGTGATTTATTTGGAAAGAAAATGTCTTAGTAGGCAAACAAGGTTTTTTTCCTTTGCTCCCATCTCATACCAAGTCTCTCCTGCTCCCTGCACAGGTCCTGGGGGCCCGGCATCTTCCCAAAAACGGAAGGGGAATCGTTTGTCCTTTCGTGGAGGTGGAGGTGTCTGGGGCCGAGTACGACAACGCCAAGCAGAAAACGGAGATCGTGGGTGAGCGAAGGGAAGGGAGAGGGGACGCACCACCACTCCTGACCGTGTCGTGAGCCCTGGGCACTGCAGCAAAGCCCCCCGAGCTTGGGTGGGCAGCGGGGGGGACACGGGGCTGGGTGGGGGCTGCCCATTGACACCAGTGTTTTCTGATTAGCGGACAATGGCTTGAACCCTCTCTGGACCCCGAAGCAGTTCCACTTCCAGGTCAGCAACCCCGACTTTGCCTTCCTCCGCTTCGTGGTGTACGAGGAGGACATGTTCAGCGACGAGAACTTCCTGGCTCAGGCCACCTTCCTGGTGAAAGGCTTGAAGACAGGTAAAGCGCTGGGGAAAGCAGGGGGAGGGTGTCATGGTGGTCCTCACCACGTTGCTAATTGCACTGAGAGCCGGGGAGATGCTGAGTTTCACGGGAGGACGCTGTCAGTCCCCCGTCTGGCTCAGTCCCTCCTGTCCCCATGCCCAACCAGGGAAAGGATGCAAAAAGCCATGTGCTTACATCCCTTGGGGCCAAGTGCCACTTGAGGAGAGCTGGAAGGGGTGGAGAAGACCCCCTTGAGTTCTGTGCCAGGGGATGGACACGTCCCTGCCTGTGCCATGAGTGATGCCGGGGCTGTCTCTGCTGTAGGTTTCCGAGCTGTACCTCTGAAGAACAACTACAGCGAGAACCTGGAGCTGGCTTCCTTGCTGGTGAAGATAGACATTTTCCCTAGCAAGGTAAGGCCATGAGTGTCCTGCACGGTCTGCGAAGTTCAGCATTGCCTGGCCCGAGTGCGTGCAGGACAGCTGAGATTCCAGTGCTGCATGGGGGGCTGGCGGGTTGGCAAGCACTGGGCCACCTCCTGCAGCGAGCCGGAGCGTTTCAGGCAGGGTCCTGCCCGGGCTGCACTGGACTTGCCTGGATATTCCTTCAGCAAGAGCTGGAGGAGGCAGATTTGCTCCGTCCCAGTGCCCATCTGCGCTCCGGGGAAGTTACAGCTCAGCATCATGGAGCCTGGCTGGCCCGGGGCCATCTGCGTTGGCATAAGCGGAGGGCAGAGCTCTTTCGGAGACAGATGTTTCTTTTATTTCTTCGTTTAAAATGATGTTGGAGGGAAACAGCGATATTTGTTGAAGACAGAGCAGCTGCACTTTGCAAACCCCCAGACCCCACGAGCCCTGCGTGGCAGGACTGCCTTTGCTACGAGACAATACACTTTGAAATCTTAAGCCCTTCACTATATATGTATTTTTTTTCTAATCCAAGCAGGAGAACGGCGAAATAAACCTCTTCAGTGCCTCAGCCCTACGGGAACGAGCCGGGGATGCTTCCAATCAGCTGCTGGCGAGCAGAGGCAGGGAGGGATCCTTTGAGTCGCGGTACCAACAGCCCTTTGAGGATTTCCGAGTGTCGCAGGAGCAGCTCGCTGACCACTTTGAGAGCCGGGAGCGAAGGTATGGCGGTGCTCGCTGAGCTCTTCCCAGCATGAGGACCCCCCTTTTTCCCCCCCCCAGCATTTAGCCTCCCTTGCTGCGTGGAAACCCTAAATTTCAGCCTGAAAGTTGTGCTAGTCGTCCTTGGGGAAATCGCTGCTTTGGGGTCTGTGGGAGTAGGGTGGGACAAGGAGCTGCCACCCCCCTTTCCCCCAGCCTGGGGGGGGACATGCTGAGCCCCCCACTTTCCTCCTGAGGGGGGGGTGGGGGGGTGGCTTTTGACACCGGAGCATTGCCCTTGATCATCCCTGTGTCCCCCCTGCAGGGTACTGCGGAGGACCCGGGTCAACGGGGACAACCGGCTGTAGCCCATCTCGGCGGGCGAAGGCACCTCCAGTGCTTGTGAATCTCACGGCACGCTGTGAACTGGTTTCTATGGAAACGGCACTGCTATGGCCTACTTTCAGGCAGCTTTTCCAGTTTCTCTGCTGAAGTGTGTTCCAGTGGAGAACTAAAAAAAAAAAAAAAAAAAAAATTGGAAAAAAAAACCAACCCAACCAACCCACCCCTAACCAACCCCAAACACCCACCAACCTTCACCACCAAGCCCTTAACGGAGCGCACGGGTGCGTGCAGCCTGCCAGCCGCCAAGGTGAGAGACGAAAATGTCTATAACCGCAAGGAAAGAGACCCAAAAAAAAAACCAAACCACAACCAAACCCCAACCAGCCCTCTGCCGTCGCTGCTCTGCCTGTATTCCCGGAGATCCCGCTCCTGCGCCGCTGACGGAGCCCCTTTGCAGCCATCCTTTGCTGTGCCCGTTCCCAGCAGGCCGGGCGGGGGGGACTTAAGTGACCATGGCGGCACCTATCTCTGTCCTGGCGGCATCGCATCTACCTACCTGTATAGCCACTGCCTATGGGTCCCGTAGTGAAACTCTACGTTTACAAGGCCGCTCTAGCTTTAAACGACAATAAAAGTGTCAGTATTACATGCGTGGTGGCTTGGGTGTCTGGCAGTTTGCCCCCCCGCAGATGTGCCGAGGAGCCGGGGTGCAGCCCTGCCTGGGGGGAGGCTGCGCTCGTCCCGCCTTCTTCTAGGGAGTTTGCAGCTACTGGGAGGGAAAAATAACCAGGAGCAGCCCCAGGTTTAATGCTGTTCACTCAAAAGAGTAAAACAAGGGTATATGCTAGAGCTGACCATGCTTTTTTGGACCGGACTGGGGACGAGCCATGACTCCAGGCTGCAGGAGGGCTCTGAGGATGGAGGTGTCTGGGCTCCAGCACCGTACCAGGTCACTCACTCATGGCCTTACCCCGTCGTTAAGCTGTCGTGATTTTAAAAACAAATAGGAGGGTTGTGACTGAGCGTTCCCCACTCCCGGACAAGCAAACATCTCCCTGCGCAGCCAGCTCTCGCCATCACCCAGCACAGGGCATCCCCTGGGCACCCCACGGGCTTCCCCAAACCCGAGTGCAATCACCAGCCAACTCACATTTGTCTTTTTTTTTTTTTTTATGCTCTTTATTTAGGAACAACCAAAAATGTCTGGTTTCATTTCAACAAACTGTACAAGCAAGCTCTTCCCCTCTCCCACCCTCACATCCACATATACAAAAGGAAGGGAAACTTGCCGTTCACTTCTCAGAAGTGGCATTGTTGCTACAGGGAGTTCTTGCCCTCAGAATTAAGAGCAGGTAAAGTCCATAGCAGGTACAAGCTACCCTAGCCCTAGTAATAGCCACAGCCCACAATCACAGGCAGCTTCACTTTATTTCCCCCCCCCCTTAAAACCTTTACCAAAAGTAAAAACTAGTTCCTGTCTCACACGATTGCCAAGGTGACCATCTAAAATCGTGGTCTTAAAAAAAAACCAAACAAACACAATAATAACCCCACTGGAACCCCCCACACCTCCCCAGTACAAAGACGGTTTACACAGCAGAGCCCTTGCTCTGCTCCTTAGCTGCACGGCCACCCTTATGAAAGGTCCCGTTGCAGCTACAATTACATTTTCCTTTGGATAAATCCAAGCAAAAAAAATTCCAGGTCATTCAGCACCAGCATGATTTCTAAATAACAATAATTAAAAAAAAAAAAAAAAAAAAGAGACCCCATTAGGCTGACTTTGTGGTCTGCTGAGAAACAAAGTGATCAACACGCTGTTCCCAAAGTCTCTCTTTTAGTGCAATGTTAGTATGTGCAAGGGGAATCACAGCCACGTACCCATAACACCACCACGCGCCAGATGGGGCAGAGAGAAAGTGCAATTTTTAGCAAGAAGTTTTCTATGCCATGGATTCCTAGCCCAACCTTCGCTAGCACCAGTAAGCAAGAGTCCTCCTGATACCACCCTCCATCAGGACAGGGGAAAAAAAAACGTGGCTTTAATTGTGCCATCAAAATATGGCCAACGTCAGCCAACAGAGCACTCTTTACTGGAACAGGCAATAACAAGAAAATAAAATAAAATAATAATAAAATAAATCACTGCTTAGGTAACAGAGCTCCCTTGCTCTGCTTTAAAGTTTTGCCATGCCAATCCAGCATTCCCGGCAGAGACCACTGCCAGTAAAAGATACAGCAGAAACTAAACTTGCAAAAAAAAAACAACAAAGGTACAGCTTGCAAGTGTCTCACCCCCCCTGCCCTCCATTTGTAGTGTTGCCTAATCTTACCCTGCTGGTTTTGTGATCAACTGAGAAATTACAAAAAAGGCTACTGCAGTGAGCTCAATCACGTCAGGCCACCGATTTGATTTGAAAAGAGCAAAGCCAAAATTATCCGGGCAACAGGAGAGAGAAGTTTACAAGCATTTTACTAACAGCTTGACGGGAAGGTGCAGCATCATGTTAACTTTCCGATTTGTGCCAAAGTGCTGAAAATCATCTTTCTCTTCTGATTCCCAGCAACTCAGCTTCCAAACATCCCCTTCTGATGAGATTGCTAAGAGAGGGGGTTGCAGGGAAGACAGAAAACAACACTTCTACCTGTGATCAAAAATTGTTGCTTCTCATAAAAAAAAAAATAAAATATATATACTCAAAACTCTAAATGGAAACCCAGCCTTCTACATCCTCCTCTTCCTCCTGAACGGACAGGGGATGCCTAGCAAAGATTAACCGACCAGATATCTTGCAGCTCCAGCTTCTGTGTGATCGTCGCCCAGGCAGGTGAAGGTTCTGCGTTCAGCTGTGGGCTGACCATGGGGTTTCTCATCACAGCTGCCAGCAGCTACCGCTTTTGCTGGTGGCTTCTCCTGGTGACCAACGCAAGCCCCTGGCAGGGAGGGGACACGCAGCTGCACTAAATATACCTGTGGTTGGAGCTCTGCGGGCCGTACATCGAAGCAAGCACCTGCCCCCATTCCTCTCGCCGTGGCTGCAGGCCTGACGTGCAGCGGCGCTCAGCTCTCAGGCAAGTGGAAATAGGAGCCTGTAAATCATGGTTTGTTTAGTGTTCTGCTAAAAAAAAAAATAAAAAATTCCAGGATGCTAATTAAGGAGCTGAAAAATAAGCTACCCAAATGAAACACAGAGCCATGTCTAGGAATCTCACGGCAGGGCCTGCTGATAATGAATAAAGAAACTGTTCCTTGCATGAGGAGAACCAGCAGCCCTTCACATGAGCGAGCCAGGTACGGCACAAATCAGGGTTTCGGGTTATTAAGCAATTGGATTGCGCCCTTAATCTAAGCAGCCTCAGAGACATAAGTAACAAGATTCACGGGGATTAAAACCGACGGTTACTACTGTGCCTGTCAAGCCCAAGCTCACACACAGCAGACGGAGGTGAAGAATTTATTTCCCTTCCTTCCTGATGCTGGCTACGCGACTTCTAACTTCCACCCCTCCTTTCAAGTCAAGACAGTCATCTTTGATTAGATGATGATAAACATTCGCACACGCTGTGTAGAACTGCGGTGATGCTTCCTCTTAACACCAGAGGAACTGCTGCTGGGACTCTCAAGCCACCTCTCAATTATTCCTTTCAGTTCCAGATGCAAACATATTTTAACGTCCTGCACCAGAACCTGAGTCTACTTGGAGGTGGCACCTGCTTCTCCTCAGCTTCAAAAAACAACGCAATGGGGAAACAAAGGACCACAGAGCTAAACCCTCAAAAATCCTTCAGCTTATACTTCCATGGAGATTTCAAGTCAACTAAAAAAAGGCAGATAACAAGGAATGTGGGAGTTGAGTTAGAAAGGGAACTCGATTACTTTTTGAAGTTTTTGTCTCTCAATCTTACCCTCCCCACGCAAAGGGCTTTGCCAGCCCGGTCACCGCGTCCGAGGGGAGTCTGCATGGAACCACTTTTTAAAATTCCTCTGACCCAAAAGAAAGAAAACTCCTGCTGTGCTTGTATGAATGCATGGAGACAAAGCTCAAAAACCTCAGCAGCTTCCAACCCTCAAGGCTGTTTTTTCTGTGTACACCGGGAAATTCTCCCTCTAGCTCACAAGACTTCTCTTTTCAATTTTTCTGGAAAACTGGCCGAATACAATCCAAGTGCAAAATATTTCAGCTAGTGCATGGAAAAATGGTTTGAAGGGACCAGTTCATACTATAGTCCTTAAGCATTTCTGTAGATGGAGCGGGGATCACTCTTCCAATTAGCCATAGGCCTTAAAGTGTACACCAAAAATCCCACAGAAAATCACCTTGAACGGGCAAACTACACTTCCAACATATTTATATAGCAAGTAGTTAGTAAAAGTGTACATTTTTAATGTACATCTTAATGCAATAAAGAATCAATGGCATATCTGAACTGTATATATGTGTACTTAAATAAACCTGCATGTACATAGACACTAGAGAGTAAATGATCTACCTGTATTTGTTCTCTGAAGGTAACACCGTACATACACTCACACTCTCGGGCCGCACAACTCCCACATCTGCTACCTCTGGCTCTAGGGCCACCCAGCTTCCCCCATCACCTGTGACATTTTGGGGTGCGCAGGATGGCACCCGCGAGGGTGAACCCCTGGGGCTCTGGCTGTCTTTGTAGTGTGGCCGCCCCTGTTTTCCTGGTGGAGAGCCGCAGGGATGCTGCCTGGCTGAGCAGACGCAAGGCTGAGGTGGGATGGCTGCCGATTATGCCTCCAACCACGCCATGACCAGCAATAGCGCTTCTAAAGAGAAAGAAATTCAGGGAGCCTGTGTCAGCAGGGTGCTACGGGTCGACACACCCGTGCTCGCAGCATTTTGGGGAAGGTTCATCTGACTGCCAAGGGAGCGGGTGTCTGCATATGAGCGCGTCGCCCCGGCTCTCTTTAGGGTGCAGGTCATCTTCTGAAGCAGGTGCTTGCACTCAGCCACGGGGGGTTACACCGTGTGCCAGGGGAGGTACACGAGCTCAGGCGCTGGCACCTACCCCGACGGCACGTACCACCAGGCAAGAGGAAGCCCCCCCTCTCTTGCAAAGTGCTGAGCAGAGAAAATCCCTCCTAGTAGTTGAGCAAGGCAGCCTCTTAAAGAAGGGAGGAAGAAAGAATTGGAAAAACAAGGGCAATTAAAGGTAGAAATCAGACACCATCTTTGGAAGAGGTTCTGAAAGAGGTTTTTTGTTTTTAAACCAGATTTTTTTTGTAAATCTCTGGATCCGATCCTTTGGGGCTTGCTACCCACCCTTCTAATAAATATCATTTACCACCAACAATAAAGTCTCCCACATTAAAAAGCTCTCACTAAATAAAAACCTTCTACTGAAACAGCCTGGCTGAGCTAGCTTGGCAAAAATAAGGAGCTATGACTACTCTCCATAAATACATCAGCGGATAAACACCAAAAACTATTTAAGTTAAAGGACAATGTTGGCTCCAAAACAAACCAGGAATGAACTGGCCACGAATTAATTCAAACTAGAAATTTAAATAAAGTTTCTAACCATTCAAAGGCAGTGAAGTTCTGGGATAGTCTTCCAAGCGCAAAAGTGAAGGCAAGACATGGAACCAATTTTGAGCTGGGATTCGATTAGTTTGTGACAGAATGGTCTGACACAGCATTTGGCTGGATTATTCAGCTCAAGAGTTTCCCTTCTAGACCTTGTTTTCTATTAGAAAAGAATATTAAAACAATCTTCAAGTAGTTGCATCACACAGCAACCACCCAAGACAAGAAGGGCACATTAAAAATGCACAGGTACTGGGAAGCAGGATGGTTAACTGGGAAATTTATTTTGCTGTTTCGCCAGAACTATTGCAGATGGACTGGGGAAAAAAAAAAATACGACAAAAAAAAAAAGACTGGAGCAAACACTTCAAGTTAGGAGTGCTGCTGCAGGAGGATCTGTCATGTAGGGCTGCAAGAGGGAAACTTCCTGATTGCAGAAGAGCTGCTGCCTCACGGATCCCTTGGAGACAACAATGACTTGAACCACTCACACCAACGCTGCATATTCTCTGCATTTGTTCTCTGAAGAACAGCTTGTTCTCTCTGAACAAAGAAAAGGATTCCAGGTCAGGATGGAAAAATTATTATGTGCTACTTCTCAGTGATTAAAGGGAGACTTGGAGATTTAATAGCCTGCTACAGTCAGTCTCCAGGAGCGCAAGGAAAATATTCTAGCCAGCAAGGGACAAATGGCACCAAACTCCATCTCCTGGGTTGTCTGGGTCTGGGAACCTGCTACTTATGGGAGAGTATGCAATGCTAAAACTAACCTCATCTGTAGGGATGAAAATCTCACTCAACACCCACTGGACTTTAATGCAAGACTGGCAGTTTTCTTCTCAGATACCTTTCCTTTCCTAACACACACATAACACGCTTGTGTGCCTGCAAAGCCCTTCATTTCCAGGGCTTAAGGACCAGAAAGGGCAGAGAGGATATATGCAGCCATGCCAACCTTTAGAGAACAAACACCTTAACGGACAGACAAAAAAATAAAAAAAAAAAAAAAAAAAAGAAAAAAGAAAGAAGTACTGTGCCATGATAGTCCATATCTAAGCAATGACCTTGTTTACACAATGTCTGAGATTCAGTTATGCTTGTATAGGCAGCTGTAGGCATTGGTATATGAATATGGAATCTGAAAGTCTGTCCACCGAAAAGCAAACAAGAGCATCCTATTTCCTGGGTGCGAGCTGAGCCCTTGCCTCCACCAGCTCTCAGCCATCTCCTCTGCCGGGCCACCGAGAGCTCGGCACTAAGTGCCCAGTTTTTGCACGCGTGCTCTCTCGTGTGCTGTGCTCAAAGGTCTCATTTATGGCAGTGCTTTATCACCACGTCCTGCTCCTGAGGTTTGGATCAGGCCGGCCCATGGGTTTCTTCAAGACCAAAAATTTCTTCTCAAGGGTAAAAGCGAATCCTCCGGGGCTGATGGTTTGAGTTCAGTCTGTTTCTGAAAAAGAAATGAAGTGTCAGAGATGCTCCGGCTCACTGCAGGGGCCTGCAGCCTAGCTGGGATGTGGGATGGGGAAGAAAGGCTACAAGAGGGCCTCAGGATGGGCAAAATCAGGAGCCTTAATGGAGTCAGCTGCGGAGAAAGGCCAGCCCTATTGAGAAGGGCCAGGAAATCCAAAATCCTCATGGGAGCGGAGCTGGGCTCTGGCCAGTGGCAGGGCTAAGGAGGGATGCAGCCCACAGGGATTTGAAGCCGTGCACCCTTGCTGAGCACCTCCTGCCTATGTGCCACGAGGGGTGACGGGACTGCCTTGCTCTGGGTGGCATAAAGTCACACTTGGAGGGTGCTAGCAGGGGCACTGCCATCGCCCAGCACAAAAGCTGGCCCACCACCCTTCTCCAAACCACTCCCGCTGCAACACCTTTCCATCCCACTCTTGTGGCCGCAGCCTCTCCCCAGCCAAGGGCACGGCACAGCCCCATTCAAACCCATGCTCCATCTCCTCTGCATTAGACAGGGGAAGGAAGCAATGAATTTCAATTGATTTTTTTATATATATATATTTTTGTTTTTAGGCCTGCAGCCATGGCAGAGGTGCATGGGAAGCTCCAAAGCAAGGCCGTGGGTCTGGAGAAGATCCCAGCTGCCCAGCATGCCAGCAAGGGGCTGCGTGCGCGGAGCAGGCGAGGGGCTGTGGCAGCCTGCGGCAGGACAGGGCGAGCGCTTGGCCATCCCCATCTGGTGGGAACCCCGCCAGGGAGGAAACGGCCCCCAGCTGCACTTCTGAAGAGCCCATGGAGGGCTTGGAAACCACCTCTCCTCTCCTCCGCACGCACGTGCGCGCACACACACGCCTTTCCTGGAGTCCTGGAGGAGGGATAGGGCCAGCAGCTGTAAACACCAGCCCCTCCATGTCCTCTCCCTCCTTGCAGCCTCCATCTTCAACACCCAAGCCTTGCCCCGTGCCAAAGAAGGATGCTCACATCTGGAGAGCTGGCAGTGGGAGAGGGACGGGAGGAGGCTCTCGCCCACGCAGGCAGCAGGGGTTACGTCTGTGCCCGAGGCCACGGGGAGGCACGGAAGGAGCCATGGCACAGGACACAGCAGCCAGGCCCCTTCCTTCCCAGATACCAATCCCCTTCATAGATAAACCCAAGGGACACCTTCCCGTGGGGCAGGTAAAGGGACCAGACACTCCTGCTGGATTTACTTAGGCTTAAATAAAGCCAGGATTTGGCTTCAGAGCAGAGCTGGCATCCAGTGACCAAGGCAGGCAGAGGCAGGGAGCGTCCCGCAGGGCATCTCGCCGGACCCTCTTTATCCTCCTTCCCTGACCTCCCTCTTCCTCAGTTAAACCCCAAACAGCACGACCGGACACTAAACCCTTCCCTGAAGCCTCAGATTTCCAAGTGGGAAATGCTTGGAGCCCCGTGCTGCCCCAGGGGCCTTACCGAGCCGTGCGGCGGGCGGGGGGCCGGGGGCGTCGGGGGTCCCGGCGCTGCCTTCCTGGCCGCCCGGCTCCCAGGACTCGTTGCTTTCCGACACCTCCGAGCCGGCCTCGCACGGCCCTTTCCGGCTGGCTGCCGCTTGGCCAGCGCAAGCCTCCTCGGGGACGGCAGCCCTGCTCTCCTCCTCTGCCTTCACCGCAAACCACACCTTGAGCTGCTGGGCGCTGAGGTGGGAGCGCTCGCAGAGGCCGGGCAGGTCCTCCTCCCGCAGCCCCTTGTGCTTCTCGTAGTAGTCCTCCAGCACCTCCCGGCCAGCAGGACTGACCTCCACCAGCCCCGGGGGGAAAACCCCCCGCCTGTAGTTCTCATACCACTTCAGCTGCCCGTTCTTGAAGCCATACCGGCTGTCCCCAAACCAGCGAATGACCTCGGCCCGTGGCAGGCCCGTCTGGGAAACGATGGCGTCGTACTCCTGGTTCGTGGGCCGCTGGGTCTGCACGAACATTTGCTTCAGCAGATGCCGCTGCTGGGCCGTTTTTTTAAAGTTCAGTTTGGTTTTCGGAGGGGTGGGTGGCCGGCTGGAGCTGCCATCCCCTTTCTCAGTTGCACCGGCCCCAGGTAACTCGGTTTTGCCATTAGACTCAGTCACTCGGAGGTTTTTCAGGTTGATTTTGATGGGACTGACTTTCCGCTCCACTGAGTTCGGGTTGTTGCCAGAGGCGTCGACCGAACCATTTTCGCCTGCGGCCCTCAGCTCATCTGAGGAGTCTTCCCCTTCCCCAGCACCATTTTCCACCTCCTCCTCCTCCTGCCGAGCCGCCTCCTCCACTTTCTTATTTTCCTCTGCCACCTTCTTCTTCCTCCTCTCTGAGAACCAGCTATCAATCTCCCTCCGCGTCATCTTTGTTTCCCCCCTCAGGCGGTTCACCTCTTCCTCCGCAGGAAGAGGATTTTGGGCAAAACTGCTTTCCAGGGCCTTGAGCTGCTCCGGCGCCCGCTCTTTGTACTTGGTGGGCGTGAAGTCAGGCGCCTGGTGCCATGACTGCCGCCGCGGTGGGTGGTGAGGCGCCGGTGCGGCCACGGCCGCCGCTGGGCTCAGCTCGGCTCCTCTGGGTGAGACGTCAAAGGATATTTCGGGCAGGGAATCCAGAGCGCTGTCTCCAGGGAAGACGGCCCGGCCGCCTCTCACGTTCCTGTAGTGGTACCTCCTATCGCTGAACCATTTTCGAATCTCCTTGGTGGAAAGGCCCGTGATTTTTGTCAGCCGCTCGACTTCAGCCTGGCCAGGGAACTGGTTTCTGCAGAAGCTGCCTTTCAAGGCTGAGAGCTGCTCATGGGACTTCTTGTTTTTGTAGACGTTGGGATCCAGGAAGGTCTGCGAGGAGATGGCCGGGCAGGCGGTGAGCAGCGACTGTCCACTGTTGACCACCTTCACCCCCGATGCGGTGCTGGAGCTCACCGTGCTGTGCTGCGCCGCCGGCTGTGGCTTGGGGACAGAAGTCACTGCCAAAGTGAAGGAAGAACTGGTGCCCTTCAACCCATTTGCCATGATGGGCTGCGTGACCAGCAGCCCCCCCGTCCCCTCCGGCTGCCCCACCACGTGTCCGGGTAAAGTCGCCTGAATAAGATGGGGGACGCTCCCGGGATTTGCAACCAGCGGCGTGTTCAAAACCGTAATGGTGGGTTGTGGCACAGACTGAATAACGGTGTTGAACATCTTCTTCCTGGCATCTTCAATCTCCTCCGGTGACCAGCTGATGCCCTGCTTCAACCTCTGGGCAGTGAACCAGATCTTCAGCTGCTCTTCTGGGTACTTCGTCACCACGGTCAAGTAGCAGAGCTCGGCTTTGGTGGGGTAGGGGAACTTGTGGAAAGAGTTTTTGAGGAAGCTGTTGGAGTCCATGGCGGCGTTGTACGTTGGAATGCTGCTCAGGGGGATCATCACCTTGGGAAGGGACTTGGACGTAGGTAGCTGCTGATGCAATGGGGGTTGCTGCTGCAGTGACACAAGTTGTGCAACACCCGCCTGCAGAACAGGCACGTTTCCTATGATGGAGCCATTCACTATATGAGATGATTTTGTCGAACTTGCAGTAGGCTGGCTGACTGGCACAGATCCATTTGGGAATGAATGCTCTCCATCTTTCACCTCTGACTCACTGCCCAGCTGACTTGACACATTCTCTTTCAGCGTGTGGATTTTTTTGGCCTCTGGTTTACCTTTCATTATCTTCATGATGGGGGTTTTGGTAATGATAATTTCAGACTGGCCATCCACCCCTTCTTCAGGGACCTCTCCTGGAAGGTCATGGCTGCTGGCAGCTTCACAGAGACTTTGCTCCACAGTTGTACGATTGTCCTGCTTAGCCACCCTCCAGATGAAGCTCGTTTCGCCGGCATGTGATTCTGCATTGTGGTGTGAGAGCCCTTCATGGCTATTTGCCAGAAAGCCGCACGCAACACACGCAAACGCGGGGTCTTTGCTAAAGTCTAAGTGCTCAGAGTCCAAGTGCCCAAAGAAGTGCTGAACGTCTTGAGATCCAAAGTCACAAGACTTGCAGATATAAGTGTCACTATCAGTGATACCGCGGTGCCCATTAGACAAAGCTCCATTATTACTGTTACTGGCGGCAGCATCACTAGCTGCTGGCCCTTCCGCAGGAGCATCTTGTTGTGTTCCTTCACGATCATCTTCTACAGCATCCAGTTCAGTCTCCTGAAGCACCAGTGTTTTTACTGGTATCATGCAGGGAGTTGTGGATTTTCTTTTGCTAGCCATCACTGCAATTGATCCAGATGATTATTTTTCTTTCACTTAAATGAAATGAAAATTTAAAAAGCGCTATTGCAAGTGCTCTGTGGTCTAGATTCCAGCAAATTCATGATGTCCCAAGAAGTTGTTGTCAAATGTTGACAAATGTTCATATTTGCCACTGAACCTGAGGACAAGGAGAGGGAGGAGGGGTTAGTTCCCTTGGCATTAAACAAAGCACAACTGTCCTGGTATTTAACTGTTTCACTCAATATATCATTGTCAGCCTCTTTTGCTGAAAAAATTTAACTTGACCTTGGATTTACTGTATTTTCACAAATACAACCTGTGAATTACCTGTTTAAAAACAAACACACAAACACGCCTCTTTTACAGCCCACATCAAATTCTCATTTGAGGAGGAAAACCACCAAAATTACCCCTCACCCTGCCCTCCCGAGACCCATCACCGGTGTTTCGGCGGGGAGAGCAGTGCCTGGGCTCCCTGCATGCCCGGGCTCCCGGCTCAGCGGAACGCAGGAGGCGATAGCAGGCAGGGTCACCCTGGGAAACCCGCCTGCTTTCCATCAGAAAAACCTGATGAAAAATCAACACGTTCCCCACAGAACGTTTCGATTTCTTCAAAATCGGCATTTTCCAACCATCCTGTTGGGAAGTTTCTTGCCAGCTCAAAGCACCATGCCAAGGCCCTCTGCCTGCAGAGATGCCTGGAGCTCTGCTGCAGGGAGTGAGGAGGCTGCAGCCAGGGCCACGTATTTTAGCCCTCCTCGCTCAGCAAGCCTACAAAGCATTTGTGAGATTCCCTCCCCACCCCATGCACAGTTTGTTACTGATTTAACAGCATCTGTTGAGTTTTCTGCTGGAGCTGCAAGAGAAGGTAAGGCCCCAAAACTCAAGAGCAGCATCACACACGTGTTCCTTCCCCTCCAGCCTTCCCCTCCCAATGCACTGGAGGTTATTTCCTAAGAAGGTGTAATTTCTCTCTCCCTTTTTTTTTTTTCCTCTGAAGCTAAAGCAGTTCCCAAACTGCTCCACCCTGTGGAAGGCCAGGGCTGGCTGGGGCATTAGCCACAACCTTACTCCTGGCCTGATGTAGCTTCCCCACCTCGACAGTGACACTCGGTGCCTGAGATCACGACCTGAGGAGTAGCTGGCACCAGAAGTCACTTGCCTGGTGACGGGACCTGATGACAGGGAAGGTAGCACATCTGAGAGAGCATCTCTGCCTTAACCCCTCTGTCAACATTGTATACAGCAACTTTGCGTTTTTTCTTTTAAACACAGGAATAAAATGGTATTTTTCCAGATTGCAAGGTCACTTGGAAGCATATGGACGCACCGATTCATATTACAAAGACTCTGTGCCAGATTTTCCTGGGATTTACAGTAACAGCAACGGAGCTTTATAAAAACAGTCATAAAAACTTGAACTTAAAAAAAAAAAAAAATAAGACCAACTTAACTTACCATCCTACCAGATGACTCACAGAGGTGACTCCTATCAGTTACAGCAGCTGTGTACCAGTAGCTTTCTCATATCAGATATTCTGAGCTGATCTCATGCACCGAGAAATGCAGATCGGGCAAATGACTTCGTGGTGCTTATGCAATACCTCCTCTGCTTATTTTTGTCAGTAGCTTTTACAACAGAGGAATGAAAGGTCCTATTGCAAAAAAAAAAAATCAAACGGAGGAAGTACAATTTGACCTCCCTAACTTCATTAGAAATTTTTTAAAAAATCGTTCTGAAAGCTGACATCATTTTTTCCAAACAGGAGCGCCTCGATGGCCGCCTCTGGCCTCAGCAACTCTCAGGCACCGTTTAAAAGACTGATGGGAAAACGTAACTTCCCGTTAATGTGGGCCGATCTGAGATTACAAAACAGTCCTGTAAATAGTGTTAGTCATCACTGAACTTGGCATCAGAAAAGACTGTTTGCTATGCTAAGGCTTCGTGAAAAGCTAGAAATTATAACTTTTAAAAACACCTATAAATAAAAAAAGATATTAAAGCTGTGATCTGGATTGAGATGGTGCGAATCGCATGCTCTCAATACCTGCTTTATGCCACTCTCATCCCACCTTTTTGTGGTTAGTCTTTCCCTCTGCAGAGGGCCAGAAAGTTATTCATTAGCATTAGCAAGTTGAATACTTGGATGACTATGAATGGGCTTTGCTATTCAGCAGGGAACGGCATCCATTTGACACCAATTCCAAGATCCTCATTTTTGATGCTAAGTTAAATATTACACAATCTAGCAGGGTGCGATGACCTTTCCAAGTCGAGTCAATTAGGAAAAAAACAATAAGACCAGCCTGAAGGCTATAAAATATAGCTTTAAAGGCTGAAAGGAGTTTCGTGTCAGGAAAGCAACGGTAAAAGTGAATTCTTAATTTTATTCTGCAGCTCTGCCACAGGTCAGGGAGAAACTGCTGGGCCCTCTGCAAGCTTTTTCGTTTCCAGCAAACTCCTGATAGAGATCCAGTTCCAGAGTCTCCATTACTGAGGCAGCTCGAGTCCCAGACAGATCTTACCTACTGTTTATGGAGTCGCCAGATATCAAAAAGATGATTTTTATCTGTCAACAGAGTAAATTTGATACAGGGCAACGGAGAGACACAAAGACCCCCATTGTGCCACGTTCACAGAGTGCCTCTCCCGAGCACGCCGTCATTATTTTTTTGGGTAAATGTGTACGGCCTGACCCACCTACAGAGAACCTAAAAGCTCTGCATTTCATTTACCAGCACATTTGCATCAAGCTCTGTGCTCTTTCCAACAACTTTCGTTAAAAATGCAATCAAAGCAGCCCCAGCCGCCACAGCTCTCCTGCTGGGGCTCCAATATTAATGCCACCTGAGAACACAGATTGCAAATTTAGCTGGAAGTGAATCACAGTGCCAATTTACTAGGAAAAAAAAAATTAATCAAGTGTACTGTTTGTCCGTTTCATTTCCATGGAACAGTTGCATAACCACATGTTCGGAGCATGTTTTATTCACCGCTCACCTTCTGGAATGCACTAATACTTTAATACACCACTTTAATAACAGAATGGATAATTCACCAGTTTCTCCGTCATTAAAATAAGCAAGGCCGTTTTAATGGATAGGGTAAATTAAGGGCAGAAAAACTAATCCATTAAAAAACCACCTTACAACAGCGCTCAGTATAACACCACTGCGAATATCTCAGACCAATTTGCACAGCCATGTGTGAAGAACTTTATTTCCCATGTATTATTTTATGATGAACTGGTGCAAAGAGACATTAACTGAATGGAATAACTACCTGGTAGCCAGCAAGACAAAGGGATTGTACTTAAATTCACCGTTACTATTTAATTTATACCTGCTAATTTAACAGTGAGGTAGCAGAGTAAGCAGGTCAAATGACCTGTGCACCTAAACCTGCCACTGCTGTTGGGAATTTGAGGGAAAACTGACTTAAAGCAGAGTCAAACTGATTTGGTCTCAGTGATGCCTCCAGAGAAACCCATGCTGGAAGGAAAGGCAGCCCAAGGGCTCCTTTGGCCAGGTTGGATCCCAGCCCGGCATGTGGCTTGGGTTACGTTTCTCTCTTATCTAAAGCACCAGGACCTGACCCTGGGGCTGATGCATGTTCGCTCACACAACAGTGACACAACGGTGCGCACCCCACTCCTGTGACAAGGACAAGCAGCACGGCCTTTGCATCAGGCAGGCGTGAATCCAGGTGAACAGCTTGGGCTGGGTTGCGGTTCCCCATCCTTCATGCACATCTGCAATGTTTATCTGCACAGCTCCCAACTTAAAGCAGTTTAAAAAAAGTCACCATGGGAAACATCATCTCCACTGGCAGAGGCAGTTTTACGCTGTTGTCACCAGGTCACGGCTACAGGGACAGCCAGGTTGGTGGCCACCCATCCGTTTCTCAAGGGTTGTGGCTCAGAAGTGGCAAGCTCCGTACTCGGAGCCAGCAGCGAGTAAAACTGCAGCTCCTGCACTGCCCGGGTCTGCCCGTCTCTCCTCCATGTAGGAGGCCCACGAAGGCTGCGTGCCAGTGACCCACCTCCAGCTTACAAACAAGAAGATAGAGTACCATGAGACGCACTAGCTGTGATTTCAACTACCCCCAGCAATTCAGAAAATAAAAATACAGGAGGAAGATGGAAACTGTGAAATCCAGGATCCCCATCTATGAAAACAACGCTGCATTTCTGCTAGAGACAGCCCCAAACCTACAGTGCTCCATGAGGATTCCCCTCCTGCAATGCTCCCCATGCCAGTCCTCCTTCCTTCCCAGCGCAGGAGCCTTCCCGTCCCCACCGACGGGTCCAGGTAGACACCGCTAACCCTCTGCAGAGCGGCTTTGCCTCTGCTGAATAAAACAATGCCCAGACCGGTCAAAGTGAGCTTAGCAAATTCAGAAAATTTACTTCTGCAGAGATTAACAAAGGGAGGTTTCGAAATCTGCACTGCTGAGTATGAACTTTCAGCTTTTTCCAGCTTGGCTGGATATAACTGGTTTGGTTTTAAATGTTTCAGTGAATTAATGAGTTAGGTTGTTAATGCAAAACATTCATTCCGCGCAGTGCCAAGGTCCCCAGTTAGAAGATTAATTTTTGTGACCTTTTGCAAACCTCGCCTAGAAACAACAACCAGAAAACCCACCAGGCAGCATCACCGGCCCGGCAGCACATAGCAGCTCCGGTCCCACAGCCTGGGTACGGGGACGACAGGACAGTCACCCTTCTCTGCCCCCAGCCCAGCCGCCTCCTGGATGCCCAACGCTCACGCCGAGGACAAGGCTCCACGTGGACACATAGGATGGCTACGTACTCTACTGTGGGCTCTGGTGTTTGATGCAGTTCTGCTGAAGAGTAAATGCTCAGTTAAAAAAAATAATTTAAATTTTAAAAAATAAAAATCAACACCAAAATAAAAGTAAAATAACAGTTTTCTCAACACTTTCGGTGCCTGCTAGGCAGGCAGACACACTCCCCAGGTCAGAGACGAAGTTGATGTTTCTGTCTCATATGAAGCCAAGCACAATATTGGCACTTTAAATAATAGCGGTTTGTTTTTAAGCTGAAACTCTGCAGGCCCCGGCTGATAGCATAATATGGGGCGGGGGGAGCGGGACAACACCAAAACCAAAGGAGGAGAAAAAAGTTGACATCTGAGAGTTTCTGTCTGTCCCCTTTAGGCTCTACCTCCAGCCAGCCCAGAAGATGTACCTCTGTCTTTGGGAAGTCCACGGATGACTTCCCAGCTCCCCACTAGTAATTAGCAAGTAAAAGCCAGTGAAGAAAAAAATCCCTGTGGCCAGCAGCCACGAGTGGGTGCTCTCTGCAGCACCCAGACCCAAGAGATGATCCGCCATCCCCTTCCCATCACCGTGCACCCGAGAGGGAAATCCCAGCGTGTTTCACTGCAGGTCCCCCCCAGTTTGCTCCGGGCAGTGCTGGGTACCAGCTCAGTAGCCTGGGACCGGGGTGCATTTACCTGGGTGCTGGGGAGGGAAGGAATACAATAGGTCCAGGCAGCAGCGAGCGCAGGCGTACAAGGGGAACAGCCCCACGGCCGCCGCTGTTGCCGGTCATGGCAATACTAGGACTCTTTGGCTGGGCATTAATATTTATTCTGCTTTGGAGTCCATTCCTGAGATGTCAGAGTTTCACCAACTTTATTAATTTATTGCTAAAAGGTGGCCAGTGAGGGCTGGCAGGAGACAGGGAGGCTGGAGACTCCTGCACTCCCCAGACGCAAGTGAAAAGGGACAAAGGCTTGTTCCCCAGGCAGGGGCTGCCCCACACCAGCTCTCACCTGGGTTTCAGCACCACAGGCTTGGAATCAGAGGCTTTGGTTACAACAAAATTAGATATTAGGAAGAAATTCTTTACTCTGAGGGTGATGAGGCTCTGGAACAGGTTGCCCAGAGAAGCTGTGGCTGCCCCATTCCTGGCAGTGTTCAAGGCCAGGCTGGACGGGGCTTTGAGCAACTTGGTCTAGTGGGAAGTGTCCCTGTCCAGGGCAGGGGGGGTTGGAACTAGATAATCCTTAAAGTCCCTCCAACCCAAACTGTTCTATGATTCTATAACAAAAGTGTAACGAAGCATGGAAAGAGGGCATACAGCAGCATCACCAGCGGGCTTCGGGAACACAGTCCCCTGCCAGGAACAGGGCAGCTACTGCTAATCCACTGCAGGGACATGTTATGTGGATAGACCCACTCTGGCAACTCAGCAAAGACCTCTCCAGGCTACATCCCTGTGCTTCATTATGGACAGACACAGTTAGAGGGAACAGCCCACCTCTCCAACTTCCCGGGTGCACATGGGACCTCTCTTTTAGCTGTGCCAGCCCAGCTCTGTAAGAGAGAAGAAAAGGCAAGATTTGGCAGGGCTGAGCTCTTCTGTTCCCAGTCTGTGGCTGTGCAGCCCAGCTAGCTGGGGTCCAGCCATCCTCTCTGGGTAGCTCTGCAAAGCCTGCAGCTGAAAGGGAAGCCATGGCATGGGACCATCTCCAGCAGCCCAAAAATGCCAGCAGCAGAGCATCACCCTGCCTCCTGGCAAGCAGTGCACATCTCCAGGCTGTGCCCTTGCCTAGGGCTGGCACCTCTAGGTAGCACTGGGAGAGGGTAAATCAGGCTGTCGCTTATCTGCCACCCAGAGCCTGGTCCATAACCCGGATCAAGGGGTGACACACTTAATTCTTTTGGTGTTTAACCCCCTACGGGACTGCAAGTTCCCATGAATGAACAGTTCATGAGATTTTCCCCTCCAGAGCAGATCGCCACTGCACTAACGCTGCAGGCACTCCAAATCCAGGTGCTCTCAACAAGAACAAAGAAAGCAACCAGCAATAAAATAACGGCAGCCTGAGAGAAGCCACGCAGGCAGGAAAAGACTCTTCGCATCTTATTATTTTGCACTGCACAAATGTACAAACACACGCACAAATTTCAGCAGTTTTGAGCTTCAAGCAGCATCACATAGTCAACATTTGTACTAAGGAACAATTTCTCTTTATGTCAACTGGTCAGGGTGCTTTGTAGCTTAAGCCTGGCTTTGAAAACGCGTGTACAGTTTAAAGGCAGTGGAAGCTGATTGACCGAACAATCGTATTCATTCTCCATTACTTGGCAGGCCTA